>NC_068319.1:25931637-26264851 GCF_025860055.1 Xyrauchen texanus
TGCATCCTACGACTGCATGGTTGTTGCAGAGCTTGTTTGACGTGCTTTGTTGTCCACGATTCTGATTGGTGGATTTCTCTTCAGAGTCATGGGTAGTGTTGTTCTTCACCAGGAATTAAGATATTAAACACGATTTCTAAGTTGAAATAACTTGGACTGATGGATTCAACAGAAGCATATACCATCGATTAACAACTTTGGAGCTCATGGTAGGTCTGTCTTTAAAGGTGTGAAAATGAATGGGAATTCTACCTCTGGAACCTGACTGTTATGCTTTATTAGGTGCTAAAACAACACAGTGCGTCAAAATAAAAACACTATCAGTAGGCACATTCATTCCTAGTGAATTTCCTACTGTGTCTCCTGAGCTGTGAACCTCTGAGCAAGATAATTCTCTGGGAACAGAGCTGAAATTGCTTGTTGATTTTTGTTTCCCATGATAACCTACTCCTTTGTTTTGCTTACTGATATCTGATCTGTTTTGTTTCCCAAAAACAAAAGCGCAATTCCTGTCCATGCTGGAGCACTACCAGCTAACAGTACCGGTGCAGGTGAACGAGAAGGGCCAGTTCATGAGTGACACTGTGAAGCATCATAGACCCGGTCGGCGGCGACGTGGACTGGACCACACTGAGCCGGACCACACAGAGACCAGGCTTTTCTACAAACTATCAGCCTATGGGAAGCACTTTCACCTGAATCTAACGCTGAACCCCAACCTGGTTTCAAAACATTTCACTGTAGAGTACTGGGGCAAAGATGGACTGGACAGGCAACATTCTGTGGTGGATAACTGCCACTATGTTGGATACCTACTGGATCAATATAGCACTACAAAAGTGGCATTGAGCAACTGCAAAGGCTTGGTGAGTACAAAAGACTTGGCAGATCTGCATGTTTTGGGTGTTTGAAAGGTAAGTGGGATTTCCATGAATAGTGTACCAAACAGGGCCTTAAACTCTTAAAAAAATCCTTGGTTGCACTTCTCTATTCGTTAACATTAGTAAATTAATTAGGTGTAAGTAATGCATTAGGTATCAAGAACTATATACATATATATAATATAGCATATATATTGTATATATATATAAGTTTGGAATAATGTACAGATTTTGCTCTTATGGAAAGAAATTGGAACTTTTAGTCACCAAAGTGGCATTCAACTGATCACAATTTCAGAACATTAATAATGTGAAAAATTACTATTACAATTTGAAAAAGAAAATGTTCAGAACTACTTCAAAGAGTTCTCATAAAAAAAAAATCCTCCATGTGCAGCAATGACAGCTTTGCAGATCCTTGGCATTCTAGCTGTCAGTTTGTCCAGATACTCAGGTGACATTTCACCCCACACTTCCTGTAGCACTTGCCATAGATGTGGCTGTCTTGTCAGGAACTTCTCACGCACCTTACAGTCTAGTTGATCCCATGGTTTAGATCCATAACACCATAGGCTATAAGTGTTTTTTGCCCACTCTAACCTTTTCTTTTAATTTTCTGTTTCAAAAGTAGCTTTTTCTTTGCAATTCTTCCCATAAGTCCTGCAACCCTGAGTCTTCTCTTTACTGTTGTACATGAAACTGGTGTTGAGCGGGTAGAATTCAATGAAGCTGTCAGCTGAGGACACGTGAGGCATCTGTTTCTCAAACTAGTGTCTCTGATGTACTTATCCTCTTGTTTAGTTGAACATCTGGCCTTCCACATCTCTTTCTGTCCTTGTTAGAGCCAGTTGTCCTTTGTCTTTGAAGACTGTAGTGACACCTTTGTATGAAATCTTCAGTTTTTTGGCAATTTCAAGCATTGTATAGCCTTCATTCCTCAAAACAATGATAGAATGATGAGTTTCTAGAAAGCTGTTTCTTTCTCGCATTTTTTTACCTTATATTGACCTTAAGACATGCCAGTCTATTGTGTATTGTGGCAACTCAAAAACAACACAAAGACAATGTTAAGCTTCATTTAATGAACCATATAGCTTTCAGCTATGTTTGATATAATGCCAAGTGATTTTCTAGTTCCAAATGAGCAATTTAGCAAGGATAAGATGTTGGAGTGTTAGCTGCTGGAAATGGGGCCTGTCTAGATTTGTTAAAAAATACTTTTTTCAAATAGTGATGGTGCTGTTTTTTACATCAGTAATATCCTGACTATATTTTGTGATCAGTTGAACTCCACTTTGGTGAATTAAAGTACCAATTTCCTTCCGAAACAGCAAAATCTGTACATTAATCCAAAATCAAATATTATATAAGCTTTTTATTATAATATTTTTTTAGTTTTTTTCTCAATAGTTTAAAATCTGTAAACTTTAAAAAAAATTCTGATTTTGTTATTTTTTAGACATAAACACCAAAATAAAACAAGATGTATTAAATAAAAAAATATGTACCGGTAATCAATTGGCAGAATGGGTAAAAGGGTTGCGATTACGCTTGAATAGATGCTTTTTCCACACATTGATAATCAGATGATGTTCCAGATGGTTATCGATATATATCAGGATTGTTTCAGATATAAATTGGGCTGCTCATAACGGAATAGTGTTTGTCTTTTCAAACAAAATTCTCAATACAACTTTTGAAAAATTTGAGTGGCAGGGTAAATTAAAGGTGGTCACACACCGGACATGTCTGGCAGATGACATGGCGCATTCTAAAATTCATAACAATCATTTTCCACAAAGGTACGTACATACCACCAATGCTCAGTGTCAAAATTCTGCAGTGCAACGGCGCTCAACTCACATAATTTTCCATGAAATTCGACCCAAATCATTATCAAAAAAGATTATTTACACTAGCCGTCACTGGATGATATTTTGTTTATATGAATCTTTCATATAGTTTATACAATGTAGTTTCAGTTACAAGTATATCTTTTGGTTGTTTGACAGCTTGAATGAAAAATCTATTCTAGTCTACATACAGAGAAATTGCATAATAATTCTAATCGTTCAGGTTAAACCAGTTTCATACACTAACCTGCAAACTCATCAACCTCATTTTGTTTATTCTTGAAGAAGTACAAAAACTTTCATAAATTCGGTCTGCCTTTTACTGCGCCACATCAGACAGTCCTCTGTGTGTGATACCGTTGCTTTTCCTGCAACCCAGCTTCAGTCAATTTTATATCACTCTTGTGGTCTCCCAACGCTATTATGCCAGAGACTGTTAAACAGAGGCCAATTGAGTGAATTGGAAAGCTAACAATCCCTAACCCAATTCAGTAACAGGGTTGGGAATTACTGCTTTAGGCTTATATTGACGGAGAGACCCGCACCATTCCTGCTGAAAACAAGCAGCTGACAAATGTCCGAAACCCCTCTAAAACCAGCAAATCATACCAGCCTGACCAACTTGGCAAGGCCGGGAGACCATCAAACCACATTTAGCTGGTTTAAGTTGGGTTTGTTGACTAGAATATCGTAGAGACTTGGGGGAGACTTGAGGCCGGCAAGAACCCATCCAGAAAACCCTAGAAACCACACTGCACACACAAAGAACTGCTCACATATTCTTCTAGTTAATGTAACATCTTCTATTGTAGCACATTGTCCTTCTTATTGTCTTGCTCAGCAGTTTTTCTTTAGAGCGTTTGGCCAGCGTCCAGAATGAGTCAGTGTGTCTACATCACATTAATAAAGCTTAGGAAGTTTCAAGAAATGTACGCCAGTAGGATATCAACAAGCTGTGTATTACTAACATGAGAGCGAGAGCTTAAAGCAGCTTGACTGTTTTGCTTCCAGAGTTCTTATCAGTGTCCCGGTCTTTGTGTACATAGCTAGTTCTGCTCTGTGTTCAAGTGACTGCTGAGTGACAGCAAAATATTAGCTGAGCTGACTTTCTGCATCGGGCCTAGATCCCTTTTGCACCTGCACACCCATGCAGTGTTGCCAGCTGATTCCTATCTCACATTGAGCATTTCATCCATAGAGGACTTTGGTGTCACATTAATAAAACGCACCATACGAGACATGCTGTGTGTTGTGGCTTCCTGTGATTAGATATGATTATAGCAATGCTAGATCAGGATTGACCGGTGATGGGAATAGATGCTGCTAACTTAACTACATTTATTGAACCCACTTTATATTAGGTCCCCCGGAATCTACACCCCTGCCTACCTCTAAACCTACAAGCACCACATCCTTGCAAATGCATACCTTGCAAGTTTAGCAGAACACATAGTTACTCAATAAATACATTGTATCAACTTCTTAGTTTTTTTTATAAAGCACATAGTAGTTAAAGACACTTAATTTAAAGTGGGACCATTTTTCAGCACTGTAACAGTAGCGAACAGTTTTGTCAGGTAACCTAAAAATCATTAAATCTTTAAATATTATTAAACTTCACTAACTTGACCTGAATATAGCAGATTACACCAACAAAAAATTATTCACAAATTGTTTTGATTCCCTACACGGACGCCTGCTCTGAATTTTATGTGTTTGTAGAGCGATATACAAAATAATATTATAATATTACAATAATTATACAAACTAATAGAATATTTAGTTAAATGCTACTGTGCATCACTGTTTAGCTTAGTTTTATTGACGGTGTGTCTTGTTGGTATTTAGTGCAAATAAATCTGTAAAAATACTATAAATGCTGTCACTCTAATTGAGATACTTTTATAAATATAAAGAACTAACGGTCCTACTAAATGCTAGGTGTCTTTAACTACTATGTACTTAAGCATTTGATACAGTATATTGTACTTATTATGTACATAAGTGTTGTTGCATTGTGTTTACATTTAAAGTACCTGCATTTAATTACATTTGTAGTTACACTGTTAACCTTATCTCTAACTCTAAACCTAACCCTTATCCAACCCTTATCCTTAACCTCTAACCCTTCTCCAACCCTAACCCTAAACCATAACCCAAACATTACCCTAAACCTACCAGTACCTCAACCTCAGTAACCTACCAGTACCTCAACCTCAGTAACCTACCAATATCTCAACCTCAGTAACCTACCAATATCTCAACCTCAGTAACCTAACAGTACCTCAACCTCAGTAACCCACCAGTACCTCAACCTCAGTAACCTACCAATATCTCAACCTCAGTAACCTAACAGTACCTCAACCTCAGTAACCTACCAGTACCTCAACCTCAGTAACCTACCAGTACCTCAACCTCAGTAACCTACCAGTACCTCAACCTCAGTAACCTACCAGTACCTCAACCTCAGTAACCTACCAGTACCTCAACCTCAGTAACCTACCAATATCTCAACCTCAGTAACCTACCAATATCTCAACCTCAGTAACCTAACAGTACCTCAACCTCAGTAACCTACCAGTACCTCAACCTCAATAACCTAACAGTACCTCAACCTCAGTAACCTACCAGTACCTCAACCTCAGTAACCCACCAGTACCTCAACCTCAGTAACCTAACAGTACCTCAACCTCAGTAACCTACCAGTACCTCAACCTCAGTAACCCACCAGTACCTCAACCTCAGTAACCTAACAGTACCTCAACCTCAGTAACCCACCAGTACCTCAACCTCAGTAACCTAACAGTACCTCAACCTCAGTAACCTACACAGTACCTCAACCTCAGTAACCTAACAGTACCTCAACCTCAGTAACCTAACAGTACCTCAACCTCAGTAACCTACCAATATCTCAACCTCAGTAACCTAACAGTACCTCAACCTCAGTAACCCACCAGTACCTCAACCTCAGTAACCCACCAGTACCTCAACCTCAGTAACCTACCAGTACCTCAACCTCAGTAACCTAACAGTACCTCAGTAGCAGCATATGTGAATCCTGTGAGGAGTTACACAATAATTACTTTGTATTGTATTGTATGTATATTAATGTTAGTAAATAGTAGTTATAAACACAGAATATAAAATGGGAACAAACTAACTAAATAACAATATATCATGAAGCATTTTGAAAGGCATAATCAAATTAAAAGCAATGGAAAATATAAAACTATATATTTAAATTTGTTAATTGTAAGTATTAAAATGCATTTTCATTTTATTGCAAAATAAAACAGGCCCTATTGCGTCATTTACAATGTGCCATAAGAGTGGGTTGGTGCGATTCTCTGATTGGTCTGGTTTGGTGGTATTTCTTCACAAGGATTTCTGCTATTTAAAACTATTTAAAAAAGAAAAAGAAAGCACATACCCTTGGAGCTCTCAGTAGGTTTGTCTGTAATGGTTTATACATTAGCTTTAAAGATTAATTTACCTATGGAGAACATGAATGGTATTTTTACATCCGGAACTTGACTATTGCACTCTATTGACTTTGCACAAAGTAGAATGATTGTGCATAAAGGTTCCTTGGCTATCAAACCTCTGCCTTGCAGCTAGATAGCAGTTGTGCATGTTGTGTCTTTAACTCTCTCGACGAGAGAGTTAGGGTGGAAAATTCCCGACGGAGCCTGCCCTGTGCAATTACCTTTGACTGGTGTGCTGATGTGGGAGGACAGGGCTTGATATTGGATTGCACCCTGGTATCAGCAGCACACTTGCATAAATCTATGAGAATGTAGAGTGGCTCTGCTGGTCCTGAGGCATTTCCTGCAGCCACTTTGTCTACTCTTGCACAAAACCTTCGCTTTTTACCACTGTATATTTTCAGGTGTTTACTTTTTTACTTTGTTGTGCAGTGAAAGACAAAGCTGTAGAGTGCAGATTTTTACCTGAGATCCTCAAGAGTTGGTTAACAGAATGATAGGGTCTACACATCTTTACGTGTGAAATTTATTTCTATGTTAAAGCACTTACTTTTTTCCTGAATAAAGTCTTAACCATATAATTTCCTTAATCACTGATGTGGATATAAATGTGGTCAGCTTTAAAAATCGGATAGATGAGCTTGTAAAATCACGTGAAATCATCACTTCAGATCAGGAATTTAACGCCACGCTCAGGTTTAGGCTATAAATTAATTAATGTGAATCATGTGAATCGTGTGATACATTAACATACTGTAGACATACTGTAATATACTGTAGACGTGTGTATGTGCTCAAACGCACCGGTGGAATCCCGAGGTCTGATGTAGAGGGAAACATCAATATTGTAATGCAATGCATTGCACGGTGCATGCTGATTTTGTGTCTTCAGCAGCTTTCTCAATTTAAACATCTTTCTGGTGTACGTATAAATGAGCTATTTTAATTAGATAATCATTTGATATCCAGATATCCAAGTTATTACTCCACCCCCTGCATAATGCCATCAAAGACAGCTCCATATTGTTGAACCAGCGTGGTTCAAATGATGCATGTTTGACATAGTTTCTATGGTTTCGGGAAACAGTCATGACTTGCTAGTTTACTTCTCCAACGATGCATACATTGAGTTAAGTGAGTTAAGTCGTTGTACAGGAAATGCACATATTGAGCATGTTTACATGCACAATGTTACACCGTTTATGCTTAATAAGCCAACAACGAAGGCATGTTATGGCTCTAAGGGTTTCCCTTTACTGTGGTAAGGTCATAAATGGTATTGCAATAAAGGATCGGAGCACATCGATTTTTCTTGCATTTTTTGATTTTTAGAATAAGCTGATTCTTGGTTGTTAAGAGTGTATTAATGTGTATGTAAACATACTCAACCAGTGGTGTGAGTTTGAGGCCAGGCTGTCTGTTTGACGACTAAGGGTAGGCTGAGGGAGTGTTTGGGAACGCTGTATGAAAACGACCACCATTTTAGCAATTTTGATAAAGGACAGCATGTCAAGTCATAAAACGATGAAAATCATACAGGTTTTGAACATCATGAGGGTGAGTAAATGATGACGAATTCGATAATGGAAACAAAGGCATTCGTTTGTAGCCAATGAGAGATTCCAAGCATCCAGCCTAACATTATCAAGTCTGCAGTATAAGCGTTTTCTCATTTCTCAGAACAGGAAAATAGACAGTTGCAATGATTCTGGAGAAAAATTCAGTATTATTATTGTTGCAGCGAAAAAAAATACCAGCTGGCTATATGTTATAAATTTAGATTGCACAGATCTCTGCTTTGCCTCATTTTATTGAAACCAAAAATGGAAAAACAGTCCTTTGAATGCCTCAGCAGTTTTCATTGTGTATTACACAGCATACGGATTATATCAAGTGTGCTTTTGTTTTTCATGTGCAGCTATTTCTTTGTAAAGATTTAATTGGTCTCATTGTGGAGTTTTACAGACTAGGAGAACAAGCCAGAGTAACCCCCCTTATAAACACATTTCTGAGGCACTTTTTAAATTTATTATAAATTGGGAGGCTTTCAGGGGCACAGGCCTGTATGCTTTGGTACTTGTCCCAGTAATTACAGTTTTGTTTTTAGTGTAATTGGTGGTTTTGGAGTGATTTATCTTATTGATTTGTATTGTGGCATGTTTTTGCATTTGCTTGTCATGCTGAAAGATATGAATTACATGTGATTCAACATGACTCAGAAAAAGTGTGTTCTAGTATGTATTTTACAGCATAAACATAAAGAGACTATTTTGTTTGTAATAATAAGCATGTAATGCGACCATTAAAATGCATACATTTACAAATTGTCATTGACGTTGCAGATGGAATATTTCAAACACTGACTAAAAAGGGGTCCAAAAGTCTAAGGCCACATTGAAAATGTTGGATTTATTTTTTACATTTATACCTGAAAATATATAGAAATTTTAAGAGAGGAATTTTTAGAAAAAATATTTTAAAATATTTCGAGGTCACTAATCAAATGCAAGCAAATTTGTGACATTGTGATAGTTCACCCAAAAATTAAAATGCTCTCATCATTTACCCCTCATGCCATCCCAGATGTGTTTGACTTTGGTTGAATCCATGTCTTCAGATGTGAAATGATAGGTGTGGGTGAGAAACAGATCAATATTTAAGTCCTTTATTGCTATCAACCTCCACTTTCAATTTCTTCTTTTGTTTTTGGTGATTCGTATTCTTTGTGCATATTGCCACCTACAGGGCATGGAGGAGAATTTATAGTAAAAAATGACTTCAATATTTTTTTCTCACCCACATCTATCATATCGCTTTGAAGATATAGATTTAACCACTGGAATCGTATGATTACTTTTATGCTGCCTTTATGTGATTTCTGGCCACCATTCATGTCTTCGTTTGTGTTCTGCAGAACAAAGTCATGCACATCAGGGATGGCATGAGAGTGAGTAAATGATGAGAGAACTTTCAATTTCTGGTGAACTATCCCTTTAAGCACACAAGATGCTCTTTGGAACATTCTCAAATCATGCTGAATAACATAATCATCAGGATTTGCACAAACTTACGGAATGTATGCTGTCGTTAAAGCAAAAGGGGACATACCAAATACGAAGACATTCTGAAATGCATATACATTTTTCAATTAAACTTTTTACTTAAATTGTTATGCTGATAATATAATTTGTCAGTTAAAAAATTGCATTAAATTAGAATAGAATGCAAAATAAAAGCATTTTCTGTACTTATTTTCCTAGTGTGCTTTTGTGTAACCTGTGTTTTTCTTTTTTCTTATCAAGAATGGTGTCATTACCACAGAAGAAGAACAATATTTAATTGAGCCATTACACAATATAACCAGAAATTTCAGTGATGTCGACCACGAAGAAGGACAGCCACATGTTATTTATAAAAAGTCTTCCATTCCTTCTCCGCAAGAGCACAGCGAGGAGTTCAGCTGTGGTGTTTCAGGTTGGTAAACCAACATTGGGCCACACTGTGACATAAACAGCTATAGATAGCAGTTTAGGAAATGATGGTCAGGGGTTCAGGTTTGGCTGCATGTCCCTGCAAACAGTCTCTGTTTTTACCGTCAGTGGAGATCTACGCTAGAATACAGCTAATCCCTTTCTTTACAATCTATCATTTTAAAGGTGTTGTGTGCAATATTATTTAATGTTCAAATCATTTGAATGTGAGTCCTTTCTGTTTTCTCCAGACCTCACGATAAACAGGACACCCCTCTACCAAACCATTCCTGCTGCAGACTCATTTTACCCAGCCCCAGGTGGTGACAGCTCGATAGGTGCCCAACGACAGCGACGTTCTGTCAGCTCAGAACGCTTTGTGGAGACCTTGGTGGTGGCCGACAAAATGATGGTTGGCTACCATGGTCGCAAAGACATCGAGCACTACATCCTGTCCGTAATGAATATTGTAAGTTTGGTCCTGCTTTTCTCATGTAGAATGTGTGTCTTGTGTGTTGTTGGTTTCCTTTCTAAGGGTACATGAGGATAACTTAGACAGCATTTGACTGACTTTGTGTCTTTTCTTCTTTTCTGGAGGTCAGGTTGCCAAACTTTACCGTGATGCCAGTCTAGGAAACGTTGTGAACATTATTGTAACCAGACTGATTATTTTGACTGAAGATCAGGTGAGTGTTGTAACAAAATGGCATTATTTGCACAGTATTTCAGTGCAAAAACTTTTTTCATATTCATTACTCACTTTCAATACAGCTAAACCACGTCCTAAATACAATGAAATAGCGCTGCACTTCAAGTATTCAAATTAGTGATGGGCATTTTCAAGTGATTTTGTAGTCGAGCACTCGATTATCGATAACTTATAAATTAAAATGTAAGTTCAAAATAATAGACACATACTTGAAATGTATATATTTTATCACAAACCAAGAACAGCTTCACAATAAGCTAACATCAAAAAACAATGCTTTTTGAGAAAAAAATTAAATTAACAATATGCATTCATTAAAATTAGAAAAAATATACGATTTAAAGATAACAGTGAAAAAATTTGCGCTTAAACGTTTACATAAAAATCAATACGGACGGCATTAAGGTTATGTACATATAAACTCTGAGTCTACATAAAAAGGCTATCACATTTTTATCATGTTCATGTTCAGAAATTTGACACACATAATGGTCTGATAGGCTTCAGAGTTTCTTGTACCGCTTCGCATTTTATTTCTACCATAAAAGCTGATCCTCGTCCGTTGGTTTGCATGACTCCAACAAGAACCGAATATCAATTCTTTAGAATTCAGTAAGAATCAAAATATTAAAAGTATTGCCACACTTTACTTTCGATAGTACAGATGCCATTATCTTCTTCGCTCATCCAACACCATGACGACACACATCCACATAGCCCCAGTGGATTCAGCTCTAGCTGAAAGTTTGGTGAGAGATTCTAGGGAAAAGTTCAGTATAATTCAGCACTGCCTTGGGATGCAAATGCACGAAGAAAAGTCTATTTGCTATGTTAGAGTAGTGTTTTTAATAGCCGACTAGCCTGGTGCAGAACGAGTACTTATTCGATTACTCCTGCCCATCTCTAATCAAATGAAGTCATTAGTATACTTTTCAGTGCAAATATGCCTCCTTTTTATGTAAAATAGGCTCATTATTAATTTGCTTATTCACAAAACTGCGCTATTACTGCCTGCAGAAAGCAGATGGTTAATGGAATATTGTGTAAATGAGACTTTTGTGTACATTTAGTGGTGTACTATTTGTATTACACCCTGTCTACATTGTGGTCACGTTGTGCCACAATGGATTAAGGCTGGCTACACTGGACAGGCGTTGAAGTGTGTTATTGTTGACTCTGCATATTAAGCAGCAATGGAATTTTAATATCGAAAAAGTATACACATCTGATTTATTACCAAAATAACACAGCAATGATATGCACTTCTCTGTATAATGAATCAACTGATAAGTTACATTGGTGTTATATGTTACAGCCCAACCTGGAGATAAACCACCATGCAGACAAATCTCTGGACAGCTTCTGTAAATGGCAGAAATCCATTCTTTCTCATCAGGGAGATGGAAACAGTATCCCAGAGAATGGGATAGCCCATCATGACAACGCTGTTCTAATCACAAGGTTGGGAGAACATTTTGGGTATAAGAGGGGATAACCATGGTTGTCGTGATTTCATTAAGTAGAATACATGTACTTGTGTTAGGTCCAAGGCTAGAGGCTTGAACAAAGTTCTTATTAACCTATCTGTTCCCTCTGATTTCAGAAGTAGTTAATGGTTGTGATTAGAGATAGAGTTTGGACTACGGAATGTTTGTTTGACATTAATGTTGTTCCAGGATAAACAGGAACATTTACTACTTGGCAAAATCATGGTCACCAACACTTAAAGGAATAGTTAGCACAAAAATTAAAACTATGTGAAAATGTACTTGCCCATTTACAGATGCATGCCTGTTCTCGCTAGAACGTATGCTGTTTTTAGCGCAAAACAATGCAAGTTCTCGTGTAAACACGTGAGTCACTGTGATCAAGCCTCTCTTGTAGCACTCATGAACGCTCAACAAACACCAAACAAACAAATGTTCTCTGAAAAATGACTTAAGTTTTGGTTGTTTTTCACCCAATATGCCTTCTGAAGACTTGGAATATGACACAATAGACTACTTTAATGACACTTTTGGGTCCTTTTGTTAAATCAATCACTATTAACTGACATTATATTGAAAAGACGTACCAGAATATTAATTACAATTGTAAGACAAAAGCTGTGCTGGTTTGGAATGTCTAAATGACTGAATAAATAATGACAGAATTTCAATTTTTGGATGAACTATTCCTTTAACCTGCTGAAAAACAGTAGTATTTCCTGTTCTCCTAGCCTGGCCATGCTGGTTATGGGATCAGCTGGAAAACCAGACAACCAGCTAAACACCAACTTGACCAGGGCAGCGTTTTCCAAAAGCATCATAAGCCTAAGTATATCTTAGAAACCATTGGCGCCAATGGTCTCTACAATCAATTTAAGATTGCAATGCTTATGGGAAATGTGGCCTAGGTTGGTAGACCAGCTTAAATCAGCTAAGACCAGCAAACTATTTTAGGCAGGTTTATGCTGTTTTTTCAGCAGGGTTTAAAATCACGAGATTTTGTAAAAAATTAAACACTTAATCAATCCTGAACGTAAGATCAGGTAAGTATAATATATGTTTACCTCTCCGTAACCTGATCATTGATGAAAACATAAATAAATAGCTTAAACCAGTCTTTCCTGATTGGTTGGTCTTAGCTGGTCACCAAATCTAGTTAGGCTGGTCAGTTGGCTGGTTTTAGAAGGGTTTTGGGCACTTTTTTGCTGGTCATTCATGGAGACCAGTGAGACCAGCTTGGCCAGGGAGGTACACTTGCTAAAACCAGCCAACTAGTTTAGGCTGGTTTTAGTATTTTTTTTAGCAGTTGTCTGATCATTGTCCACACTATTCACTTTCAGGTATAAAAACTACTGAGAATGAACAAATAATGAACTAAATCAGGCATAGCCGTCATAATGGGTGGCAACCGTGTTGTTTTGGGCCACTGTCATCACCTGGAATTGGCTTTACATTTGTTTAAATGTTTTGAAGACATAACCCTAGCAACTAAAACTAAAACGTCCAATATCTTTTGTTTTGGAGATGCTTGTCATTATTTTGATTGACGTGGACTTTCTTTTGTCGACCTGAGCTTTGTGTTGTCAGTTTTCTTCAGTTTACTTTTCCTTTGAGTCAGTGTATTTTTGTTCTGAAATCCTTGCCTCAATTCATTCTATTTATCCTGGAGGGAAAAAAAACACTCACAGTAGTTTGTTTCAGTGATTAGTTCTTGTGCGATCAATCTACTAACCAGCGGACGGCTCTGTGATTTTAAATGTTCCGCCAACTTCCACAATTTAGTTCAAATTAGTGGAGAAAGGCTTGTTTTAGTGCTAGCTGACATTTTGGCATACAAATCTGACAGTTTGTACTGAAAATATATATTGGGTGGGTCATTTACAACTTAGACCATATGGGTTATTAATGTCATTGTTAATTGGTGTTCTGTGATGCATGGCTGTGTGGTTTGGACAAGTGTTAGCTTTGACGCTGTCAGTGGATACCACAGACGTCACTTCTTTCGCTTAAGCACATGGATATTTCTATTTATACATGTATAATTTGTTTAACTTTGTGATTTTACCAAACAAATGTAGAGGCCAAAGAGCTTTTCGAAGTGGCTGACGCAGAAGGTTTCTTTTTAAGTGTATTTCTTTGAAACAGACAGACATCTTCCAAGGTAAGCAGAGCGGTAAACAACTAGCCATTGTGCTGCTAATATCTGATAGATTGGTTTTGAGCCTGGCAAACAAACAGCACTAGTTCTCTGCTGAAAATGGATTTAAATGAGTCTTATTCTAAATTAAGAGGGCATTTAACCCCATCTCAATAAAATTAAGTCAGAGTCTAAGGGGGAATTTACTATGAAATTAAATTGCGCTCGCTGACAGCATTGTTTATTTGCACATGCTGTCTGCATTGTTTTAGAAAATGCCTCTTGTCTCTTTAAAATGCCAAAAGCGCTGGATATATTCCTGGCTATAACACTCTTTTTCATCATTTGATGAATTACTACTGCCACGATCATAGAAAATGTACATAAATGGCTGGTAATAGTGCAACATTAATTGTGCCATGCAAATAGCACTGACTTTTGCGAATAGAGTAAATTAGCCTAATTTGGAGAATAAGCCTAATTGGCAGCACAAGGAGGCATGTTTATACTGAAAAGAATGATAAGGACTAAATTTAAATATGTGTGCCACAGTGCTATACCAATGCAGATATAGCCTGCTTAAACTGGATTTCGGGGTATTAGCGAGTAAGATGCAGGTTTTTGTGCTGAAATACCTTTTTCGTGAATTTGCGTTTCTAACTCTTGCATTGTCCAATCCTGAAACTACTTGAGGAATAGTCTTTTCTTCTGTACTCCCTGCAGTGCTGCAATTTAATTAATATTTATGCTAGTTGTTCTTAGTATGAAGGCATTTATGGGTGGTGAGTTTATATATGACTAATGATAGCCTGGAGGAGAGCTGAACAACTCACACAGAAGTTTCCTCGTCTATTACATCTATTGTCAGTAGCACTTGAGTTAATTGTGATTGTTTGTTTATGTGGTGAAAAGCAGAATCACAACTTAATATTGTTCTTTGAATGCTCAAAGATGATAGCTTAAAATGTTTACTAAAATTGCTATAGTTGTAGTATTTTATAAAATTAATAAAGATTGTGAGCGTTGCTTTAGTTTATGTTTAATATAATTTTTATTGTTGTAATTGCTTACAAAGTTTACAAAAATTTTGATAGTTGCAGCAGTTTATAAAATGTATTAAAACTGTGATCATTGTTATAGTTTGTTAAGTTTAATAAAATGTTTTATTAAAACATTTTATTAAAACATTTTATTAGTTGTATTTGTTAACAAGTTTACTAAAATTATGATAGTTGTGGTAGTTTATAAAGTTCACTAAAATTGTGATCGTTGCTGTAATTTATGAAGTGAAGTAAAATTGTCATAGTTGCAATTTTACTAAAATTGTGATAGTTGTGGTAGTTTACAAAGTTTACTAAAATTGTGATTGTTGCTATAGTTTATATAATTTACTGAAATTGTAATCATCCCTTTAGTTTAAGTTTACAATTTTGTTTATAATTTTTATAGTTTATGAATTTTACTAAAATTGTGAACATTGCTGTAGTTTATGAAGTTTAATAATTTGTGATAGTTGCAATAGTTTACAAAAAGGTTGATTGTTGCAATATAGCATTTACTAAAATTGTGATCATTTCTATAGATTATGAAGTTTACTAAAAGTGTTATAGTTGAAATAGTTAACACAATTTACTCAAATTGTGTTTATTGCTGTAGTTTATAAAGTATACAAAAAATTTGATTGTTGCTATAGTTTATAAAGTTTACTAAAATGTTGATAATTGTAATAGTTTATGAAGTTTTCTAAAATTGTGATTGTTGCTACAGTTTTCAAAGTATACTAAAATTGTGATAGTTGCAGTAGTTTTTAAAATGTATTAAAATGGTATTTATCGTTTAGTTTATAAAGATTGTGAAAATTTTGATAACTGTAATAGTTTATGAAGTTTACTAAAATTGTAATCATCACTTTAGTTCATAAAGTTTACGAAAAGTTTTATAATTTTGATTTTGAGTTTTTGAAGTTTACTAAAATTGTGATCGTCAATGTAGTTTCTGAAGTTTAATAAAATTGTGGTTGTTGCAATAGTTTTAAAAGTTTATGAACATATTTATAATTTTAATAGTTTGTTTATCAAAATTGTGATCATTGCTATAGTTTATGAAGTTTACAAAAATTGTGGTAGTTGCAATAGTTATAAAATGTACTAAAATTTTGATAATTGTAATAGTTTATAAAGTTACTAAAATAGTGATAGTTGCAGTAGTTTATAAAATGTATTAAAATGGTATTCATCATTTAGTTTATAAAGATTGCAGAAATTTTGATAATTGTAATAGATTATGAAGTTTACTAAAATTGTGATAGTTGCAATAGTTTATAAAATGTACTAAAATTGTGCTCATTGATTTAGTTTATAAAGTTACTAAAATTGTGATAATTGTAATAATTTATGAAATGCATTTTTAGTAAATAATAATAATTTCAGTTCAATAACAGTTTCTTATGGTCAGTTTTCCTGCCTCTTTGAGGTCGTAATCATTCAGACAGAAGCTATCGAGTGAAGGTGTTTGCTGTATAGATCAATTCACATAATCTGACACGTAAAGAAGTGATGTTAATGCTGCCACAGCACCTTGATGATCGGTCCGTCCTGACCCCTTCTGCAAAGTTTTCCTGTCCTAGTCCAAAGCAAGGCAGAGGATGCAATATTGCTTGTTTGGAACATTGTGAGAGCTGAGGGAAATTAAAGTAACTAAATCAAAATAAATAGATGTCTAAATGGGGCCACTACTAAAGTTCATGAGACAGTACCTAATGCCCGAAATTGAATTTTCAGTGTCCTTGGTTTTCTAATACATTAAAAGCCCAGATATGATTGGATTGCTCATTGCCATTAAGAAAAAATTATGCATCTTCAAGGCAGAGACCTTGTCCATCATTCCTTGTATATGCCGTTCCTTTTTTATTATTATTGGATTATCTCTACAATATATACATTACTTAGACAGCTTAAAAGATGCGATTATGTCTGACTCAAGCAAATGCTTTTTTCTTGCAAAATAGCTGGTCAGTTATGCACACATATTTTGATTTCCATCTAATATAATGTTTTTAAATATTAATGTAATGTGATGTTTTGATTAAACACATTGATTTGGAAATCCTATTTCAGTCATTTTATGTAGTTTATCATTAGTGACTTTTACTCTTTTAATGATATTTCAAATTGTTCTGCTTGTTGAGGAGAAATGTGCTGTTACTTGTCTAAGTGATTAGACTTGAGATAAAACAAGTGAAAAAATCCCATGAGCTTACACTGCGGGAGGGACACGAGCCATATCTAGAGACCAGAATATCATAGAGACATGAGGGTGGGCTCTTATGAATTGGGCAAATAAGCAACTACCTAGAACACCCAAACAACCACATAGCAATGTGCTAACAACCAATAAGAATACCTTAGCAACCGCAATGCCATAGAAACCACCCGCAATGCCATAGCATCATGACATCAAGTGTTGCACATACAAGCACCACTTACATTTTCTTGAAAAAATTTTTAAATCTTCTTTATATGGGTGTGATCTCAAAGGTTTTATTTTTTTACATTTGTGTAAATGTAATAAGCAGTATCTTATTTAAATCTGTGCAAAAGTAAAACAAAGAAACTATTGTTTTGATTATTTATTTGTCTTTTAGTCACAATATACCACTGTGATTTTCCAGATTTAAAGATTTTCTGGCTGTTTCGACCTTCTCTGCTGCCACAGTAAACAGAACACATGGATATCTTCAGATTGACACAAAAATAGAAGGCAGATAGGAACTTTCCAACTAGCAGTCTGTCTGAATACGTGCATAACGTCTACTCCACTCCCCCGAGCCCCTGACACAGAACACAAAGCTTTTAAGATAGTTTAATATGATTCAGATCAGGCTCTGTGTGTTTGCACTGCAACGAGAACAATGTCTAAAAAGCTTGGCTGCCTGCAGTTATTCAGACTCAGCAACCCAAACTGCCAGTGATATTTTTCAGGAGGTGTTAAACACCCCATCTGGGGAATAAGAAAATATCTGACATTCTTTCATATGAGCCTACCGTTGACAATGACCGCCAACTGATGACAAGTCCCATTGGGGGAAAAAAGAGTTTGTATTACAGAAAAACCCCAAACAAAAATAGAAGTAAGCCACCCAAACATCTGCAAGTTACAGTGAATGCTGTCGATAAAATGAGGGGTAACTTTTTTGTGTAACGATTGTGCTACAGGCATGAATGATACCCTCTAATAGTCGACAACACAGGTTTTCACATTTTTACCTGGCGGACACTAAAAAAGCGAGGGACCGAAGCCATATTTAGGGACCAGGATATCATAGCATCATATGGTTGGGCACTTTTGAATTGGACCAGAAAGCAATTACCTAGCAACCAACCAAAACTCCCTATCAACCACACAGCCATGCGCAAGCCACCACTCTAGGTCCCTACTGTAGCAACTGTAAAGCAACTCCTCAGCATCTACCAGTGAGTTTTGCATGGGCATGCACGTTTACATTTTCTTCACAAATTAAATTAACCTTGTGTATATGTTGTATCTCCATTTCTGTGTTATATATCCTTTAGTTCAGGGGGGTCTCAAACACATCTCTCACACAGCCTGTGCGAGAGTTTCATACCACCTCTCAAGTGTTTATTCTTATATCTGGCCAGCAAATAAATGTTCACTTTCTGCATTTAAAGGACTTTAATGTGGACATGTCTATGCAGATGAAGAGATCATACCTGAAAGTCTAACTCATATTTACTTTTTCATAGGTATGACATCTGCACATATAAGAACAAACCCTGTGGGACCCTTGGTAAGTAAACAAAAGTTTCATCCTTAGACCAAATGTTCACTACAACAAATTATATTTGATGAATTTATGGCAATTGATTTATCAGTATTTTGTCTTGTTTTCCATTAAAATATCTAAGTATCCTTAGGCAAGCAAATTAAAAATGAAAACAGGTTACATACCCATCATGAGATCAATGTTGTTGGCCGCATAAATATGCAAAAAAGAACATTATCCCAAGGTTTGCAGTGCGAAAACCTTGAAACCTGACAACTCAGGATGAATTACTAACCCAGGGGTACGAACAATGTGAACAATGATTACTTTTACCCAGGGTTTAAAATTGCCCTGGGTTTACAATTTCAAGTGTGAAACACCCAAAATATTCCCGTGAGATAATTGGGAAAGACTTTGTTGCATTCTCTTTATAGAGCTGTTTGGTGCTTTGGCTCACATTGAGCTCAAACATGGCTTAAAGCCTGCTTGTCCCTACAGACACCTCTGTCTCTTGTTTCATTTCCAAACATTCTCACTTCTGTCTGCTAAGAGCTGGAGGTGTTTACCCCTCCCCTGGGAAAGCCAACAAGAAAAAGTCTGAAGAAAAGAAGATTACAATATATAACAGTGATTATAAGAAAAGAAGAAAAATTAGGTTAAAGGAATTTGGGATAACACAAGTTTTTTCTTTCCCCCAAAATGGACTGCAGGGAGTGTCAAAGCCTCATCTTATCTGAGCCAGCCCCCCTCCAGGGCTCAACCGTATATCTTAGAAGTAATATTGTGACTCCAGGGGTGGTTTGACAGATTGACCGCATTCGTCACATTCCCCGGGTCCTTTTAATTGCCCTGGCATCTGCTCTGCTTCCTTGCTGACCCCCTCCTCTTTCTCCACCTCCATCTCCACTTCAACACCCCCACTAACCCAGAGGCATCATCCTGATCTTGGGTCAACGTGTTGCCCTCCAGGGGTCACTGGGTAATCGTAGAGAGGGGATAATACCAACGCGACCCTTGGCTTAGGAAAACAAGCCCAACCAACAAGCTTTCAAGCCAGAAAGGGCCCAGAAAGGCCCAATCCTTTCTCGCTTTCCTTTTCTACACTTCTTGCCTCCAGTCGGTGTCTTATTAGTCTTTGATTTGCATGTCCGCTCTTGCCCTCAGAACAAGGAAGATAAAGAGACCAGAAGTGCTTATGTTGGCGTGATGGCTGCCGAACAGCTCACCACCTAATCGTTACAAACCTTTTTTTTTTTTGGTATTCCATACTCCCTTGTTCGTGTGCAAGATTATCTTGCCCACAGGGATGTTATGTTTAGACCCTTTTCAAGATTTTATTGAGTTACTTTTAAATTTAAAGGATTAGTACACCAAACAAAATAAATTTTGCTGTCATTTAAGCACCCTTATCTTGTTCCAAGCCCATATGACCTATATGCTCTTTTTCATGAAATTACAATAAATGGAAATGGGAGCTTCCAAGATTTCAAAAAGGTAACTTATGATGCCTTATAATAAGGTTCCTTATGATTTGTATGGTGAACTGACCAAAAACTGTATCTTTTATCACTAAGAATCTTGACATTCACCCAGTTCTATGTTTTATGTTTATGAGAATTCATCAGAGAACGTCTTATGAATAATTGGAACAGATCTTTTTTAATGAATCGGTCAAACTGGTTCTGAAGGATTTGTTCATGAATCTGACTGATCTGTTCAGTGATCCAGTTGCAGTGGTTCTCAAGTTAAGAGCTCACTTTAGGGGAAGATTATAAGAGTGCTTATCAAACAAAGCTCTCATTTGACCTCAGAAGGTGAACTATTCCTTTGAATTAAAGGACCAAGGACTCCTTGATCCTTTACATCAGTTTGTTAAAAAAACCCTACCCACCACATATTTGATCCAACCTTATTCAGCTTGGGCATGCAAAGGCCAGAACAAGCTTCAGATCTTGGATGGTCCTGCGAACATCTAGCTTAAGGGTTTTGTGTTGTGCCCCCATCACTCACCAACAGATGTAATCTGGTGAGAATTGCTTCTCTCTCCCAGGGTTGACAGAGGGGAAAACAAAGAACTCAGAGACACCTGGATTTTGGAAAAGCTTTTTTTGCCCCGCTTCATAACTTCCAGAAGAACCCCCCTCCCCTTCACAGAAGCAGCTGGCTTTGAGCTTACCTTCAGTCAGAATGTGAAGACATAATTTTAGCTCCATCTCCATCTTTATATCTTCATTCTTCCCAGATCCATGCATACTGTGGGGAATCTTACGAAAGAAATGTCAGAGTTTATTTAAAAATCAAACAATAGTTTTCATAAGATTAAAATGCCCCCTGTTCTACCACATTGAGGTGGATTGCTACAAAAGGGACATTCACAGCAGAGTATATTTAATGTTTCAACTCTGTTTATTTATGGCAAGGAACATTACGGCACAACAGAACATTTTTTTAAAAATCCCTGAAGTGTGGTGACAAAACACTGTCAATATTACATTTTAGCTCACTCTTGAATATGTTGTTCTTGTTCTAAAACCCGAAAAATTCTCAACTGAAAGTTCCTTTGGAACAAAGTAGACGTGATAAGACTAAAGATACAGTGGGGCTCATGCTAGTAAGACTTGTATGATCATTTACAGTAGTTGTTACATTTCTAATAATATACTGTATATAATAAAGCAATATCATACTTGCAATGGTTCTGTGATATTGCTTATACACAACAAACAAGTAATATTAAATAACTTATTTTTCAAATAGTTCCAAAAACGATTTTCTAAATATCTAAAACTAAACTCAGTTTGTATTAGTGGTGTTTCTTTTGTCCACGAATCAGTGTTTTTCCACGATTCTCTTATGTGAATGGATTGGTCTTGTTCAGTTCAATTTTTTGGTGGTGGACAACTAAAATAAATGACTGATTAAAGAATCGTTCAGTCATTGATTTAACGAATCACTCGCTTTCAGAATAAAAAAGACGCTCATTTGTCGCCACCTACTGGAGTAAATATGCAATCTCCAAAAATGGTTACTGAACAAATCAGTGAATGAAATCAAAATAAATGATGAATCATTTGTGAAGCGGAGTGATACAAATGGCCCAGTGCTATCCACAGTCTCCCTGACTAACCACTGGGCGATGTAATGATGATTACAATTGCTGCTGGACTGTTTTCTAGTACCGGTCTAAATACGTAACTACCAATACGAACATTCCAGACAGAGAGCAACAATCATTTTAAGTGTCAGTTAAAGTAGAAATGAGTTGAGGCTCAACTTGTGCAGTTGTTGACTGTCATAACAACTTGAAGTTGTTAATGATATCAACGTTACTGACCACGGCTCATAGCTTCACATTATCCACCTTTGACAAATGAGGCACTGTCAACTATTTAAAGTATTCACACTTTGGTGCCAAGTTTTACAAATGTAATATGCTACATCACATTATCCGCTAAGAACATTCACTGATGCAAATAAAAATACTAGAGACCTGAAAATGAAAACAGGCATCCATTATGAATTGTGGAAGACTTCCATGCTCAGGAAAAAAGTGGATTGGACTGTATATGACCACTTTTAAAATGCCACTTCAGATTCGAGGACCGGAAATCGAGGAACTGAAGCTTGGCACATTTCATGTTTATGAGGCCATGTCCACACTAATACGTTTTCATTTGATTATTTTCACCATGTTGACGTTTCTCATCTACACAAGAACACCATTTTCTTCCATGATTTTTAAAGCATATAAAAAACGCTCCCCATTACTGGATACTTTGTAAAGCGATGACATAAGGAGTTTTTAAATGGAAACGGATTAATGTTGATGTGGCCTAAGGGTACCAGAAGTCTGTGATTTTTGTGTACACGTGCTTTCAGTTGGTTCTAAGTTTTATCCTAAACTGTAAAGTGTGAAGTTATTTATGAATCATAATTTCGGCATGAAAATGTTCCCACACAGGTTTTTACGCACAAATATGTACATACACACATTTAGCAAATGAGACATAATGACTTTTTTATGATTTCTGGCTCCTTTTAGCAGCTTTGAAAGCATGAATAATGAAAACATCTATATATTTAGGGGTGCAAAGTGAAGTGTTTTCTTGAATTCCGAGCTCTGGCTTACATTACTAGGTGGTCCCTTGTTACCAGAGGTAGAATTTATAAATCTGAACCCCCTGTCTAGACATTTTCCAGCTACAACATCAGTTGTTTTTTTATTTAATCGTCTAGCCGGCAATGCTGACGTCCCCCTAGTGATTTAAAGAAAACTATTGCATAAACTTTTCGCCAGCTTTAAGCTCAGTGGTGTAGAGATTAATGTGAAGAATCTCACGTTAAAGTAGTGACTCAGTGTAGCACTACTACACCTTGACCTGACCTTGTGTGTGTATGTGTGTGGCCAGGTTTGGCGTCTGTAGCTGGAATGTGTGAGCCGGAGAGAAGCTGTAGTATTAATGAAGATATAGGCCTGGGCTCAGCCTTTACTATTGCACATGAGATCGGACATAAGTAAGTACACACTCTTTCCTTTTCTTTACTTTTCTCATTTGAGTTATTTCTTTTTATTTTGACACACACTGTTTGTCCATGGACATAAATGTCAGTGTCAATTTATTTAATAAAGCATGGTTAAAAACAGCAGACTGTTGACCAATGTGCAGAACAATAATCAAATTCAATAATTAAATTAAAAGATAAGACAGAAAAGGAGATACAGCAGGATAAATGTAAATAACATAAACAAATGACACCTCAAAGCATGCGGCTTGTTTAGGAGTGGGGTGCCATTACTTTTCGAAAGGATCTGACTTACCATTTTCACCTAGCAGACAATTAAAAATGTACGATGTACCAAAGCTCTATCTAGGGACCAGAATATTACTGAGTTTTGATGTGGGCTCTTTTTGGGTCAGTAAGCAACCCATTAGCAATAACCCAGAACAGATCGCCCTAGCAACCACCCATATCACTAGTGGTTAGGTTTAGGCTAAAGTGTGAGGTTAGGGAGGTAGGTTTTACTCATTAAAACCTCTAATATTCACCTTAAAAACCATCTGATTATGTCATCATTTCACACGCTTTTGGCGCTCCCTGCTGGAAATTTCACTAGGAAACTGCAGCCAAACGTGTAATGAAGCATGTCATTTTGGCAGAAATGTTGCCATTGTCACGTAAATTTCATGAGATCAGGCTGCATATCACACAAGCAACCTCGTAGCAACATACTAAAAAACACTGTAGCAACCGCATAGTAATTACCCTGGCAACGTATTAAGTCTTTATAGTCAAAAATAACATTTTGTATTAATGCCACAGTGAATGATGTGAAGACGTTTGGACAATGCATATGAAAGGGCTTGTCATTTTCTTTAAAATAGCCAATAGGCTTTAGTAACACCACAGCCATGAACCATGAATTGATACTTGCATGTTGGTTGAAGGTGTTCTTTTAGGGAAGGGACAATATCAATCTACAGAGCATTTTATTGCCAGAACATTTGTGTAGTGCAAGGTGAATATGTCATGAATCATTTTGTCTGTTTTTACAAGAAGAGATAAACAGTGAATTGTAAAATCACATATCTGTATATATCTGTCAGTTTTTTTGGAGTACACTAACAAATAAACACCCTCAAAGCTAACAGATATGGACTTAAGGCCACCAAACTTCAATTTTAATTTCATGGGTTTAATGCGATGGTCAGAGCTATACTAAAGTAATTGTGGTTGAAAAATTGCACATTATTCTACAAATAATGCCTGCACATCTCATGGGCTCATTGTGTCTGGATTTGTTTAAGAGTGGTCACTAATTCCTTCAATCATGTATTATATACAGTGAGGAAAATAAGTATTTGAACACCCTGCTATTTTGCAAGTTCTCCCACTTAGAAATCATGGAGGGGTCTGAAATTGTCATCGTAGGTGCATGTCCACTGTGAGAGACATAATCTAAAAAAAAAAATCCAGAAATCACAATGTATGATTTTTTAACTATTTATTTGTATGATACAGCTGCAAATAAGTATTTGAACACCTGAGAAAATCAATGTTAATATTTGGTACAGTAGCCTTTGTTTGCAATTACAGAGGTCAAACGTTTGCACACACTGCAGGAGGGATTTTGGCCCACTCCTCCACACAGATCTTCTCTAGATCAGTCAGGTTTCTGGGCTGTCAGCTGAGAAACACGGAGTTTGAGCTCCCTCCAAAGATTCTCTATTGGGTTTAGGTCTGGAGACTGGCTAGGCCATGCCAGAACCTTGATAAGCTTCTTACAGAGCCACTCCTTGGTTATCCTGGCTGTGTGCTTCGGGTCATTGTCATGTTGGAAGACCCAGCCTCGACCCATCTTCAATGCTCTAACTGAGGGAAGGAGGTTGTTCCCCAAAATCTCGCAATACATGGCCCCGGTCATCCTCTCCTTAATGCAGTGCAGTCGCCCTGTCCCATGTGCAGAAAAACACCCCCAAATCATGATGCTACCACCCCCATGCTTCACAGTAGGGATGGTGTTCTTGGGATGGTATTCTTCTTCCTCCAAACACGGTTAGTGGAATTATGACCAAAAAGTTCTATTTTGGTCTCATCTGACCACATGACTTTCTCCCATGACTCCTCTGGATCATCCAAATGGTCATTGGCAAACTTAAGCCGGGCCTTGACATGTGCTGGTTTAAGCAGGGGAACCTTCCGTGCCATGCATGATTTCAAACCATGACGTCTTAGTGTATTACCAACAGTAACCTTGGAAACAGTGGTCCCAGCTCTTTTCAGGTCATTGACCAGCTCCTTCCGTGTAGTTCCGGGCTGATTTCTCACCTTTCTTAGGATCATTGAGACCCCACGAGGTGAGATCTTGCATGGAGCCCCAGTCCGAGGGAGATTGACAGTCATGTTTAGCTTCTTCCATTTTCTAATGATTGCTCCAACAGTGGACCTTTTTTCACCAAGCTGCTTTGCAATTTCCCCGTAGCCCTTTCCAGCCTTGTGGAGGTGTACAATTTTATCTCTAGTGTCTTTGGATAGCTCTTTGGTCTTGGCCATGTTAGTAGTTGGATTCTTACTGATTGTATGGGGTGGACAGGTGTCTTTATGCAGCTAAACAGGTGCATCTAATTTAGGATAATAAATGGAGTGGAGGTGGACATTTTAAAGGCAGACTAACAGGTCATTGAGGGTCAGAATTCAAGCTGATAGACAGGTGTTCAAATACTTATTTGCAGCTGTATCATACAAATAAATAGTTAAAAAATCATATATTGTGATTTCTGGATTTTTTTTTTTAGATTATGTCTCTCACAGTGGACATGCACCTACGATGACAATTTCAGACCCCTCCATGATTTCTAAGTGGGAGAACTTGCAAAATAGCAGGGTGTTCAAATACTTATTTTCCTCACTGTATATTCACTGAGCTTTGATATGTGAACAAGCGTGAACACAATTCTTTATGCAAATCACACTCTGTACAAATGAACCCAATCCTGAACGCTTAGCAAAATAACAGTGATCTATTGGTCTATGTAGCTGTTGGGCTAAGTTCTGCGATATGGCAATTTCCTCTATTACTGTATGTGTTGTGTCTGCATCTGTTGTGGGACAGTTGTAAAAATAGCCCTGACTTCTTGCAGGGAAGTAAAGAAAAAAAGAAGCACTGCACTGATTTATATTGAGAGTAGAGTGAAATGTCATAAACGTGGGCCTTACAAAAACAAAGAGGAATTGTGTGAAGTGGTGGTGGGGGGTGGGGGGTATGTTATATACATTAGAGCTTCATTTCTGTGTTCGGATAGACCCCGGCAAAGAAAATCTTCGAGGTCCCGGTGTAAGGTGATCTGATTTTTTCATCCATTTTACAGATAGATATGTATGGGAACAAAAATGACACGGCTCAAATGATGTATTTGTGGAGTTACCGGCGAGGAATGCGACTGAATGCTTCAGCAGACTTGTACGCCAATGAGCAGATGAAAGAAGGTGAAAAGCAGGGCAGGTTCATTAAGAAATAACTCTTTGATTGAGGTCTGTTCAAACATATAATTATTGATTGACAGGCAGGAATCAGGGTGGTGATTAGAACTTTCTCGTTCCTCCAGACAACTCCTGGCCTTTGACCCATGTGTCCCCTTCACACAGCTGTTACTGAGCCAGAAAAAGCCTCTCTTTACAGCCTAGCTGAAGGAGACTTCCTCTGCTCCTCCTGGTCCTTCTGAGCTGCCCCAGCTTGTTGCTTGTGTGTGGGGTAGGGCTGGGCGATATAGCTAAACAAATTATTTAGCAATATTTTTAGCCTTTTTAAAGATATATATATATATACAGTATATCTTTCTATTTTTATGTATGCAATTTTATTGGTGAAAAGAACTATTATTCAACCAAACAGCCAGTGATGCCAATTAGGTTGAAAATGTTTAAAGTAAAAAGACTGTCAAAATTAGGGCTGTCAATCTACATTTTTTTAAATGAATTAATTTCATGAAGTGATAGTTTTGCTTCTTTAAATCACAGATGCTAATAGAACCTCTTACACCTCTCATATCCTCAATTCGCAAGACAAGAAAGGATCACGAAACTAGTTTCATGACACACACTTTAGGAAACTTAAAGGTCAGTCATTGTTTACTCACCCCTGTGTTTTTATAACCCTATATGACTTTCTTTCTTTTTCTTGACATAAAGGGAGAAATTGTGAAACAATGTTGTGCTCAGTGATGTCAAATAATGCCAGTTTATGGTGACTACCACTTTAAGCTTCATAAAGCAAAAGTATAATTCAGAAGTCTAAAAAATGTTTGTACACGACTCAAGCCTTGTTCTGAAGGAATATGTTATGGTGGTTGGTGAGAATCAAACAGAAATCTAATGTATTATTAAATGAAACTCTTGACCAACCATTGCTGTCCTGTGCACATTCATGAGAGTGCACGAGAGCAGCAGTTTGCGCAGCCTCACTAGTGAGACGAGGCAAAAAACTGCTTTTTGTTTCTCGTCAACCGGACCACCAGTGATATTAACAACTGAAAACGTAACATAGCTGCATATAAACCAGAAAACAGAACTTACAAAACATGTCTGAAGAGTTTTTAGTAGAAGAATAGATGAATCTCCTATGCCCAGCCTTATTTTTTTTTTAACCGGAGTACTCAATCAAACAGAGAGAGATAAAAGAGGCTGAAGACCCCAGTCACACCATGTGGTAACTAGATGGCACTTCACATGACATGTGATAAAGGTATCTTTTCAATGTTAATCCATTTTTTACATAAGCAGCCGGGAAGAGTGACATTACATTCTGTCGATCGCTTGGTTTCTGTTTGTGGCTTGTGCCGTGCAGCCCCGTCTGCTATGAACCGGTCCAAAATCTTTCTTATAACATTGTATTGAAGCCAGCATCTCACTTGCTGATAAAAAAACAACTTGATTTTGGCCAAGAATACACCTACCAACTGTTTTCGCTGAGGTCTTACTCTCTTCAGGTGAAGGTCTGTCACAAATACACACCTTTTCAGAATTGAAAAGACATGGAAGATATTTCCGCTCCATCCGCTTTTCTCTCTGGTTCTTCAATTCACTTTCAGTAAGCAAAACCTCAAAAACATATCGGTCTCCTGTACTCTCTCTCTGACTGTAGCATTTGGGTGTGTATGTGTGGCTGCCTTCGGCCGCTTCCATCTCTTTGTTTGATTTCCAAGTACTCCGGTTCAAACAAATAAGGCTGGGCATAGAAATGCATGTTCTCGTCGACTTCGAACTCCAGACATGTTTTGTAAGTTCTGTTCTCTGGTTTGTTTGCAGTTGTATTTTGTTTACTGTTGTTAATATCGCGTATGGTCCGGTTGAAGCTAAACAAAGCAGATTATCGCTTGAACACCCCATCTTGTGGGTGCAGCATAATTGTTGTTTTCGTGCACTCTCATGAACGCACACAGGACACCAATGGTCGGTCAAGAGTTTCACTTAAGAATACTTTCAATTTTGGTTTGTTTCTCACCAAACCTTATCGTATTCCTTCAGAACAAGGCATAATCATTTATTGGACTACTGAATTATACTTTTGCGTCCTTTTGAAGCTTAAAGAAGTGGTCACACCTTAAACTGCAATCACTGAGCACAACATTATTCACAATTTCTCCCTTTATGTCAAGAAAAAGAAAGAAAGTCATATGGTGTTATAACAACACAAGGGTGAGTAAACAATGACTGAATTTTCATTTTTGGGTGAACTATCTCTTTAATGGCCTTGTTAAGCGCAAAAAGTTCTCCAACCTTAGAGTGGGCGATCTCCCTTAAATTGACGTGATTCGTCAAAGCTTATAATCTGCCTTTTTTCTGACAGTTTTGGCATGAACCACGATGGCATCGGGAACTCCTGCGGGACCAAAGGTCATGAGACAGCCAAGCTGATGGCAGCCCATATCACGGCAAATACCAACCCCTTCTCCTGGTCAGCCTGCAGCAAGGACTACATCACCAGCTTTCTGGAGTAAGTGAAAAGAAGATTTAAAGTGTCACAGTTTTATATGTATTGAAACGTTTCACAATCCAAAAGAAAAAAATTCAAGAACGCTTTATGGACTTCAGGTCAGGGTAGACGCCATTGTTGAGGGATATCAGACTAAAACTTCCTGGCAGTTAATGACTCTCTTAAAAGCTTAAAAAAGGACCCAAAAGTATCATAAAAACAGCCAAGGCAACAGCATTTTCCAAGTCTTCTGAATGGATACAATAGGTTTTGGTGAGAAACAACCTGAAAGACTTCCCATGCACATTCATGAGTGCATGAGGGAAGCTCCCGAGAACTGGCATTTTTTTGCGCCAAAAAAATGCAAGTACTCATTCTTGTACAAACCTGTTAATGTTCTTGATTTTAAAGAGTCAGTTCAAGACTAGATGGAACCATGGACGTGGTAATGTACAAGGCAGCCATAGGCTAGTGTTTGAATTGTTAGTCTCACGTTAGATGAAAGTAAAGAATAGTGGTTACCATGGCTGTCAAAACGTTTTCCCTGTGAATAACCTCAGGGAAGAATATTAACATCAGAGTCATCGCTGGCATCTCAAGCTTTATCATCGTGTGCCAACTTCCACACAAACACAAAGAAATTGCTTTGGTATGCACTCCCTGTTGTATAATCACACCGTATCATCTGAGACCATTTCAGATTGAGGTTGAATTCTAGCCTTCCTTTTTTGGATTTGCTTAGCACAGAGCAATTCATCAATAATGGCCCTTCTCTGAAATCTCAGGTTGATGTAATCTTTGGCAGTAAAACAGCTCTGCAATGAAAATGCTACACTGTTATTACCACAACATCCCCCATCTAGCAGATTGTGGATGTGTAGCTGGATCTTTCCTTGCCAGTAACCAATTTAGGCTGCTGAGTCGACCTCATTTCAGTGTACTTGCTTGTGCACATAGAAGCTTCCATTGAAGAGAGAGGTTATAGAAAATTGGTTAATAAACAGTTTAGCCTGCTATTTGCAGGAGTCTTTATTAGTTGCCGAGTTATCAGACAGGTCAATTAGTCGGCTGGTACTTGGCCGTTTTGAGATTAGCGGAAATTTATTTTTTAAAATGTTTTTTTAATGTAAACATGCACTAGATGCTAAATGCACAAAGTCTCTTGAAGGCAAGTCAGTTCACTCAGTGGCAATTTTCGTTACACCTCTGGGCAGCCTGTGGGATGCTATTTTCTATGGATACTATAGACAGGTTCGAAACAAGCATGTACCCCCCATTTGTTATACCATGATCAATTGGAAAATGGGAAAATTCTTTATGTTGAAACCTCCCCAATGTTCAAGCCAATTCTATACTTACTGTAACGGAATCTTCCGTTGAAGCTCAGTGAGGTGCAGAACAACACCCAGCAGGGACCAGGGCGACCCTGCTCCCGACATGCAGGCAAAGACGATGTATCCTCAATGGAAACACAGCTGACACACAGCAAGTTGGAAGGCAACCACACACCTGACACGCGGGCTACCAACAGATACACGAGACAGCACCAAATAGGCAGTTAGAGTGATGTTAGTACTTCACACCAGACAGCTCTCTATAATGTAAATACATCACATTATACATTTAAAATTCAATCAAACAATCCAAGCCAAGGACTTGACACATGAGGTGATTACATTTAGGCATGAACAAACAAGGGGCAAGTGCCGCTCGCAGCTGAAAGTTGACATGATCAGCGTTCCCATGGAAACAATTTCAAACTAAGATTTTCTTTGCGATTTTCTATTCAACTCTTTGCTTTTGTGCTGAAAAATTGTAAATAATTACTCTCTAAATCCATTTTATTGCTTGGAGATCTGCTCTCTTTAATGAGTTTACCCAAGGAAGTTTTGTTGACATGTTAAATAAACATGTCTGTTTTTAAAGTGACCATTTTTGTCTTTCTCTAAAGGAATAAACAGTCTGTGTTTGTGTATTAGAAAACGAGGGGACATTTTCAAACTTGTCTTTCTCCCCGGTGAGTGGATTATTCCAACAAACATCATGGGAAAAATAGAAAATTGAATGGGTGAAACCAAATACAGCATTGGTTCCCCCCGGGCAAGAGCTCATGTGTTGCTTTCCTTTCCAATGTTTTTAGGTTAGTTTTAATTAGATTAGACGTCCAATATTGTGGTGGGAAGCAAGAGATCACTGTTTCAGCAAATACTTCCTGTAGCATGCTCAAAAGAAACCAGATCCATAAATTGCTATTTTTTTTATATTTAGATATGTTTTTGAACACAGTTTTCAAATGAAAATCATTAACCAATGCTCTCCTGGAATCTTAAAATTTTTGCTAAATATATATTTTTTTGTCATAGAATGAGCATATACAGAATATATACTGTATAGTGGCCCCACAAATTATTTGTAAATTTAAGAAAAACTGAAGGAATTTATTTCAGTTTGGCTAACATTTTTCAGTCAAATTATTTCACATAAAGATGTCTGTTAGGTTTTAAATGATAAAACGATCAATGCACTTTGTATTGTGACACTTATTGGTTGTCAAAGTTAGTAGATCAAATATGATTTACTACACATGTGGTTATTCTGCAATGACAATATATGTGCCTGAGAAGCAGTCTCCCATCACAGGATTGTATGCATTCCATGGGCATATTTACTGTTTTATTTACCTTTCTCAGACATGATTTATTTATTTGGGGTTTGCTGATTTTAAACTTCCTGTTTTTAGCGAGCAGTCTCACCAGATTGAAAGCACGCACCTAATGTGGAAGCTTAGTTATTTTAGAAAATCTTCACTGCTGTATTGTACAAATGTTTTATCCGTACTATTTATTGTTTTAATTTGTGTTATATGTTTTGAACTCTCATATTACCTCTTGTTCTTATTTTTTCAATGTAATTATATAAAAGAATAGGGAGGGGAGGGTTAATTTCATGAGAACAATAATGGTACATACATTCCAATCAATAGAGGTGAGAAAATTTTTGTATATATAAGCTGACCATCACTAGAGGCACTAGACTAGTGGACGGAAAGTGTTTGTAGCACATGTCAAACAAGGTTGATAGTGCTGCTTGAGCACAAGGAAACTCTGGCCTCCATTGTTTAGGGAGAGGAGTGGGTGCTTTTTTTTTAATACCTCATCAGTCCTAGTTTTTAGACTGTTTTTAAATGGCCATGGTTTTATTTAGCAGAAAATTTGGCTTGGGAATTTAACGTGTTAATTTGTGCAATTAATAGTTTTGTTTAACACATAAAAAAAAAATAAAAAATACCTGTGGCAAAAATAGCTATATATAAAGTTTCAGGAGGTACACTCTGGACTGGACTGCACAGCACATATTTATAATTTATAACAACGCATCATTTTTTGTACAGATTTACTGTACAGAGAATAGAGACTTCACCCGCAAGGTGTGAACATTGAGGCATGGGAGAGATATGGGCAAGCTGCCGTATGTCTTTGCATTGTCCGAAAATACTCATTCACTTTCATCTGAACCAGTGTAAAAAGTGAGAGAGACCCAGCGTGTGCAAAATAGAGACTGAACAACAACCAATTAAAATAATATTTTTGAGGTTTTAAACTTCAGAAAATTTGACTTCAGTATTCAATATGTTTTATATCTTTATGTATAGTGTCAAATAATGCATTGGCAATGCAAACTTCAGATTCTCTTGCCAATAAAATTTTATATGAATTGAATCTGCACATTTGATCATATTATTAAAAAAGTCCACTGGAAAACAGCAGCAGATTTTGCCAAAATTTGAATTACAGCATGTCCACTGATTTTATGGCATGCACTGTATATATTTATTCTTGTATCAAAGATTTATACCTGTTAAAATGTGTCTAATAAAAAAAAAGAAATATTTTACATATTTAAATAATTAAAATAAATTATGACAAACCAATTTCTTGGAAGTGCTTTGGTACAAAGTAAATATATTTATGAATTCATGTTTTTATGATTCGCTGTAATGTATCATGTACAGTGATTAATTGCGATTAATCGCAAATAATCACACAAAACCTTTTAATCGATTCACAGTGGTGGCTCTTAAGTGTCCCTCCGCCATCACTATAATGAGAGACAGGTGTTAAAGATCATTGTGAACCAGGTGACGAGCCTTACCACTCTCTCTCTCTCCCGCAGACCGACACCTGACCATGCCACAAACATTTATTGTATATATATTTCTTTAATATGGTTAACACATTTACCAAATTTCACATTAGATTCTGACATTTTATTCAGCTCCCTGTGAATTCTGAAAACTGGTTAGAAAAGGTCTAAACCTTTACAATGTGTCCAGGGTCAATTACACCGACACACACGCACCACAAACACACAATAGTGATTCCATGTCAATGATCAAGAGATGGAGAAAGAACCTCTCAACTGTATATTTTTGTACATAACAAACCCAGATGGGACCTGTGAAAATCTGCATTCACATGACTTCACAGACGCATCAGCATTTTACCAGCACCGTGTTGCTCTTCCATCTCACCAGACTATTCGTATAAAGTATAATTTACGTGCCAGCGCTCAGAGCAAATCAAGACTTACATAGCAGCACTTTTCATGTGGATTTTTAAAACGGTGCGAATCTAAATGCGTCTTCACGATTGCTGTAGCAAAGTGGACTGTCACGAGTAATACTGTGGAGGATGAGAGTTTTTTTGAAAGAAATTTACTGTACATTGCAATGAATACTCCTATGGGGACTAGTTCTTTCAATTAATAAACCTCCCACGTATACTTTGGGAAACGTTTAATGCTTCTTCAATTGGTGCTATTTTAGTGCATTTCTGTCGTTAAACTGTGGAATAATTTGTTTGGAAAATATTAATAAAACATTATTGTTACATATTTTGTTGCCAAGGGACTAAATGCATTTTGACAGGAAAAGAAGTATATAGTATATATAGTCAAATTTAAGTATTTTTAAAATCTGCGAATAATCGAAAATAACTGAAAAATCACGTGATTTATTGTGATTAAAGATGTTAATGCAACAACAAGACTAATATATATTTTAAGTGGGTTTAGATGGGCAAGGAGGAGACGAGAACCGGCTTAACAATATAAATAATATTTAAGGCAGGGCAGCTGCCCGTAATTCTCTCTCTCTGTCCCACTGCAGTCTCCAGTCGGACTTTATCCCTCTCTGAGGGATCACGACCCGGCCCCACCCTGTGCCCTGTCGCATTCCTCCCTCGTTCTCTCAGGCCCCTGGCATGACGTACACCCCCTTTCTCTGGGGAGACACCCCATCTGCAGGTCATCCCCATCTACCTGGATGAGGGAGGGAACAAGGGGAGGGAAACAAAAAAAAATTGGCACCTAAACGGCAATCGTGCCAAATTAACAAAAACATTTTCAAAAAGAGAGGGAAAGACCAACATGGAGCGGCAGTGGGAGAGAGAGGAGAGAAAGAGAGAGAGAGAGAGAGAGAAAAAAAAAACACTTACTCGCCGGTTCTCCGATATGCTGTAGCTTGGTCCTCGGCCACTCCTCCGACATCCAAGGATGACAGCCGCGCCTTCCCGGACGTATCAGAGACAGTCTTCCGGCCCCTGGCAGACGGAATGCCACGCCGCGTTCTCTGGAAACAGAAGGGGTCTCCCCCGAACCTGGCAGTGGTGGTCCCGCTCCAGGTGGTCGGCCAGGAGCCCCTCCCCGCTCACGGTCGGTGGTCTTATACCCCGGCATGTTTCAGCGGCTGGTAGGGGTCTCCTCCGCCGTTGGCAGGTGGTCGGTTAGGAGCCCCTTCTCCCTTCGCTGTCAGCGGCCGGGCTCCTCCATCCTCCGGCTGGATGGCTGAAGCTGCTCCGTTGGGGTGGATGATAGTGGCGAGGACTCTAGTACGGCGCATCCCTCCTCCTTCCCGGATTTCGGCACCAGTGTAAGGGGTTTAGATGGGCAAGTAGGAGGCGAGAACCGGCTTAACAATATAAATAATATTTAATTAAATAAAAAGACGCACAAAACCACATACAGGGCAGCTGCCCGTAATTCTCTTTCTCTGTCCCACAGCCTGGCTCCGCCCTCCGCCCTTTCACATATATATATATATATGTCGGAAGTGCGCACTATGAATACAACAGAGGAACAAACATCACGTGAGAGTTAGGTCGTTTCAAACAGCAATACAGCGCTGGGCAGAACCAATGATTTAAATGATATATCAGTTTGCTTCAGAAGAAAATAATTGATCGACTGGAGTCTTGTGGATTACTTTTATGCTGCCTAAATATGCCTTTAGGATCATCAAAAAGCCAGCAGCCTGATGGTACCTATTTACTTACATTGTATAGACAAAAATAGCTGAAATAAGCATATAATATCTTCACTTCGGTTCTGCCGAATAAGGAAAGTCATACACATCTGGGACGGTAAAACGAACTAACCCTTTCATTTATTTATTTATTAATCATAAAAACATTTGATTAAACATACCAAAATTATTTTCAGCTGAGATAATTTAGCATTGTCTCTGGTAAATACAAATTCTATTTTGGTTCTGATTTTATTGGAACATTTAGCATGCAATGATGACGTTATTATGTGATTTCATAAAAGAACTGCTGAATCAGTATTTTGAACTGTTTCAAAGGTCCAGCGGTATGAAATGTTAGCGTTTATGTTGTTAGCGAGTCCACTATTCCCTCTGAGAGAGAAGCGTATTCCTCACTCATGTCACTGGAAAAGCAAGCAGGATAATAATTGGTTGTTTTATTCTGGCGGACAGCAACAGCGTGAGGCAGACATGTGTCTTAGACGTTTGGGCTTGCCAGCGCTGGCTCACCAGGAGGGGGGAAAAGCATCCGTTACAGAGATGCTGAGAATAAAATAAGATCAACTCAGAACCCAGAATAAACATAGTCCAACGAAACATGTACTGCCTGTTTCTTGGCCTCTTTTTTGGATTTATTTTTCTACTTTGTTCACGGCAGACAAAGTAGTGGCCCTTTTTTTCAGAGGGTTTCTTGGAAGTGTTCATATTTATATATGACTAAACAGACTAAACACAACTCTTGACTGGACGTGTGACCTCCGGTACCTTCCGTTTTTTTTTTTTACTTGTTCAGTCCCTTTTGTTATTTTATTGGCTCTTCAAAGGATTCCATAGGAGCACCACAGTACCATATAAGTCCAAATCTCAGTGCTTCATGGCCACTGTTTGTCATGTTTCCTGCTTTCTAATTCCTATTAAAGGGATAGTTCACCCAAAAATGACAATTCTGTCATCATTTACTCACCCTCATATCTTTTCTAACCCGTATAGCCTTCTTTACTCGGTGGAGCACAAAAGATGATTTGAAGATAGTACTGGTCTTCTGAAGTCAAACGGCAGCTTTGTGCGATGAACAGGCCAAAATGTAACTCATTATTCAGTGATAATCTATTCAAGTGAAAACCCTGATCAGTCTGATTCTCGAACACATAATTTGGACCCAACCTGGTCTCAGAATAATTTTATTAAACCTGCTTATCGCAGCGGTTTCCTGGTAAAATGAACACTAGAGGTGCTACAACAACAAGTTTTATTAACTTTTTCACAAATCACGAGTAAAATGGCAGATTATCAGTTTATAAACACTTACTTTTCACGCTAAATTATGACATCTAAACACTTTCACAAGCGCATGACTTGTAAGGCAATTAATTTTAACATTTACATGACATAACCAACTACATTTGTCAGTTTGTTTGAGTATGATCAAATGAGTGGTTGCTGAACTGATATGCTAATGCAGTGAACTTGCTAATGCAATGCAAAGAACCGGGGTATGAGTCCTGAAAAGCATGCGAGTCGTGTGGTGGAAGTGTCATTGAAGCACCACAAAATGATGTGTTTGCTGCAGCCTATGGGTTTTTCATGTCACATTTGCTTTTTATGACACTATCGGTGAAGTTTAGGTTTAGGGTAGGTTCATTTTTATCTTAAGAAAACTATTTGGGAGAAACTGTAACTTTCTTTTAGCGCCACACAGTTGCCATTTCATCTCAGAACTGCCGCGATACATGTTATGAACCACGCAATAAAATTTTTATTTGTTTTGTGACCTGTATCAATTGATTCATTGAAAAGATCCGTTTCAAATGAATAATCTGTTCACAAAACAGTCATTGATACTTCTCTCATAAACTCGCATAAACTAGAATGGCGAATATCAAGATTTTCAGTGAAAAATGACTTATATTTTAGGATGTTTTCTCACACAAATACTGTATATGACATATTTCTTCAGAAGACGTAAAATATAGTATATGCTTTTTTATATGAATGTTTTACAGCGTGTATATTGTAATAAATTGTAGATGATTGTAAGAGTGCAAATTGTATTTCCCTTATCTGTTTGTGCAAGGAACCAGGAGTACAGACATTTCAAAATAAGAGTCCCCCTGTATTTTTGACTTGTTTATTATTAAAAGTCCTGCGTTACGCACCAATTATTATTATTTATTTTTTTTAGCCCCTTTTATCCCCAATTTGGAATGCCCAATTCCCACTACTTAGTAGGTCCTCGTGGTGGCGCGGTTACTCATCTCAATCTGGGTGGCGGAGGACAAGTCTCAGTCACCTCCGCTTCTGAGACAGTCAATCTACGTATCTTATCACGTGGCTTGTTATGCATGACACCGCGGAGACTCATAGCCTGTGGAGGCTCATGCTAATCTCCACTATCCACGCACAGCTTACCACGCGCCCCATTGAGAGCGAGAACCCCTAATCGTGACAACGAGGAGGTTACCCCATGTGACTCTACCCTCCCTAGCAACCGGGCCAATTTGGTTTCTTAGGAGACCTGGCTGGAGTCACTCAGCATGCCCTGGATTCGAACTCACGACTCGAGGGGTACGCATCGATTCATAATTTTTTTCTTTTCTTGTTATTATTGAAAATTTGGTTTCTTGTTGCCTCTGTGACTGTACCCATCAAAGTAAGAATATTTTTAACACATTCAATATATACATTTTAAAAACTATCAGCAGATTATTCAGTTATTGCCTTTCTTCCAACACATTATTCTATCGGCAAAATCCAATATCGGTTGAACTCTAATTGGTAAGTGTTGATATATTGGTACATAAAACAATTTTAATATGATCTGGTATGGACATACCATACTGTAAAGGTCTTCAATGGAAAGGAGGAGGCGAGAACCGGCTTGACGATATAAATAATAGTTTAATGGTAAACTTAAAAGACAACATAAACACACACATGACGGACAGATCCGCTAACGATCTCTCTCTCCCGCACGGCCCTCTGCAGTCAGCCTTTAAACCTCACGAAGGCATAATTAGCCTAATACGGGACCGGTTGTGTAGGATCACGACCCGGCCCCGCCCTCCGCCCTGCCACACATACAAATTTAATTTGTCTTCAATTATATTTTCAAATCTGTGCAGCATCGCTGTGAAAGCTCCTGTTTCCATTCAATGTAATTGCATGAAAATAGAGACCAGTACAGTCATCATAATTTCTCATTTGAAGTTCAGCGGAAGAAAGAAAGTCATACGTGGAAATAATGACATAATTTTCATTTTTGGGTGAACTATTTCTTTAACACTGAGGAAAAGAAATTGTGCCTTCATTTTTCTTTCATGTGAGCATTTTGTCATGAGGCGGTTTTACTCCTGTGAAACTATGAACATAAGGACAGCATTGAAAGCACAGTTGCGAAGCCAATCCCATTGAAGGTTTGTTTTTTTGACAGCTCAGGTCGGGGAACGTGTCTGGACAATGAGCCTCTGAAACGAGACTTCCTGTACCCCACGGTGGCTCCAGGGCAGGTGTACGATGCAGATGAGCAGTGTCGTTTCCAGTATGGCGCCTCCTCCCGGCAGTGCAAGTATGGGGTAAGACGGCTGCAGCACACTGTCAAGCTCTGGGAATGCTTATGGTGACATTTGGTGGCTTGTGTTTTTTTGCAGTTTCTGGAAAGGAAATTATGCTTTATGCACTGTATGTGAACCATAAAGCAATTTTTTTTTCAATGTTAAGACTTTATCCTATCCAAGTTTACTGTGCAGACAACTACAGTAGAAGCCATTTGTAGGTTGATATACCAAAAAGTAAGTTATAAACATTACATTTTAATCATAAAACGTGGAAAAACAAACAAACGATGAACTAAAAAATGTACTAACACCATGTCGTAACCCCCACAACGTGATAAATTGACAAGCAGTTAATCTCTTTCATGTTACCAATAAATCCTGAGATTCTGTTACTTCATACAGCAAGTGTGGACAGAAGAATTACTTCTGGAAACTGGTTAGGACAAAGTGTAATACAGTACACATCAAGTGCGATCAAATATATGCTACGCACTTGCTCTACCTGTAAGTTTAGGATTTGGTGTGTATGTACTTAAGTCTGAGGGCAGATTTAAATAACATTGGACGATTAAGAAGGTGGTTAGGACTTGGAGAGCAGGACTGCTGCTTAAAGAACTCAGAGGAGACATGATGCCAGAGGTCAAGCAGTTATTTTTTACAACTGATCCAGAGGAGACTAGCCAAAGGACATGATGTGATCTGCAGGCAACAGAAGAAATCTCTGATATATAGAGAAAAATACGTACCTGAGTGTGCTGGTGTCTCATTTGAACTTGTAAAGAAAATATTGTGTTTACATTTTTATAACATTTGCCCTGATTGGGAGGAACTTTTGGAAGCTATGAGAAACATGGATGATAGCAATCAACTGAGACTATTTTCACTTCTCTTTGAGGGTGCCATGTTGACATTCCCTTGTAGTAGGTCACATGGTATTGTTGAAATTAAAGATCATTGTTTAATCTGCACCTGAGATGAGCTCCGTCCACAAATGTTATTATCGTTAACGAAAACTAAATGAAACAATTTTCGTTAATTGAAATGAAAGTAAAAGCTATCATTGGAAAAGCTGAAACTTGTAGTAGGTCACATGATGTTGCTGAAATGAAAGGTTATTTCTTTATTAGCACCTCAGAGGAGCTTTGTCAATGACTGTTATTATTGTTAACGAAAACTAAAAGTTACTGAAAACATTTACGTTAACTAAAATAAAAAGTAACATTGTTAGAGCTGAAAATTGTAGTAGGTCACATGACGTTGTCAAAATGAAAAGTCGTTGTTTTATCAGCACCTGAGATGAGCTTCATCCACAATTGTTATTATCGTTAAAGAAAACGAAATCTAAATGAAAACATTTTCGTTAACTGAAATAGGTCACATGACGTTGTTTAATGGTGTAGTATCTAAGATTCAGAAAGCCTTGTTATTAATGACACCTGTGGCCGTTAAGTGAACTGCAGCCAGCTACCTGTTGCTCGTGCTCTTGCTCGTGCACACAATCCATAGGGACGTGAGCGATCATCGAACAAAACAAAGAGGCTGAACGTGATTCGCCGGCATCATGGTAACAGATGAGGTAGCATAATTAAAATGACACAGTTATGATTGTTTTACTACAAACTTTGATACTGCATATTATATTCGACTCTGCAGTGCTGGAACAGGGCTAAAACAATGTGTGGATATCGGTCTGACTATGCAATACTGTAGTTCGAAGTAATCACTTTTCTATGCATGATACATTGACTGCATTTATACGATAGCCTGTGTCGTTGTTAGCTAGCTAGCCAGCTTTATCGATAGCTATTAGCTAAATTTGGTGGATGATGACAGTAGCTGTTTATAAAACAGACTGTACATTATAAATATGTTGACACAATTCAGTATTGATGTGATTCCATCACAACTGTAATTTTGATATATCGATGCGCTATTGTTTTATAATAATAGATTGTATATATTTTCTGTATAACCAAGTTACGTTACACTAATGAATGGAGCTTTTTGCATTATCTTGAACATTGTCTAGCATTCATTTCATGTATTATTGTAGTTTAAGTCGCTGAGTAATTACAGATTAACATTGACATTAACCTGACTTTTAGTATAAAGAGAAAATCGTTTAAATATTTTGAAAGTTATGACGCAAGGTGGCTTGCAATTCGTCAGCGTTAGCAGACAAGATCAAGTTAGCTAAAATGACACCGCTCAATCCTTATAGCACTATATTTCACATGCTTTGCAGTTATGCAAGCTTACTCGTCCAGTAAGAAGAATGCCAATTCAGGGTCTGTTTTGATCCCCAAAACCGAACGAAGGTCCCTTCATGAATCCAATACCCTGCTGAGGTTCACTCCAGTTTTCGCTCGACCACGATCACGTTCCTGCTTAGCAGACGGGATTCTTTAGATACATTTTTTTTTTTTTTTTGCTGGATTCCATCTCTAAGATAATGTTACCTAATGTTGCAGACTGTCTGTTGTCGCTGTTGAATAGCGGAAGAGAAGCTATTACTGAGGCAAGGCTCTCGGGAGCGTGCATAAACGTCACATACTTTGGATTTTCCTGGCAAAAGCGACCCGCTCCCTTCGCATGAAAATCAGTCCACAGGCTGTAATTGGCAACCTAGGAAGTCCGGGAGGGGATTATTTTTAAACTTGCGTTACAAGCCGAATATTACATGAGAAATGTTACATATTGCACCTTGCATATACACCCTAAATGTTATTGTTTTATTAGCACCTGAATTTTGACACTAAATCAAAATACATTTTCATGACTTCAAATTAAAATTTAAAAAGAAAAAAGACAACAAATTAATTTCATGTTTTAGTTTTTGAAACTTTTGGATTCTGCCTTCATTAAAAGTAAAAATGACACTAAATAAAGATAACACTAGATGGCCCTGAGAACTTTAAAGGGACCATTCACTCATAATTTACTCATCCTCAGTCCTGGTCACAATTCTATTTCATTGTATGAAACACTGAAATTGAGAGGACAAATTGAAAATAAAATACAAATAAAAACGAAATTAAAAACTATAAATAACCCTGGACTTGGCCCACATATCTTTCAACAAAAGCCCCTACTTGGGGTTTGTTTCTTTGTCTGCCAATTCCTCCAAATTTTGGAAATCATAATGATTTTCCCCAAAGAATAACAAACTTAAGAAAATAAACTGACACTGACAAAAAAATCTAAATAAAAAAACAACAGGCAGCGCTTGAATGAAGCCAGAAAAAATGTATGAACAATAAGGGATGGCGCTCTGCTTAGTACAAATATGTGGCTTTGCTTCCTGCACCAGAAAAGAATTCAAGTACTCAAGATTACAGAGTTCTTTTGTTTCATTGAGAGATATATCTGACACAGAATGAACGCATGCCAAATAGAGAACCCTGTAATTTCTCTCTTAAGCTCATAACTGTGGAATACATCAGCATGGGAAATGGTAATGTGGAGAAGCCTTGCATTCCCTTGGCTCACATTTAATACAGCGTGTAGCGTTTGTGGATTCTGACTATCCTGCTAACCATCTGTTTAATACATGCCCTTTGGAGAATTTTAACCACACCAATGGACCAAACGTTTGCATTTGGTTTGGAAAAACTGTTACAGAGAAATAAACACACACCCAGGGGGTGGACGAAAAATTAGAGACCTAAAAATATATTAATATCAAAGACCTAATAAGGAGTCGGGCCACCTTTTGCCACGATCACAGCTTGAATACCTCTTGGAATGCTGTCATACAAGTCCTAAACTGTGTGGAGTTGGATTTTACCACTTTTTTCATGAAAGAAAAAAAACTTGAGCCTGGGGGTCTTTAGGGATGAAGGGGGTGGACATCTGTTTCTAGATCTATTTCCAGAACTTCCCATAAAGGTTCAGTGATGTTTAGATCTAGCGACTGGGAAGAATGTGGAAGGTTTTAGACTTTATCCCGATATTTATGAAACCATTTATATGGAAACACCATATCAAATAGCATTTTAGCGCTTTGTCAACTGTATGTTTTAAAACAAATTATTTAACTTTTTCGACACTAATTTCATTGATGAGATTAACATCGAGCAGAAACGAGGCACATCTAGTAGGGAAAAATGGGCATATATATTTTGTCATTTGTATTTGACATTTAGTGGTGTATTTGAAGGCAAGCATCATTATTATTTCATTAGATGATATTAAACTTTAAAGTCATTGCACAGTGTACAAGTTCAAACCTAAAGAAATACAGTTATAATTGCTCTTACTTAGGGTTAGGGATTTGAAGCCTTAACCTTAAGTGTTCATGATTTGTTGAGAAGAGGTGTGCTATTACTCCTAAACATTTACATTTATATTTATGCATTTGACAGACTCTTACAGTATATCCAAAGCAAATTACAGTGCACTTATTACAGGGACAATCCCCACAGAGCAACCTGGAGTTAAGTGCCTTGCTCAAGGACACAATGGTGGTGGCTGTGGGGATTGAACCAGCAACCTTCTGATTACCAGTTATGTGCTTTAGCCAACTACGCCACCACTACTCTCTAAACGATTTATTGTATTGAAGGAGGGACATGAGTCAAATCTAGAGACTATTATATAGCAAATCTTTAAATATTACTGAAAATACATCTAAAAAGTCCCACTAACTTTTGTCTCAGCCTCAGATAAACTCAAAGATCTGAAGTTTCTGATTTATGTGCTTTAAAATGTGACTTATAAACACTATTTTTTTGTGCCTTCTGTAGTTCAGCGTACATTGTATACAATTGACAGTTTTATAGCCTGTTACTGATCTGTTGGGTGTTTTAAGTTAGTTTCGAAGGGAGCAGGCTGTAAATAGGCAAAATAGGTGCTTATGAGAATTCGTTTTTTTACGTTTGTGAGGTTCATGGCATTGTGTCTTAATTAAAAGAGTTTTGCAAAATACGCAAATGTCCTGGATTGCGACATAAAGTTTGTAAATTCCTCAAGGCATCTATATATATATATATATATATATATATATTACTCTTTTTTCAGAGTTATACACAGTGTTGTGAATACTGTGAGTAACCTGAGTCAACACAAAATACAGTTTTAAAATATATATATATATATGTGTGTGAAAAACTGCCCCCTTACACTTAATAACTGGTTGAGCCACCTTTAGCAGCAACAACTGCAACCAAATGCTTCCGATAACTGGAGATCTGTCTTTCACAACGCTGTGGTGGAATTTTGGCCCACTCTTCTATGCAGAACTGTATTAGTTCAGCCACATTGGATGATTTTCAAGCATGAACTGCCCGTTTAAGGTCCTGCCGCAGCATCTCAATCGGGTTCAAGTCAGGACTTTGACTAGGCCCCTCCAAAACTTTAATTTAGCTTCTTTTGAGCCATTCAGAGGTTGACTTACTCCTATGCTTTGGATCACTGTCATGCTGCTTAATCCAGTTGCGCTTGAGCTTCAAATCACGGTCTGATGACCGCACGTTCTACTTTAGGATTTTCTGGTAGAGAGCAGAATTCATGTCAAGTCACCCTGAAGCAGCAAAGCATCCACACACATCACACTACCACCACCATGCTTGACTGTAGGAATGATGATCTTTTTGTGGAATTCTGTGTTTGATTTAATGGGACCCCTGTCTTCCAAACAGTTCCACTTTCGACTCATCAATCCACAGAACACTCTCCCAAAACCTTTGAGGATCATCAAGGTGTGTTTTCGTAACAAGCTCAGACGAGTTTTAATGATCTTCTGGGTTAGCATTGGTTTTCGCCTCGTTACTTTTCCATGGTGCCATTATTGTTGAGTTTTTCTGATGGTGGAGTCATGATCAGTGATCTTTATTGATGCGAGAGAGACCTACAGTTCCTTGGATGTTGTCCATGGCTTTTTTGTAACTTCCTGGATGTCGTCGCTGTGCTCTTGGAGGAATTTTGGAAGGTTGGCCACTTCTGGGACGGTTCACTACTGTGCCAAGTTTTCTCCATTTGGAGATAATGGCTCTCACTGTAGTTCGTTGGAGTCCCAGAGCCTGTGAAATAGCTTTGTAACCCTTCCCAGACTGGTGTATTTCAATCACCTTTTTCCTCATCTTTTCTGGAATTTCTTTTGACCTTGGCATAGTGTGCTACTGGGTGAGACCTTTTATCCAACTTCATGCTGCTGAAAAACTTCTATGTAGGTGTTGATTTGATTTAACCGGGCTGGCAGTAATCGGGCCTGGGTTTGTCTAGTCCAGCTGAACCCCATTATGAATGCAGTTTCATAGATTTGGGGATTTAGTAACTAAGGGCAAATACTTTTTCACACAGGTCCAGTTGTATTGGATAACTTTTTTGCTTCAATAAATAACATTATCATTTAAAAACTGTATTTTGTGTTTACTCAGACTGCCTTTGTTTTTTAGATTTTGTATGAGACAATTTAGTATGAGATATACACTAAAACAGAAGAAATCAGGATAGAGGCAAATACTTTTCCACGCACTGACTAATATTTATTTGGTACTTGGACTTGCATTTCCATCCACAGAACTGCCGCTCACTGGATTTATTTTAGTTTTTGGCACCATTCTGATAAATTCTAGATACTGTTGTGTGTGAAAAGGAGATCAGCAGTTCTCAAACCAGGCCATCTGGCACCAACAATCATCCATTCGATTATCTAATCAGCCAATCGTGTGGCAGCAGTGCAGTGCATAAAATCATGCAGATAAGGGTCAGGATCTCTCTCTTTCTCTGTATATATATATATATATATATATATATATATATATATATATATATATACTGTAATTTACTTAAAGGTGCACTCAGTAATTTTGTAAAATGTGTAATCTTGGACTTACACGAACAGGACATTACTGAGATTAAGTGAGTAGTATTCAGCTGGTCATGTGATTCTACCATGGCAGCCCCCATGTGTGGACCCTCTCCATGTGAATTATAAAGTTACTGATCTGACTGGATTACTCAGTTCATGTGATTGGTCATGATTTTATGCATACGTTTCAAAATTCCTTTTAATTTATTTTGGAGTAAAACTTTTTTAATTAGGAAAAAATTACTGAGTGCACTTTTAATATTAAAATATATTTGTATTTTAGTATCAACTTCATACACAAGCACAGGTTCTTTTTACAGTATTACAAGTTGATAAAAGAATTCTGGGCTTTACTGAAAACATTCAGAGCTTAAGCCCCTATTGCCCACCCCTAGCGCCGCCTATGGTGTTAAGTAGGTAACCGCCTAGCAACCACCCAAATCACTCTAGCAACCACTCTAAACACCTAACCAAACTTATAGCAATGCCCAGCCAGCCTAGGGTTGTCAACTTGGCCCCATGAAATTCCAGCACACCTGATCAATGACTGAAAAATGTACTGCAGGCCATCGTTCAATAAATAAAACATATTATTTATGATTGTTTAATCTTTGTTTGATATGGAATTATAAAGTTAAAACTGTGTTTTACATTTAAACCAAAGGAAATCCAATAAATGTTCAGAAACCTTTACACAGTTCTTTTTTTTTAGATATACAGTACGTATTTCAAGATTTACACATTTCGATTTAATAAAAGATTTCCATCAAATTGAATTGAGCCATTTTCAACACAAATTAAAGCATTATAGTTAGTAGACTAAAGTTTAAAGGATTGTTCACACAAAAGTTACAAATATAGATGTCAGTCATCTGAACAAACCAGTTCAGACAGATGGCTTGGAAAATCCTGGATGGGTGGCAACCCTAAGGCAAGCACCAAAATGTCCTAGCATGGTAGGGACGAGTTTGGCATGGGCAACCACTCAAATTGTCTTCTCCTCCAGTTTCAAAGTTAAACTTCTTCCCAAAGAGCCCAGAGCTTTAACACTCGTCATACTGGATTTTGTGATGAAGCACTCTCCTAAGTGAAGGAGGCAGCGGTTACTTTACTATGACTTTGAAAAGCAGGCCGATTTAAGAGAACAAATAAATGGAGCAGTGGCCAGTCATTGGAGTCCTAACTGATCTACAAGCCTTGAAGATCTGGAGAGCACTTCTCTAAAGCAGAGGCAATTACCAATGTCCTTTCGCCTCTGATCTAAGACCATTTTCTCTTAAAATCGACAAGTTCCTTCCCTTCCAAACAGAAAAGGCTGACACTTAATCAGAGTAAAAATAGGCCCTGTCCAAATGTGGACCAAATTTCTTGAGGTCTTTGCTTGCGCTCGTCTGTGAAGTCAACAGAACTATAGTATATTTGTCATTTTAGGTTTCAGGATTTCCAAAGCTGTTATGTGCCCTTTTGTCAAGCCCGCACTCGTGCTGACTTCACAGTGGACTTCACAGCTATTACCCCACAGTCCATGTGGCAAAGAGGAGGACCATTAGGGTGCCGTTTGGGACAGAGCCAAAAAATCCTTTCAACATACAAAATCAAACCACAAAACCACACTTTTCTTTATATAGCAACAAATCTGAAGAATGTCTCCACATGCTAGGATAAGCATACTTAAGTTATTTGTCCAGACTCTTGGCCTATAGAGCACTCCACAAATCTTTTAAGCTGCATTAATAGATGAAGAGAGTCATAAAGGGAAAGTTCACCCACAAATACAATTTCTGTCATCATTTATAGAATAAAAATTTTTGGGTGAATTAGCTATTTTATTTACAACTCAAACCAGAGGTGGCTCTGAAAACCATTTGATGGCAGTAATTACTTAAGTCTTAGTAGAGTAAGCCAATTTTTATCGCTACCCTGCACTCTCAGTTTGAAATCGTCAATGCATGGGCCTTGTTGGTCAACCTTACCCCTCTGACCTTCTCAGCATGGGCATCTTGAATGGGCCAGCAGGAAACCTTATTAAAACCAGCCACAGACATGCAGTGTTTGCAACCTGAGAATGGCAGTTTGCCGCTTTATTTAATCTGGATGGGCTGGGCAGTGGAGTCTTTTTACTGACCTTGGGTCAGTGGCGGTGCTCCATATCATAACTCTTTTTCATAGGGGCACTTCTGTGTCCTGTAAATCCTGTGAAGTTTAGGCTTTAAAGGGAACCTAGTGCACTTTATTGGGGAATCTAAGGCAAGGTTCTGCAAAGATATGCCTGTAATGTACAGAAAGCATTATTTTTTTTCTATGTACAATCTTTAGACCTCAAAACCTTGCAAAGTGATTCTGTCTTACTATGTAAAAGCAGTGCTTAGATAAATTCTTTTTCACAAACAACATAGTATGCTCTATTTTCCTGGCTATGCTAGTCACAGCGCTACATGCAACTAGCATGCACTGCGTCTTATCCAATTTAAGACTAATTTAAGTTAATTCTAAGCGCAATTTTTGTGAGAGTACAAATCTTTAGCACACTTTTTGTGAGAACGCTAATTCTAAGTGTAATTTTCTTGAGAGCGCTAATGCTAAGCACAATTTCCATGAGAGCGCTAATTCTAAGCGCTAAGCACAATTTTCGTGTGCACTAATTCTAAGCACAATTTTCACGAGAGCGCTAATTGTCAGTGCAATTTCTGTGAGAGCACTAATTCTAAGTGTAACTTTCGTGAGTGCCAATTCTAAGTGCAATTTTTGTGAGAGTGAGAATTTTCAAAGCCGTTTTTGTGAGAGCACTAATTCTAAGTGCAATTTTCGCGAGAATGCTAATTCTAAGACCAATTTTCGTGAGTGCTAATTCTATAAGCAATTATCATGAGAGTGCTAATTGTCAGAGCAATTTCTGTTAGAGCATTAATTTGAGCCCAATTTTCGTGAGTGCTAATTCTAAGGGCAATTTTCGCAAGAACGCTAATTCTAAGACCAATTTTCGTGAGTGCTAATTCTAAGCGCAATTTTCGTGAGAGTGCTAATTCTAAGCGCAATTTCTGTGAGAGTGCTAATTCTAAGTGCAGTTTTTGTGAGAGTGCTAATTCTAAGTGCAGTTTTTGTGAGAGTGCTAATTCTAAGCACAATATTCGTGAGAGCGCTAATTCTATGCGCAATTTCCATGAGCGCTGATTATAAGTGCAATTTTCACGAAAGCGCTAATTCTAAGTGCAATTTTCACGCTAGCACAAAGTGCAAGTGGCCATGGGTGACAGTGTTTGCGCTATCTGTGACCGCAATTTTCTTGTGCACTAATTCTAAGTGCAATTTCTGTGAGAGCGCTAATTCTAAGCGTAATTTCTGTGAGAGCGCTAATTCTAAGCGTAATTTCTGTGAGAGCGCTAATTCTAAGAACAATTTTCATGAGAGCGTTAATTCTAAGCGCAATTTCTGTAAGAGTACTAATTCTAAAAACTATTTCTGTGAGAGCGCTAATTCTAAGCGTAATATTCGTGAGAGCGCTAATTCAATGCGCAATTTCCATGAGCGCTGATTATAAGTGCAATTTTCAAGAGAGCGCTAATTCTAAGTGCAATTTCCGTGCTAGCATAAAGTGCAAGTGGCCATGGGTGACAGTGTTTGCGCTATCTGCGACCGTATGCGTGCAAACTGTGGGTTTATTATTTTTTTTTAATGAAGAGGTGCAAAACGCAATTTGCTATTTTTTGGAGAAATAGGTCATTGCGCAGAGACGTATGAGAACCACGTCTATTCTCAGCACAAAGTTGAAAGTCAGTTCCCACATTTGAAGTTTGTGGATTCCACAAGCAGATGATATCAAAGAGCTATCAATCACTTTTAACACTAGCCATGTTTTGTGTGTCAGTAGATGAATATGAATATTTATACTTACCATCTTTATAATTTAGTGCAGCCTACATTCAATTAGTCCTGATGAGCACCACATCTTCAATGCGTATATAAGGAACGTTTCACTGTCATATAGATATGCCTGACATTCAACAAGGTCGTAATATTTATATTCTTCAAATGCATTCCAAACAGCCCATTTAGACTACCAAATTCTAATGAAGGGCCTTCATTTATATCAACATTGCTTGACAGGGAATTGAATATATAAAAGAAAGCAGACGGCGCAATAAACGGACAAGAATCTTAGTATTGAATCGCACTTGATCAAACACATTCACGCTTCGTGCGTGCTATTTTGCCAACCCACTAACATCAAAAACTTCATGGCCATGCCCACTGACTTTGCACATATGACGTATTGCATAGTGCTGTGTTATAGACGTAGCGGTCTTAAAATAAGGCCCAGTGTGCTAGCTACTTGTAGGATGGTTCTAGCATATTGAGCTAAGTGAGACTAAATGAAAAAACTAGTTCCCATAGGTTGCGTATTCATTGCAATGCACATTAAATCTCTGGAAACCCTTATCCTCAACAATATTAATCGGTCGGCAGGCTGTGGCTATCCACTTTGCAACCGCAATCGTGAAGCCACATTCACATAATTTGCACCAGGGCTTCAACGCACCACTCAACGCCAGTGTCAAGAGAAGATTTGATCTCCGTGTGAAAAGCGCTGCAGAGAATGCACTGCCCACCTAATGATACTTCGACCAAATTGTCCGGATATAATGGCTGATGCTTCAAAATGTCAGCTGCAATGGGGTAAATGTTGAGTGACATGAAACAACACGTGACGGAAGGAAAATGCCGTTGCTTCACTTCAGCGAGTCATGTGAATGCGGCTTTAGTTTGCTGTGCATCTGATAGTCAGCAGATAGTCCACGGGAGAACTCAGGGAGGGAGAGCCTGCCGCAGCGGACCTTCATCAGTGCCGTGTATCGTGTTTGGATTTAAGGTGATCGTAAAGACTAGATGTGCTTCTTTGGTCATTTAATTCTGCCTTATAAAGGCTGAAAAGTACTTTATTTTTGTCCCATCTGAAAAAAAATTGTTAATGGACACATCGACAAAAGAATCCAACCTACTCCAACCAGTGTTGAGAACTCACTCAACACTCGACAATTTTAATATAAAACATGTATTAGTAAATGTTCAAATTAACACTAACCAAGATTAATAAATGCTGTAAAAACATTGTTCATGCTTACTTAAAGGAATAGTTCTACTAAACTTCTGTCATCGTTTACTCAGCCTCATGTTACTCCAAACCCCTTCCATGGAACACAAAAGTTGATGTTAAGGAGAATATTAAGGACTGACGGCCTCAGTCACCACTCACTCTCATTGTATATATAAAATAACATTCTGCCTAACATCTCCTTTTGTATTCCACATAAGAAAGGAAGTCATATGGTTTTGAAACAACATGAGGGTGATTAAAGGAATAATACCAAAAATGAAAATTGTCTCATTATTCACTTACCCTAATGCCATCCCAGATGTGTATGACTTTCTTTCTTCAGCAGAACACAAATGAAGGTTTTAAGAGGAAGATAGAGCTCTGTCAGGTCCTTATAATAGAAATACTGGTGCCAGCACTTTGACGGTCCAAAAGTCACATTTAGGCAGCATAAAAGTAGTCCACGTGACTCCGGTCGATCAGTGAATGTCTTCTGAGGCAAATCGATAGGTTTATTTCAGAAACAAGTCGATAATTAAAATGTTTAAATCATCGCTTCCATCCAGGGCTCTGATGCTGTTTGAAATGGCCGAACTCTAGCGTGACGTTCGGTCTTCTGTTGTAAATAAGCGCCGCTTCCGAATTCTTGCGTGAACTCCCGAAGCGCTAACATCACGCTTCGCGTCAGCTGCTGGCAGGAAGTGCTTTTTAAAGGCTAATGAAGTTTTAATTATCGATTGATTTTTTACACAAACATATGGATTCGCTTCAGAAGACATTCATTGATCGACTGGAGTCGTGTGAATTACTTTATTGCCGCCTAAATATGACTTTTGGACCTTCAAAGTGCTGGAACCCGTGTACTTCCATTACAAGGACCGGACAGAGCTCTATCTTCTAAAAATCTTCATTTGTGATCTACTGTAGAAAGACAGTCATACACATCTGGGATGACATCAGAGTAAGTGAATAATGAGCGAATTTTCATTTTTGGGTGAACTATCCCTTTAAATAATGACAGACTTTTCAATTTTGCATGTCTATTACTCTGCAATCTTTTGGGAATTGATGTAGGCCTATTCTGATCAACTTGCTTTTGCCTTCTTTCCTAGGAAGTGTGTAGAGAGCTCTGGTGCCTTAGCAAAAGTAATCGCTGTGTCACCAACAGTATCCCAGCCGCAGAAGGAACCCTGTGTCAAACCAGCAGCATTGAAAAAGGGGTAAGACTATGTTCTTGAAATATCATGAAATTCCCATTTATGCTAGTTTGGTGCTATTTGAGCTGGTGGACCAGCATAGCAATGAGCGACAGGAAGGTTATGGAATGCCAGGTAGGCAACACAGACAGTGGGAAAATGGCTTTGGTCAGTTTAGGTAAGAGAATGGCACTGTGTGTGGCGCTTGGCCCATCTGTGGCCATCCTGGCTTGCTCTTATTGTAGATATAAGAATAAGAAAGCCTATTCCCAGTGTTCACTCATGCACGCAGCGTTTGGGTCATCAGTTCAAATTTCTGCTGGCCTAGGTTACACGGACAGTTTTAACAAAAACTACACCGGCCATTGTCCCCGCTCGTACGATAGCTCAAGAGGAAGAATGGGAGAGGACCATGAGCTGTCGGCCTTTGTTACCGTTCGCTCACTGGATCTATTTACTGCCAAGCTCATGTGTGTTGTCTTGGACAACCAGCGAGTCCCAGGTTGAGCCGCTGTTTTTTTTTCAGCGGGTGGCATACTTATATCTGCCCCTGCCTGGGTCAGCATCAAAGAAATATGAATGTCAGCCATTTCTCACCAAGCGTCCAGTGGACTGGAGGCCCTGCCAGCATGAGAGAGATTAGTCACATTTCACATTAGTCCTTGATTTATTAAAAAAAACAAAAAAAAACAACTCATCAAACTTTTTCAGCAAATTCAAAAAACAAATATTCTGCCTCTGAAACATATTTTTTTCTGCTAATATAATACCAATAAAATAGTATTAATATAATAGTTCCCCTAACACTTAAAATCCTGCAATTATTTAGTTAACCTCGTGTTGTTCCAAACCCGTATGGTTATTCTTGCCATATAATCACAGTTTACAGTGACCAGGGGCTAGCAAGCTACAAAAAACATAATAAAAGCACATAAAATAGTGAAAAAAACGTAATTTTATCATTATTCACTGAAAATCTTGCCTTCCTTGTTGTTCCTTGTTAAGTAGCTTCAATGTGGTGTTTGTTAGTAGCATTATATAGCTAACTCCTTTTTCCAAAAAAGAGATAGTCGCTTGACTGTATCTTAAATAAAATCACCCCCATGAAATCAAAATAGTAGTTAGGTTTGATGTCATCTATATGCTGGTGTACTCCTTAAAGTTGACAAAATGAATGTAACGCAGTTCGATGGAAAGGAGGAGGAGGCGAGAACCAGCTTGATAATATAAATAATAGTTAATGAGAAACGGTTCTCTGATACACCGGCGCATGGTCCTCGATCACTCCTCCACCCTCTCAGGCGGATGACAGCCGCTCCTCCCCGGGCAGACTGGAGTCAGACCCACGATCCCCGGTGGAAAGAACGCCCCTCCGCGTTCACGGCGACTCCTGGGGACACTCCTCCGCCCCTAACAGCGGCCCTACCGCTCCAGACGGTCGGGGAGTCACTTCCCTCCTCCCCTCACGGACGGTGGTTTTCTGTCGACCCCTCCACGTTTCTGGGGGATGGCAGGGCACTCCTCCGTCCCTGGCAGCGGCTCCATCGCTCCATGCGGTCAGGGTGTCCAGTCCCCACTTGCCTTGCAGACGGCGGCCGTTCACCCCGTCCGGTCGGTCGGCTACTCCCTCCCCCGGTGGATGGCAGCGGCTCTCCCCCCGGGTGGACAGCAGTGTCGAGGATTTGCCACCAGTGTAACGCGGTTCAATGGAAAGAAGGAGGCGAGAACCGGCTTGTCCATATAAATAATACTTTAATGAGTAACTTAAACAAAAGACAAACACTCACACATGACGGACATGTCCGTAAACTATCTCTCTCTCCCGCACCATCCTCCACAGTCGGCCTTTATCCCTCTCGGAGGTTTAATTAGGCTGATAAGGGACCGGGTGTGTAGAATCACGACCCGGCCCCGCCCTCCACCCTGCCACAATGAACTATTAGCAGAAAAACATTCTGTTGAGACCAACACAAAATAGGTATAGCTTTAAAGCTTAGAAGCTGTATTTACAATGCATGTAAGCATTTTGACCAAAACTGAACAAGCGCTTTGAAATTTGCCTTGTGTCCTGTTTTGATAATTTATTAATAATTTTGCACAGTATACACAATATTATTGGAATATGTCATTGGAAAGCTCTCAAAGAGTAGAATACAACCAGCATATTTGTTAACCAGCCTAGATATAGCAAGTAATGTTCTCTTTCTCTGACAATGCTGTTTAAAGAGATTAAAGCCTGATTTCAGACACCGCTAACTGAGGACAGCCTTTATCCTTGCCATGTTCTTCCTGTCTGTGGGCAAGATAGAGAGAGAGAGAGAGAGAGAGACAGAGAGAGGGAGAGTGAGAAAGAGACAGTATTTAACCTACTGACACAGTTGTTCAATGATGACAAACAGTTTCCAGTGTCTCCAATCCCTGTCCTCAAATCCCCTGGGTTAAATCATGAGGTTGTGTGGTGAAAAGGAAGATTCCACGTGGTCATGGACATTACAAAGCCTTGAGTCTGTTTTGTCCTGGTGTGGATTTAGGTTAGGGACAACAGGTAAATGCAGTGTTTACACAAAACAAGCTTTAGCCAGGGGATGTCTTGCAAACGAGAGATGGAATATATTTTGGAGAGCATGCCAATTACAAAGTGTGCAGCAATTATAATTGTATTAATAATACAAGGAATGTTCTTTCCTGTACAGTTGTTGATTAGTGATTTCAGAAGCAATGTAATCTCATGAAAACTGTCAAGAACATGCCATATCCACCCTCCCCATATATATCATATATATACGGAGGGCCATATAGAAAAATAATTATATACAGTTAAAATATTGAGCTATAAATCTGAATGTATATTTATAAACATCCTGAACATATATAGTTATAAATCTGAATATACACTTGTAAATCTAAATATAGACATACATCGGAATATATAGTTGTAAATTTAAATATATAGTTCTAAATCTGAATATATATTTATAAATCCTGAATATATAGTCATAAATCAGAATAAATAGTTGTAAATCTGAATATAGTCATAAATCAGAATATATTGTTGCAAATTTGAATAGTTGTAAATTTTAATAGCTGTGAATTTTAATATATAGTTTAAAATCTGAATATATTTTTATAAATCCTGAAAATATAGTCATAAATTGGAATATATAGTTGCAAATCAGAATATTTTATTGTAAATCTGAATATAGTCATACATCAGAATAGTAAAAAATTTGAATAGTTGTTAATTTGAATATACAGTTATAAATCTGAATATATATATATATTTATGAATTCTAAATATATAGTCATAAATCAGAAGATATAGTCATAAATCAGAATATATAATCATAAATCAGAATATATAGTCGTAAATCAGAATATATAGTCATAAATTTGAATATGTAATCATAAATCAGAATATATTGTTGCAAATTTGAATAGTTGTAAATTTTAATAGCTGTGAATTTTAATATATAGTTTAAAATCTGAATATATTTTTATAAATCCTGAAAATATAGTCATAAATTGGAATATATAGTTGCAAATCAGAATATTTTATTGTAAATCTGAATATAGTCATACATCAGAATAGTAAAAAATTTGAATAGTTGTTAATTTGAATATACAGTTATAAATCTGAATATATATATATATTTATGAATTCTAAATATATAGTCATAAATCAGAAGATATAGTCATAAATCAGAATATATAGTCATAAATCAGAATATATAGTCGTAAATCAGAATATATAGTCATAAATTTGAATATGTAATCGTAAATCAGAATATATAGTTGTAAATAAGAATATATAGTCATAAATCTGAATATATAGTCATAAATCATATATTGTTGTAAATCAGAATATATAGTTGTAAATCAGAATATATAGTCATAAATCTGAATATATAGTCATAAATCAGAATATATTGTTGTAAATCAGACTATATAGTGTAAATCAGAATATATAGTCATGAATCAGTATATATAGTCATAAATCAGAATATATAGTTATAAATCAGAATATATAGTCATAAATCAGAATATATAGTTGTAATTCAAAATATATAGTTGTAAATCAGAATATATATTCATAAATCAGAATATATATTCATAAATCAGAATATATTGTTGTAAATCAGAATATATAATCATAAATCAGAATATATAGTCTTAAATCAGAATATATAGTTGTAAATCAGAATATATAGTCATAAATCAGAATATATAGTTGTAAATCTGAATATATAGTCATAAATCAGAATATATAGTTGTAAATCAGAATATATAGTCATAAATCAGAATATATAGTTGTAAATCAGAATATATAGTTGTAAATCAGGATATATAGTCATAAATCAGGATATATAGTTGTAAATCAGAATATATAGTCATAAATCAGAATATATAGTTGTAAATCAGAATATATAGTCATAAATCAGAATATATAGTTGTAAATCAGAATATATAGTCATAAATCAGAATATATAGTCATAAATCAGAATATATAGTTGTAAATCAGAATATATAGTCATAAATCAGAATATATAGTTGTAAATCTGAATACAGTCATACATCGGAATATATAGTTGCAAATTTGAATATATAATCATAAATCAGAATATATAGTCATAAATCAGAATATATAGTTGTAAATCAGAATATATAGTCATAAATCAGAATATATAGTTGTAAATCAGAATATATAGTCATAAATCAGAATATATAGTTGTAAATCAGAATATATAGTCATAAATCAGAATATATTGTTGTAAATCAGAATATATAGTCATAAATCAGAATATATAGTCATAAATCAGAATATATAGTTGTAAATCAGAATATATAGTCATAAATCAGAATATATAGTTGTAAATCAGAATATATAGTCATAAATCAGAATATATAGTCATAAATCAGAATATATAGTTGTAAATCAGAATATATTCTTGTAAATCTGAATATAGACATAAATCTGAATATGTATTTATGGCAAGTTATAAATCAGAATATATAGTTTAGCATCTGAATATATAATTGTAAATCTAAATAGTCCTAAATATATACTTCTATATAAATATAAATATATATAAATATAACATCCTGAATATGTAGTTCTAAAATAAACATGAAATAAACATATTATATACTGTATAAACACTACCGGTCAAAACTTTTGAAACACTTGACTGAAATGTTTCTCATGATCTTAAAAATCTTTTGATCTGAAGGTATATGCTTAAATGTTTGAAATTAGTTTTGTAGACAAAAATATAATTGTGCCAACATAATTTATTTCATTATAAAATGTATTTATTTAGATTAATTTTGGATTATGTTTAGTCACCACATAATTCCCATAGTTCCATTTATGTTATTCCATAGTTTTGATTACTTTAATATTATTCTAAAATGTGAAAGAAAAAAAGATTATAAAAAAGAATGTGTTTCAAAACTTAGTATATAATCTTTTTTCAGTTGCCTACTGTTATGCATTAAATAAATAAAATACCTAAAATTAAAAATGCTTAATTTGCTTGTTGCTTCATGTTGGGGTGAAATTCCTTAGTGAAATTTACCCATTAATACATACCATTAAACATGCTAGTACTTTTTCCTGATTTTCTGTATAATTTCTCCATATATGTCAATTAGTGGTGTTATCAGGGTGAGTGTGTGGCATTTGGGACCTGGCCACAAAGCGTTGACGGAAGCTGGGGACCTTGGACCTCCTGGGGCGAGTGCAGTCGGACCTGTGGTGGTGGCGTCTCCTCATCCATGCGACACTGTGACAGCCCAGCGTAAGTAGGCAAAGTAAGCCAGAACAAAGCTGAACAAGTCCCTTTTTAGTCCAACTAAACACTGCTTACACTAGTCTCATTTCTGTCTCACCTCTTAAGCCATGACGTGCATATAGGTGCACAACTCAAGGCTAGCAAGATTAAAGGACATTGGTTAGGACATACCATAAGTGTTCTGTCACAAAGAAACAAAAATATGAAATTCTGTCATTATGTATTCATCTGCATGTAGTTCCAAACCCATATGGTGTTATGTGGCGGGAGTGTGGCCGGTATAATATGTAACACCGGTGTAAGAAGATTGGCTCTTAAAACCTGGCTACCTGAAGATAGGAAAACCAAACGCTTGAAGCCAAGCTGCCCTGGAAAGTATTCATTAACACCGGCCCCTGAGAATGCCTTCCAACCAGTCGCTCACCCCAAGCTTGACAGCTTGGGGGAGGCAGGGAAAGAGTGCCAGAGTCACCTAAGCTTTGGCAAGCCTCATTACCTGCCCTCTCAGGTCAAAATAACCTGCAAAGAAACTGCCAAACAACAAGAGCAGCTTAGCGTTCACTGAGAGACAAGAAAGACCTGAAAACATTCATCAAGTGTTTATAAGGCCAGGAGAAAAAGTGCGTGCTGCCCTGCTGGTCATAACAACCTGATCAGGTGGGAAATATCTTGAGCTCCCTGTCAAACAAACACAACTGGAAATTGCTTTTCATATTGGCTTGTGCAGCTGAGGAGTTTTGAGGTGTCCATTTATGGAACTAAAGTCAACTTTGATAGAATGTGTGGAGACTCCAGGGCCCCGTTATTAATTATGTGAATTATTAGTCGCTTTCACACATACAGCCTTTTTTCAGAAGATTAACTGCAATTTTCCGTTTAGAGGTCATGAGTGAAAACGACCCACTGGTAAATCAACTCTTGCAATTTCCCTTAATCAGACGTTGTGACATTAAATATGTGACATATGTAACATTCAGTTTTGATGCTATGTATGAACATGACCGTAAGATTGTAAGTTTGAGCATGTATGAGTTGAGGAATCGCTGATGTAAGAAATCTGCTTCAGGCCAATTCCAAAGTTCTGACAGAGATGACCCAGTTACTCTGGAGTATAAAAATGTCATCAATTTGGATTCCATGTCGTTAGAGGACATCAAACATGTTTTATATTTTAGAGGCGATAATAGAGAAAATCTCATAGTGTGTAATGCTCCGCAACTCCAACCTGAAGTCATGTGGGATGCAGCCATGGAGTCATGGTTACTACAATATTACTATAGTAAAACCATGGTCAGTTTTCATAAGGGTTAATCAACTATGGTGACAGAATTAAATGTAATGCAAATCTATATTTAATATACACTATTAAAACTAAAAAACACACTATTTTATATAACTGATTTGGAAAATAGCAATAAACCGCAGCAATTAACTAAATATTTTGCTTAAGAAAGATGGCAATGTCCCTTTAAGGCTGTGCAGGGGCTCATGTGAATCAGTGAATCATTTATGTAAAATGGTTCATTTACTATATATGAACGACTCGCTAAAATGAATCGTAGTTTCCAATGCTAAATACAAGATAATGGTTTATTTTAACCGATTCATTTACATGAACTGTCCTAAATAACCGATTCACTTAAATTATTTGATTTTCCCAGCGCAACATTTGAGAGAGAGAGAGAGAGAGAGGATGGTTTAATGAACAACAATTTGCAATTTTACCTGCCTGATAATTTCTGCATGCTAGCTCACTATTATCACAAACGGTTATGCTTAATTAACCGTGAGAGTCAGAATCTGTGATCACAGTTAAAATACAATTAACTGTGCAGCCCTATTCCAGTTTAATAAATATTGACTATTTTATCCAGTATTTGTGTGTATTATATATTTTTATGCTAATTAGAGTATCATAAATTTAGCTTAGCAACATGCTAATGTCAAACGAAAAACAATTGAGAGTTGAGTCTTCCATACTACAGTAAGCAGGGATGGATTACCGACCACGCCAATGGGGCCAGTGCCCAGGAGCCCTTGACTACCAGGTGCCCTTGACTGCCTGGGGGACCCCTGGGCTTTAAGGTTCTGTGATCCAGTTTGGCGATCCCCTCACTTGAAAACCCATCAACAATGATAACGAACACCCCCCAGACCGTTCAACAACTTTTGGGCGTGGAAACGATGAAACAACAAAGCAGGAAGCTGAACAAATGAATTACACAAACACAAAACACAACCCCCCAACCAAGCAGATCTGTCGCAAAAACTTGTGTGCATCTGATGTTCCGCAGAGCCATGGGCACAGAGTATATGCTAGTTGAATGCTAGGTGTGCTTTGGCCACTGGCCAAATGGCATAATGCTAATGGCATAATGCTAATGTGTGCCTTGGCCTGATAGACTTAAACACTAGTGACCTGACTCATAATGTGTCCCTAGACCTGGAAAGCCCAGAGCTTATTTAACTATTGACTTCGATTGGCAGTGTGAGGATTTATTTAAACTAATGACCTAAGATAGCAATGTGTGCCAGTGCCAGATTTGGCCAAGGCTTAACTTGTTAAAGACGTGCTTCTATTTTTCATGGCCTAAAGCAGACCTTACCATGCAAGCTGATATAAAAATAGCTCCAGTAACCACCTGAGCATTTTCAGAGAAAAACTCTCACAACGTGCTGTAGGGATCTGGCTTATCTGCAAAACTGAGAAATTTAAATGTTAGGCAATGAAGTTTTTTTCACCATGTGATACTATTGGCTGAACATGTCATGTGAGCAAGCTGATTGGCTAACAAATACCAAGTTCAAAGAACCTATGAGCTTGCTCCACATAAAGTTACATGCCTGAATTTCAGTCATATTTGTCTCTGCACTTTATACTAAAGCATTTTTTAGACATCTGTGACCATACATAGGACAATTGGCTATAGAAGATGGATGGATTTTTAAGACCCCATGAAATCAAAATGACAAAATGTTTTGTGGCTTTTAGTCCATGTACTCTATGTTAGCTTTGTTGCCAACTATATTCTATTGTACTCCTAAACATTGATAAAAGTATTTCTCTTCTGTGAAAATGTCACAAAAAAATAAAATAAAAATTGGTGACTCGTGTTGCATTGCACAGATATCTGTCCAACCAAATATGCAAATGTCCCTCCCCCAATATCACCTGCAAGTAGCAAATTATGTTTAATGGCTGTGATGTAAAATAAAGCCTATTGACTATTAAAAAAAGGACAAACCCTTCAATATATATACATCTCTGACTTCCTGTTTTAATAGGGAATACTTCAACACAAGAAATTAAACCGATTGTCAAGCCATTTCATTGTGTCTTTAACATCTCTAAAATGTCACATATCACCTTAAAACTGGTCTAAAATCAGTACAAAAGAGCAACATCAAGCCAGACCTGAAAGATGGCTTTATTTGTGTAATCTCATGACCCGAGCTGATCTTTCGGCAATAAACTTCTGCAGACAGCCTGGAAGTGTGTGGTTGCGTGTGAGTGCTGTGAGTGAGACGCATGTTGATATTAAGCGTACTGGACCGTTTGCCCTCCTCTGCTAAAGCAAATGCAGTGCAGATGCGGTGTGCTGTTGACTGGAATGGTGTGTGGATGGATTTTTCTCTCAGCATAAAATTATGGTACCTCATGAATCTTTCTTATTCAAACTCTTTCAGGCCGACAGGCGGAGGGAAGTACTGTCTCGGAGAGAGGAAACGCTACAGATCATGCAACACTGATGTGAGTTACCACTCTTTTTTTTCTCTTTGTTTGTTGAGAGAAATGTTTACGGTATAGTTTACCCAAAAATGAAAATTCTGTCATAATTTATTCACCCTCATGCCGTTCTAAACAACTTTCTTTATATGTAGAACACAAAAGGAGATGTTTTAATGCATATCGCGGTCCATCTTTTCAATACAATGGCAGTGGATTGTGACTCACTTTCAAGCTAAAAAAGGGCCCAAAAGTATCAGAATAAATTAGTCCATGTAATTCGTGCATCATATTCCAAGTATTCTAAAGGCGTACGATAGGTTTTGGTGTGAACCAACCTGAAGTTAAGAAGAAAAGCTTATTCACTGTGGCATGTGTGAGAACTTGCATTGGTTTGTTGCTAAACTATTTAAGTTCTCATAGCGCTCATGAACACGCAACAGACAACAAGGTTTTCGCTGAAAACTAACTTAAATTTCGTGTTGTGTCTCACCAAAACCTACTGTATGCCTTCAGAAGATTTGGAATATGGAGCAAAAGTTGCATGAACTACTTTCATGTTACTTTTTTATCCTTTTTCAAGCTTTAAATTGAGTCAATACTGCTCACGTATTAAAAAGACATATCAGGATATTTATTTAAAAATGTATTTTGTGTTCCGCATAAGAAAGAAAATCATATGGGTTTTAAATGACATGAGGGTGAGTAAATTATAACAGAATTTTAGATGATCTATTCCTTAAAAACAAATGTTAAAATGAGTTTCACACACTGAATATTTACTTCTTCAATAAACTTCAATATGAACTTCTAAATGTCCCGCCTCAACTTTGTCAAAACAGGGCAGACATCTGCACCTATCAAGGGATTTCATGGGTTTTTTGAATAAACATAAATAAACCTGATTTTATCAACATAAAACTGCAGCAATCCATTTTACTTCCATAATGTAACTTATATTTAAGCTAAATATATTCACGGATATAAAAAAATTAAAGTAAATAGGGACTTTATGTTATCCATTAGGAATTGATTGGCTCATTAAAAGTGGATGTAATATACCAGAATAGAGACAGGCGGTTGCAGGGAGGGGTTTAAAAACTAGAAGGAGTCAGTGATGTCAGCCGTAAAAGTATTGTTTTAGAGATGGAGCAATTTACAAAGAATGTGCACCAATGAATCGTGGATGACTACCTGGTATGTGTATAAAGAAGGTAAAGAAGGTCAATTTTGATTTCATGTTGACTTTAACATCTTTTTTCAGTCTTTCAGAAACACTCAGTCTTTGCCATACAATAATAATAAAAAACAATAAAAAAACAAATGCTTTTCCTTTAAAAATGTGAATAAAGATCACATTTGCCTTCACCATTTTTTCCAATGTGGCCTTTTTCTAAGGTGAAAATAGAGCTATTTAGATGATGCTGAGCCTATTCCACCTCAAATCTTAAAAATAACACTTCAGTGCAAGCAACGAAAGTTTTCTTTGGAAAACAAACAGCATTCCCAAGCACTATTGCATCTTTCTAAAGGTGCGTCGTCCAACACAAACGTGTTGTGGATATGGGCTATTGAAGACATCCAATCAGATTCAAGAAGCTTTAGTTAGCAGCACATAGCTGGATCGGAGCTTATAAAACAACAACCTCAGCGCACATGTAATGTAATTAGTTCTTTGGCCTTCTGGAATCCAAATGAAGCTTTTCAAGGAGACAACTAAGGGGTGAAGACCACTCTCTGGCACATTTATGTGGGACATTCCAATGTCTGAATTTATTATGGCTTTGGCTTTGAATTTATTAAATCATTGAGGATATGGCCCCCCTGTGGCCCTGGTTCCTGCCACGGCCATTGTTTAGTACCAAGCAAAGGTCTGCGATCATTTGTTCTACTTCTCAAAACAATGAGCTAATCCGCATCCCTTAGCTTAATGCTGACTCCAATAGCGGCTTTCTGTGATCCGACAATTTCCATGGTGACATGGGTTAACATTAATGCCTCAATGGAAAGTCAACTAGTCAAGTTTAATGGATTTAGGGCACAAAAAAGTGGAATTAAAGGAATAGTTCTCCAAAATGTTTTAATTCTGACATAATTTACTAAGAAATCGGTTTCAGATTTTAGGCCAAATTATTAAATATTTAATGTTATATGCAAAAAAAAAAAACAAAAAAGAAGTTTCTAATTTTGACGCAGTGACGCTGGACATGGTGTTAATGAATTATATTTAGTTCCGCTTCAATATTTTGAAACATTGGAAAGATACAGCCTTACTTCCTGTTTGCCATTCTCTTCGTTAAATTAGTTGAAGCATTATACGTGTGGTATATCAATAATCTGCAACAAATTTTTGCCAGGCAAGGTCTCAAATTTATTTGAAACCAAATTTGGACATGACCCAATGAACCCTCCCAGACAAGTTCGAACAAAACACAACGAACAAAAGACAAAATTCAAAATGGCAGAAAATCAAGACCACATGGGCTACAACAGAAAGGTTTTCTGTCCTATAAGTCAGTGACCCAACAGACAGCGTTTGTGTATGAAGTACCTCCAGAAATTGGTTTTGGACAGGCTACGGAGACAGCATAATGTCACTAGAACCCCAGCAACTGATTACCACCATCTAGTGTCCACTAAAGGTAACACTTCTGCTTCATTCAGTCCAACGGAACCACGTAGGTCAAATAATCTAGAACAAAATCAAGAGAGTTTTTGCGATTACCAAGCGTATACTTAATAAATACAATACTACTTTCTCGATAGAAATGGAATCAATAGTTGGGAAAAAGTTATAAAAACATACATTTATACACAAATTGGTTATCAACTGCTTCTTCGGCCACCATTTTTTTTTCTTCAGCTCAACCATTCTGGAACCATGCACACAGGATTGTGGGATTTCATAAGCAGTGAAGGATACATCCATGCTGCCTTCAAATATTGATGATGAAGGTATCTCGGTTTAAAAGTCATAAGCAGGAAATGCCAATTTGAACTGTTGGCATTGCTAGATGGTTTGACAAAGAGACCCCCAATTTGCAACCAGAAATGCTGAGACCCTGCACAATCAGTGTGCCAAATGTCTCAAGTCTGGGATGTCTCACTGGGCACTGTTGGTTCAATTATCACAAAGTACAAGTTACTTTAAACAACTCAGATGTTGAATAGATGAGATTGTTCCTCAAAACTAACAAGGAGATGTATGAGAGAAGCCACAGAGAGGACAATGATAACTTTATTGGAGCTGCAGAGTTCTCCAACTGAGAACAAGGTAAAGGGCCATGCACAAACTGGCCAGTGTGGGATTGTGGTACAAAAATAGCCATTACTCCAAATGAACCTTGTGAAAGTATGTAGAGTTTGGCAGAAAGTGTTATATTGACCCAGTAAAAAAAATCTTGTGGTCAAAGAAGACCAGCAAAGCATTTTAGCCAATATTAAACATGATATGTCAGGCGCAAACATATCGCTGCCCACACTTCAAAAAATAACTTACATCCAGCATAGCAGTGGTAGCATCATGCTGTGTGCTTTGCATCAGCAGGAATTGGGAAAACTGTTAAAATAGAAGGTGGAAGAATGGTGCAAAATACTTGGAAATCCAACAAGAGATCCTCAAGAGAGTTTTTTTTCCATCTAGCAGACAATGAGCCATAACATAATGTCAAATACATTTTAGAGGAGATCAAGAACAAAGTACTGACAGGTCTTTAGTGCTCCAATCAAAGCTCATCTCCATCCAAATGAGAATTGTGCAATTTTGGTATCTCGACAACTGTAGTGTTGAGTATTTGGGGTTAATCATTGTACTGCTTCATCAGTTCATCTGACGGCAATTAATTGATTGTCTGATTGCAGCCTTGTCCAGTGGGATCACGTGACTTCAGGGAGAAGCAGTGCGCTGATTTTGACAACATGCCATTCCGTGGGAAGTACTACAACTGGAAGCCATACACTGGAGGTACTTTCCCAGCGCTAGACATGCAGAGCGTTGGGCTACAGAGGGAGCCGCTCTCTCCCACAGCCTTACCAAAGTCTGTACTCTAGTCACAGTATACATACTGGCTTGCTCTGTGTACCCTGCTAACACCAACACTGTGAAAGAGTCTTTGATGGTCTGAAAATTCTAGAGATTCCACAGCACTATGTATTGGAAAAGTTGTGTGTGTGTGTTTGACTATGTACAGTATGTACACATCTCTCAGAGAGGTTGCAGTTGCAAATTACAAAGTGTGAGAGTGTAAGCCATCAAACCGACTACAACTACACCCTGCTGAAAAGACCAGCGTGAATTTCAATGATGGTCCAAGATGGCACATTGTGCAGAAGCTCAACTGATAAATTGCTGCTCTTGCAATGCAAAGGACTGGGGTACGAGTCCTCAAGTCGACACGTGAGCCAAAAGTGTCATAGAAGCACCAAAAAATGGTGTTGTTGCTTCAGCAATTGCATTTTTATCTCACATTTGCTTTTTATGACTCGATCGGTTAGGTTTAAGGTTTAGGGTAGGGATCAATGTTGTAGTTGAGACTTGCTCACTCCAGCCCAGAAGAGGCAGCATCTGAGATAATTCTCTTAATAAATGTAAAGTTTAAATATATTGTTAAAATTTAAACAACTATTGATTCTAGGGACATATATATGCATATTGTTGGTTAAACAACAACAGTCGAGAATAAAAATGAAATAAATAACCTTGGTTAAGTGACAACATCTCAGTGTTTACTATAAACTCAAATGAAAGGTGCAAGGTGTCTACATGGCTTTGCAATGCAATACAAATTACAAGCTTCAGTTTGCTATTCTATTCATTGTAAGTCAAAAATACATTTCTGCAGTACAAAATACAGTGTAACTAAAATGGACCTAAAAACAAACAATAATGTATTAAATATGACATACTATTTACACAGAAAGTGAGTTTAAAGCTTTACTTTCAATCTATTTACAATTTACTGAGTTGTACTACCAAACCATTATTTATTATTTAAAAAAAATTTAGTATGTGTAGCATTAATTTAATGGTTAAAGCATTTCTAAAAAATATAGAGGCCGTTCAGACCGAACACATTATTGTGCTAAAAAAGCAAGACACAGAGCAACGAAAACAGCAGAAAGCAGTTTTTAACAGTTAAAGTCATGATATGCCTTTTTTATTATTTTATTATGTTCCTTGAGGTTCACTTATAATAAAAGTGATGTTTTACACACAAAAAAAATCATATATTTGCAAAAAATTATAATTTTCCACACTCAATCTGACCCTCTGTCAGAAACACTCTGTTTTGGTGCTGCTTTTCCTATAAGACTTGACAGTAAACGCCCACTGTAATGATTGGCTCTCTGCTTTTGACTGACCTGCTCTCTCTCTTTGCTCATCTCATTACTCACCGCTGCCGAGCGGGCTAAAGTGATTAAAGGTTATGTAGGAGAATTTTGCTCCTGCGTGAGACAACGGAAACACAGCGATTCGCGGCACAACGGTCAAAAATGCCCATCTAGCACACTTACATAAAAAAAGAACTGAAAAACAGCATGGATGGATGCAAAAACTCATTTGGTGTGAACAGCCCCTTATTCACATGACACTGCATCAGTTGAAGTTTCTCAAAGTTACCTCTCAAAAATGATTGTAGATAAATATCCACTTCATCAATCGATCGGTTTGATCTCCGTCTTCTTAAATATCCCGATACTGTTTAACTGAGTGAGATTCGCTGCAAATGAATCAGTGAGATTTCAGTCTGAACAAATTGGACTGAGTAGCTGATATTGACAGTGATAGAAATGTTTGTCAGATAAGTCGAAGTGCTCATGGTATATTTTTAAAAGGACTCGACTGGTCTTGGGGTGAAGTCCGAGTCCACACTTGTTTGAGTCGGAGTCCAAATGCTCCAGAGTCCATGACAAGACCAAGAACAAAATAATATGGTTTTGAGTCTGGTCTCGAGTACTACAACACTGGTAGGGATGTCAGTTTTGTTGATTTAAAACTAACCTCACCTGTTTGGGTGAAAATGTAACTCGCATTTAGCGCCACTCGCTGGATAATTCACCTCGAAACTGCTGCAATATGCATTAAGAAACACATAGCATCATTTTGCAAAAATGTCATTTACACACAGTCATTTAATTTTCATGAGATCTTGCTGGGTATTACAGAAGCATCCTAAAGGCCTGGGGGATACTTAGTTTTTCTGTGTTCTAGATCGGATCGCGCCTGGCCGAATGCGTTTCCTTTCGAAATATACTTTTCTGAATACGAACGCATTCATTGCATGCCCACTTCTACTGCTTTGTCATACTCTTTAGTACCGTCAACAGCTAGAGCATGTGCCGTCGATGCACACAGACGAGGACTGTGCACGTGTCAAGAAAATCTAGACTGCGCTGATGACGAACTTTGCGTCACACATACCGTGCACAACGTGGACAACTGAAGCATACTTTGGCCTTAACTCGCTAAAAATTCTCAAGTGTCCTAACATAAGGATAATCCCAGTTCCATCCTAACATAGTTTTTTTCCCTATTCTACCAGCAGCTGTTTCATAGAATTGAAAGAAACATTAAGTTGGAGATTCTCTGTCTTCGCTCATTCATGAGAGTAGGTGAATACTTGCCGAAAAGAACGTGTTTGGCATTTTCCACAGTTTAGCAAAACCTTTATTTCATCAGCTTTGTTTTTTCAGTTTAATTCCCTATATTTCCTAGAAACAATTAGTTTGGAGTTGCTTGTGTAATACAAACTTGTATACGCCAAATATTAATTTAAGACTTAAGATCCAAAACACAATGACCTGATGAATAACTGATGACCTTTATTTTGGGGTGACCCCTATTTTTGACCTCTTTGTGCTTTCTATGGTTCTTTCTGTAACACGTTTTAGACTGCTTTAAAAAAATGCAGCCGAAAAGCCCACAGGAAGGGTATATTTCTTGTTTACAATGAAATGGCCTGAACCCATTAAACAAAAAAACTAAAAACTGCAAAAGATTGAGAGCCATTTCCAAAACATTCTGAAAGGAAGTTCACAGTCGACTCAATCATCTCCTTATCTTGCTTCCCTGTAATAACCATTATAATTACCAATTGTTTGGCTCTGAAAACTAATTTCGAAGGGGTGAACATCACTTGTAAAGACTGTGATAACCTTTGCCGATGGCTGCATGATTTTTGTTGGCAGTCCTGTTAATCTCTCCCTATGTCTGTGTAATAATGATGTCAGGCAGAACGTTCAGATTCCACTATGAGTAATGCCTCTCTTGCGCTCGAGAGCTTTGACTGGATTCATAATATCAACAAAGGCATAAAAGAAAACCTTGGGCCTCGTCTGAGAGCCCTGGCTCAAGACAGTTGCAAGAAAAGCAGTCTGTAAGGCACTTATCAATGCCCTGGTAAGGCGAGCGATGGATTCTATTCTGTATAGATGTTGGGTTTAACACATGATATAAATCGTGGGGCGTGAAGGAGTCTTGAGGACACTGGGACTCATCTATAACCTGATAAAAAGCCCCAGTGGTTTTGATGAGACAGTGACATCAGTTAGTTGATGATAAACTTGGCCTTTTTCTCAGGTGGAGTGAAGCCCTGCGCTCTGAACTGTCTCGCCGAGGGTTACAATTTCTACACCGAACGTTCTCCTGCTGTGATCGACGGCACGCGCTGCCAGGCGGACTCTCTCGACATATGCATCAACGGAGAGTGCAAAGTAAGTCTCCAGCCCAAATCTCACTTACTTTAAGATGATGTAATTTCTGCATCACTAGTAAAAAAAAAATCAACATTGTTTTCAAATTGCTATCTCGAATACTCCCTCCAGTCTTTCATTGGTTGAACAAATGGATAGTCCTACCCCAATGTCATGCCATCATTGAAAACAGCATTAAAAAAAATTATTTGGACAAGTTTCCTATTGTCATATCATTTAGTTGTGATACCATACAGCCCCTTATCAGATACTGTCTTGCAAATCATTGTTATTTAAAAGGATAGTTTACCCCAAAATTTAAATTCAGTCATTATTTACTCATGTTGTTCCAAAACCATACGCTGCTATTTATTTCTCCGGAACACAATAGGATAAATCAATGGCAGTTCATAGCGACCACGACTTTCGAGCTCTAAAATGACACACACACAAACAAAAATAATGGTACATTACTTTTGTGTACTACACACGTCAGTGACATTCATTACTGGGGCTGTTGATTTAGCGCGTTATTCAGTGTGATTTTTTATATAAAAAATAACATGTTAAAAAAATGTATGCAATTAATCATGGTTCCGGACAGTAATAAGGACTATTCCTACCATTGGAGCAATTTAACCTTGAAGTACCACCTGTTTTCTCCAGGGGGCAGTAAGCGAAACTCTAGTTGTACAGGCAACACACAGCTTATAGAGAGAACACCACACTTACCGCCCTGCGTTCCAAACGGAATAAATCAGCCTCTGAAAGGGCACCTCGAAGGGAGAACAGTATGATAGCTTTGAACAGAATCTGCAATAAAAATGACTTAAAACGGTATGTTTATGGCACGACACAACCAAAGTGAGATGCTATAAAAGCCTCCGTCTTACGCAGGTATACATTGTCGCTTAGTCAAGCCCTCATAATAAATCTCAGACTGATTGACGAATTAAATTGCAAAATGAATTGCTGTGAAATAATGGTACATGTTCAATAATATACATTATATTGAATTCTAAAGCCAATTTTAAATATCTGAATTATATATTAATATATTTTGTATTTAAAAATAACTATATATAATTATTTAACCATTGTTGAATTATATTTATTTGAGGGGATTTCTCAGCAAATATTTATATATGCGATTAATTGTGATTAATTCGATGAATATTTAATTTGATACCTTTTTTTTGAAGCCATTGACAGCCCTATTTAGTGCATTAACATGCACTTTAAACGTCACATTTTAGTAGGATTAAAACAATTAATATTTTTAAGATATCATGTAAATGCTTACGTTGTAAAATGTTTGTGAAGTCTGACTTATATACCTAGATAATGGGACTCTGCTTCGTCCAGCATGTATACATGTTAATTGGACTATTGGCTTTGCCGTTTTGTATGTGCTCAGAAAGAGGTGACGCATGACATGTATATAACGTTTGCTCAGCTGACGTCCTTATTTCATATAGTCAGTTACACATTGTTTCATGTATTCTTGAACGGACCGATGAAGCTAGAAGCTCGACTATGCAAGAAAAACCAAACGCTGTAGCTTGATGATAACTGGACATACATAAACATATTTAGCGATTTTATGGTGTTTTTGTCCTTTATTGAGCATGAAAGCCATAGTCAATACACAGTCATAGTATGACAAGAGCAGAATAACAATTCTTCAAAAAATTCTACTTTCGTGTTCATCAGAAAAATTAACAGAAGTTTGGAACAATTTGAAATGACATGAGGGTAAGTAAATAATATAATTTAAATTTTTCTGTGAATTATTTCTTTAACTTGTGGGTTCTTACCTTGTACACTTAAGCCTCACATTTCTCACCATCTTTCACCAACTGAAAAAGTCAAAAGAGAACGGTCAGAAACCACTTTTATTCTATAGTGTTATAGTGTTGTCCATCAGACAGTCCTTAAAATACACTTTAAAAAAATTTAATTTTTCCGGTAAATGTATCTAAACATCCTGAAAACAAGAAATTTACTTGAGAAGCAGAATGACATAATATATTAAGTCTTGTAAACAAAATTTAGGAGTGTTTATGCATAAACAATGCATGTACAGGGCATGTTCTCTTTTATTTTATGGAAAAAAATAAGTTTTGCGTCACTTATCCCTTAAATGCTTTTTGGTGATATTTTGTATTGAATGCCAATATCTCAGCAGTTTTACCATGTGTAGATTTCCCCTGCATTGAAACCGTCTGACTCTGTGTCTTTGAAGCATGTTGGCTGTGATAACATCCTGGGATCGGATGCAAAGGAGGACAGATGCCGGGTGTGCGGAGGTGACGGGAGCACTTGTGAGGTCACAGAGGGCATGTTCAATGACTCACTGCCTAGAGGAGGTCAGGAGATCATTCATTATACTATCATCATTGGATAATAGAATAAGATGAAACATTGAAGATAAAAGAACAATTAAAGGGGTAGTACACCCAAAAATGAAAATTCTCTCATCATTTACTCAACCTCATGCCATCCCAGATGTGTATGAATTTCTTTTTCTGCAGAACACAAACAAAGATTTGTAGAAGGATGTTTCAGCTCTGTAGGTCCATACAATGCAAGTGAATGGTGACCAGAACTTTGAAGGTCCAAAAAGCACATAAAGTCAGCCTAAAAGTAATCCACATAATTCCAGTGGTTAAATCCATACCTTCAGAAGTGATATAAGTGTGGGTGAGAAACAGATAATAATTCAAGTCTTTTTTATTATTAATTCTCCTCCCTGTCCAGTAGGTGGCGAAATTAAAATGGAGATAAGTGCCTTACTGTAACCAAATGTTTTTCTTTTTTCTTTTTAATCAACATCGGATGAGTCAGAATTATTTTGTGTGGTAATCAGTTTACACCACAAATGCTGTTGACTTAACCTAACTTTTATTGAACACAAAACATTACTTTAATTGATAAACACTCTACAGATTGTTTGCAACCAGAAGTGGTTGACAGTTGACACTCAAAGGAATAGTTTACCGAACATCATCTTGTTCCAAACCGGTATGATTTTGTTTCTTCCATGGAATTTCCAAGAAATGTTGAAGAATATCCTGGCCACTCTTTTCCATATAATCAAATGAACGGGGACTGGGGGTGTCAAGCTCCAAAATAAAAATAAAGCACCATAAAAGGACCATAAATTAGTTTATACAACTTTACATCAATCAAATATGGCGCCATTCACGTCATTTACTGTATGCATGGGACATGTGAGAACCAATGGTGTTTGGCAGCAAATGGCGTTTTATTGAAAGAATTGCATAATTTATTGTAGTCCATACAACTTTTTGTTGTCCATTTAAGAACTTCAGTGAATGGGAAGATAATCAATGAATAACAACTTTAATTTAATCCTGTTCTTCACACAAAGCTATTGTATGACTTCAGAAGACATGGAATATAGCACACAAGTAATATGGGCTACTTTTATGATACTTTTATGGTGTTGTTTTGGAGATTGACATCTCCAGTCTCCATTCACTTTCATTATATGAAAAAGAGCATCCAGTACATTCTTAAATCTTTCTTATTTTCAATTTCAAATAAAGTCATACAGGTTTGGAATAACATGAGGATGAGTAAATGATGATGCAATTTGTGAACTAACTCTTTAGGTAGCTTTTTTATGGATAAAAAGCACTCAGCTCTCCTTTTAGAATCCCATTTCAGCGAAGCACGCCTGCCAAGCGCGACAAGTTTTAATCAGTTTCCACCAGAGAAATCCCTCTTAAAGAAAGCACAGCACGAGTGTGCGGAGGAACGCATTGTCTTTTTGGCAATAGCTACTGTCAGGAGGCCAAAGGGGTGCTTTGGCCAAGCTCGACATTTTTCATAGAAATGCTGTTTTTTTTTTTATCTGACAACCAATGATAAAATGAATGTTTTTGGGTCAAGAAACAAGTTGTCAAAATAGAAGCGATAACGCAATATACAGATTTTAATTACATCATGCAGTGTGAGAGAATCAATAAAACTTCTATTGTTGCACGCTTCGGAGGGCTGTATCCAAAAGTATTCTCTGTAGTAAGGGACTGTTTTCTCCTTTTAAGGTATAGCTAGTAAATCATGTGTAACTTCGAGGGGAGAGAGGGGTTCTGCGTGAATTCTTGTCTTGTAATGAATTTGCTGTTGCTAAGTTAGTCAGGTTTTCTTTGAGCATGCTATTGAAATATAATTGGGTGCCTCTTGTTCATTTAGTTTACAAGAAACATTATAAACAATGCAAATTGGCCATAAATCTTTACAGGAATTGTAAGTTCTATGAACCATTGGAAAATTCTGGTTTTGCTTTATTATGTACCATAAATCGATGTGCATGTCAACACATGTTTTGGGCAATTCAGCCTCACTTTCACACTTTGCAGGTTACATGGAGGTCATCCAGATCCCGAAGGGATCCGTTCATATTGAAATCAGGGAAATGATTGTGTCAAAGAACTACATCGGTGAGTCTTTTATTTATCATGTTTAAAGGGCTTTTAAGATTTATCATGTTTAAAGTGTGTATTTTCTGTGCCACAAACCACATCAAGAGGAATAATGACTGTTTTTAGACATGTTTCCTACAGTTGGGAGGACAAAACAGATTGTCTGCCTCTAAAACAATTGAGCTTTCTGGCTGGCGTCACCTAGGCTATGTGAGCTATCGATTAATAATTAATAGTTCACCGAAAATGAAAGTTCTGACATAGTTTTCTCACTCTTATGCGTATGACTAATCTGTATGACTTTCAGTCTTAAATGAAACACAAAAGGAGATCTTTTAAAGACATCTTTTTCCATCTTTTCAATATAATGCCATTTGATAAGACTCACTTTAAAAAAGGTCTATGATTTATTTTTCAAGTTTTCTGAAGGCATCTGATAAGTTTGTAGGTTTGCAGCTAAACAAGCTCTGAACTTAAAGCTAACTGCAGACTTGCTGTTTTCAGCAGTTCTCAGCGTGAACTTGCTTTGTTTTTAGCATTAAACCGCACAGGTTCTCGCATGAACTTGCTTTGTTTTTAGCACTAACCCGTGCAGGACTTGCTTTGTTTTTAGCATTAAACCGCACAGGTTCTCGCGTGAACTTGCTTTGTTTTTAGCACTAACCCGTGCAGGACTTGCTTTGTTTTTAGCATTAAATCGCACAGGTTCTCGCGTGAACTTGCTTTGTTTTTAGCACTAACCCGTGCTGGACTTGCTTTGTTTTTAGCACTAAACCGTGCAGGTTCTCGCGTGAACTTGCTTTGTTTTTAGCACTAACCCGTGCTGGACTTGCTTTGTTTTTAGCATTAAATCGCACAGGTTCTCGCGTGAACTTGCTTTGTTTTTAGCACTAACCCGTGCTGGACTTGCTTTGTTTTTAGCATTAAACCGCACAGGTTCTCGCGTGAACTTGCTTTGTTTTTAGCACTAACCCGTGCAGGACTTGCTTTGTTTTTAGCACTAAACCGCACAGGTTCTCGCTTGAACTTGCTTTGTTTTTAGCACTAAACCGTGCAGGTTTTCGCGTGAACTTGCTTTGTTTTTAGCACTAAACCGTGCAGGTTCTCGTGTGAACTTGCTTTGTTTTTAGCACTAAACCGCACAGGTTCTCGCTTGAACTTGCTTTGTTTTTAGCACTAAACCGCACAGGTTCTCGTGTGAACTTGCTTTGTTTTTAGCACTAAACCGTGCAGGTCCTCGTGTGAACTTGCTTTGTTTTTAGCACTAAACCGTGCAGGTTCTCGCGTGAACTTGCTTTGTTTTTAAAAACTCTTTTACTGTCATAACCTCCATTGTGTTGATGTAGTAACACTAGGGGTCTCTCTTGAGAGCCTCAGTTACCTCTTATGTTTGAGAAAAGGCCAATGAGAATTGGCGAACAGAATTTGCATGCCCCTTTCCTGGACATACAGGTATAAAAGGAGGGAAGTGTGCTTCTATTCAGACAGGTTTTGAGCTGATAGTAAGGTCCCGGCCCTTTCAGCGGCTTAGTACAGTGTTGTGGCAAGAGGGACACAATGTCTCATTCCCTCCATCAGGGAACGGAGGTTACAGTAACGAGACGTTCCCCTTCTGTCACTCACTCAACGTTGTGTCAATGTAGTGACACTAGGGGTCCCTATTTAAAAACGGCACAACACTGAACGTGTTACGTGGACTACTGATGCAGGTGCAAGCAAGCTGTTGCATGCGAAAATAGCAGGTGCATCAGACCTGTAACCTTCCCCAATGCCCCAAGAGACATCATATAGTCCCCCACATCCCTGAGGGAGGGAAGCGACGTAAGCCGCACCAGCCGCAGCCTTTTCTCTCTATGTTTTCTCTCCATAGAGTGTTAGATGCGGCTGGGGCCATCTAACGCTATAACACGCATCGGGGAAGGCATCCAATCCTATTCTTTCAGGAGGAAAAGACCCCACGGACCCCTACGCTGGGGCTGAGATCTGGGCCCGGGCTGGCCTGGGGTTTCACGACAAGATGTGTTGAATGGCCTCCATCGGTTTCTTCACCGTCGAGAGCTGCTGGCAAAGCCTTCTACGGTGTCGCAGAATAGGCCGATCTGGGAGATGGGGGCATTGAGAAAGCGAGCCTTGTCGCTGTCCCGCATCTTGACCAGATTTATCCTGGACCACGAGGGTGGCCATCGCCTGTCCGAGTGCATACGCTGTGACCTTCGTGGCCTGGAGGGCGAGGTTGGTCTCCGAGCGCAGTTCCTTCAGCACATCAGGACAAGGACTACCCAAGTGCAGATCTCTTAGTGTTTTGGCCTGGTGGACTTGCAGGAGGGCCGTAGCGTGCAGGGTGGAACTGCCTGTCCAGCAGGACTGTAGGCCTTGGTCGCCAGAGACAACGTCAACCTACGGGCCTTGGAGGGCAGTGACGGTCGATCCTGCGAGGAGGCAGTGTTTTACAGTTACAGGTTCACCGCAACTGCCTTATCCAGCTGGGGGACTTGGACCACCCTGCCGTCAAGGGTAGTGAGAGAGGACGAGCGAGGGAGTTGGTTTCGGGGCACTGGAAGGTGCCCTCCATGACTTTGTCAGCTCATCATGCACCTCCGGGAATAAAGGAATCAGGGCAGCGCCCCAAACCCAGGAACCAATCGGCGGCCCTGGTAAGCAGATAGCTCGGCGTCGGCCTCAGACTGGACCAGCACAGCTCTAGCTCAGTCGAGTCTTCAGCGTCGGAGTCCGCCAAGACGCTCTCCAATGCAGTGGCAAAACTCTCATCCAGCTCGGGGGCTTTGAGAGAGACATCAGACTTGGACGTAAGGCGACCCGGTCTCATCTCGGAAACGGACGGGGCAAATGAGCATGTTGGGGAACAGTGGTCCGCAGGGATTTACCCGATGAAACCACGCACGTTAGATTCCCAAAATCACCCCCAGCGCCAGTCGCGCTGGCCCTATATCCGTGGGTAGAAGGCACGACGCGTGGGGGGGGGTGGCAGCTAGAGAAGCTTTCCCTTGGAAGGAGAGCTGCAAGAGACTCGTCTTTTAAAAGACGTTCAACGTGAATGTGTTTACTCTTTTAGAGAAATATATACTCCCTTTAGAGGGCTGTCGAAGCGCTCTGGGACGTAGTCTACACTGGCGGGCAGAAGAAGGGAAAAGCCTCTGAAATGCGCCATATTTCCAACAGCGTATGCTCTTTAGAGGTGAGTGGAACAGCAGTGGGTTTTACTCATCTTGCTGAATCACAACCGCTCAGCTCCGAAGATAAAATCGGTCTGAACAGACGCACGCTTCCCTCATTTTATACCCGTATGTCCTGGGGAGGGGCATGCAAATTCTGTCCGCCAATTCTCATTGGCCTTTTCTGAAAGATAAGAGTTAACCGAGGATCTCAAGAGAGACCCCTAGTCGACACAATGTAGAGTGAGTGACAGAAGGGGAACCTCAAACTCAGGACCTTAGAGGACACAAATATCCATGTCAAAAACTGCCATAAAAAAAAAATATATTTTAATATCATTTTCCACTTTCACTTTTTTTATTTTACTTTTTTTTAACCAACATCAGTCCTGATCATAACTACCAAATATTCATGAATTTTCCGGATCATAACCCTTTAAATGTCAGTTTGTTTACATAATTCCATTGTTGTTTTACACATACAAAACAGACACACAATTTTAGTGGCATCGTTTATTCAATTATCCAGCTCTATAATACAGCAAAGAGAAAATAGGAAATAAGGATGTATTTGCTCCATAGGCTAAACATGAGAGAAATGGTGCCATCTGGTAGACAATAGTAAACATTTTCATTTTGAAGCTAGGGCTCTGAAGTGAAAGCATAATATCTGGGATATGAGTGTAACTATATTACCACCACCATTGTGTCCTTGAGCAAGGCACTTAACTCCAGGTTGCTCCGGGGGGATTGTCCCTGTAATAAGTGCACTGTAAGTCGCTTTGGATAAAAGCGTCTGCCAAATGCATAAATGTAAAATGTAAATGTAAATATTATGTACACAGTGTATTATAGATGTATTTTAGGAATTGAGGTTGAAATGTCGAAATTCCCCCCAAAATACACACCTTTGGCAAATTTTATGCCGATGGCATTAACGCAGCTAAAATTATCAAAAAAAGGTCACACAAGGGTTAAGCTTTAAAGTGAGTCACTATTAACTGTCATTCTACTGAAATCGGCAAACAAGACATCTTTAAAATTCCTCCTTTTGTGTTCCGGAGAAAAAAGACAGCCATATGGGTTTGAAATGACATAAGGGTGAGTAACTTATGACAGAATTGTCATTTTTGGGTGAACTATACCTTAAGCTTTGTTGAATTTGGATGAAAAATTGAACCATGGAGGGGTTTGTGAACAACAACAGGACTTTTTGTGGGTGTAAATCTGGATCACTTTGACAGCCATCTTTTCTCTTATACCACATATATATTAATAGTTGTAAGACCAGGCTTTTGTCTTTTCCCAACCACAAACCAGCCATGCAACTAATTAAAACAATCAAACAAGCGGGTCCAATTAAGTTGTTTTGAGCACAAACATAAATATAGCTTGTGTGTCTGACAGCTTGAGTTTTATTGTCCATCATGTTTATGTAGCGGGTTTTCTTGCCATTCTACAGGAAGATAAATCGTCAGATGTTCTGCCACAGAGGTGGCTGACGTTAGCTCCAAAGCGGAATGTGTGAAGAATATTACAAAAGCACATGGTCCTGTTTAAAGTGAGAATCTCTTGAAACAGCCTTAAGATCCTTAAAGGGATAGTTTCCCTTTGAATTACTCACCCTCATGTCGTTTTCAATCTGGTTTGACTTTGTTTCTTCTGTGGAACACAATGGACTTGAAGTAAAACTACATGTGATACATACAGTATAAGTATAAACATCATTATATTTTCTTAGATTTATGCTTCAAACAAGAAAAAAAAGATTTTCTAATGGGGTAAAAAGATGAAGCTTATTTTAAAGATGTTAAGACATTTTCACTGGAAAACAGTAAAAACATAATACTAAATAATACTGAAAATATGTTTTTGCAAGGTAAAAACTGCATAGAGTCTGAGTGCAAGTAGAAAATGTTCATGACATTAGGAAGCCTGAGAATGATGCTCGTCATGTTGATGTATGACAGCGATGACATCACTCTCTCTGCTTGGCAGCGCCACGCTCGTGTCGGGTTGTTAACTGGTGTTGTCTCTTACATCACAGCTTTGAAATCAGAGGGAGATGACTATTACATCAACGGAGCCTGGACTATTGACTGGCCTCGCAAATTTGACATAGCAGGAACAGCGTTTCACTACAAGAGGCCCACGGATGAGCCTGAGTCGCTAGAGGCTCTTGGAGCCACGACAGAAATTTTGTTAGTTATGGTGAGTAGATCATTTATTGTAGATTCTTAACAAATTTGTAACATTAATTGAAAGGACGTAATGCAATGTTATGTGTGACAATGTTTGTTTTAATTGGCTGTCTCATTAAGATGTGACTAAAATGAAAAAAATTCCATTATGACTTGTAAAAATATGAAAAAGTGAAAATTGTTTTTCATTATGACTAGTGCTTTAAAAATATTTTATATTGTTTGAAAGTATATAATGCAGTGTTTATATGTTTAATTCGCTTTCTCACTAACGTTTTAAAAAAGGCAAAAAAAAAAACATTTGTAATGGCTAGTGTTTTAAAAATACGTAACATTGCTTTATAGAACATAACAATTTTCTCTGTGACAATGTTTGTTTAATTCATTTTCTCACTAAAGTTTAATGAAAAGTGAAAATTTTTCTGTTATGGCTGGTGTTTCAAAAATTCGTAACATTTTGTTGTACTTAACACAATGTTTTGTCTGATAATGTTTGTTTAATTAGCTTTCTCACTAAAGTTTTAGGAAAAGCAAAAACTTTTTTCATAATGGCTAGTGTTTTAAAAATACATAACATCGCTTCAAAGTACATAACATAATGTTTTGTGTGACAATGTTTGTTTAATTACTAAATTTTTACAAAAAAGCAAAATGAATGTAATTCATGTTTTAAATATATTCTACATTTTATAATATTATATTAAAATATGTGTAAGCTAAGAAACGTAATTAAAATAATTAACTTAACTGAAAGTCAGTAACTGTAATCTGATTACAAGAGCTTGAAATGTAATGCATACACTACTTTTTGTACAGTAATTAATGACTTTGTAATTAGACTACACCCAACACTGGTGACAATGTTTGTTTAATTAGCTGTCTCACAAAATGTGTATGTAAAAAAACATAAGAACAAAAAAAGGTTTTAACTGGAATGCGGTAGTAATTCCAAAAGGCGAGCTTGTGTTTTGAATGCGCTGTTTAAAATAGTTTGGCTTCATCTAAATAAAGTCCACATCTGTGTACAAACCTCACATGAACTCAAACTAGTGGCTTCAGATTTAAACGTTATATATCTTTGCACTGAAAACCTCTCTCTGGCCAAATGAGAATACTCATATGCACATGTTTCAGCATGCATGTGTGTAAGTTCATTCTGAAAAGCCCCACTCTTGGTCTCAGCAACCACAATGGCTTTTGCCTGGACAGAAGTTCTGGAAATACCAGGCCTGGTCACAGCACCCCTGGAATACATACAAACAGCCCGTGCACCGCAAGCCATTCCATTGTGGCCCACACTGGTTAACATGGCTGTCCAATTTATTCCAATTTAACACACACACAAAATTCCTGCTCTCTGACTAAGGAATAAAGTAGAATAAATATGTGCCCATTCAGATGGAACTGAGTTAAATAAAAAAGTTAATCCAAAAACTCTACAATTCATTTAAAACTACAATTCATTTAAATGTACCATTTAATGCCATTTTTCATTGACCAACTTAAAATGGCCTAAAATATCAACACCCCACTGTGGACGTTACAGGTGCTACTACAGGAACAGAATCTGGGCATCCACTACAAGTTCAATGTGCCCATCCAGCGCACTGGAAGTGGAGACAATGAAGTGGGCTTCTCCTGGCACCATCTGCCCTGGTCTGAGTGCTCGGCTACATGTGCGGGAGGTGAACTGATGCACCATTAACAAAACTTCCACCTTATTACATGGCTTTGAGTACTGTGATTGGTCAATCGTGGCATGGTGCAGTCAAATATTTTTATATAATGACTGATAAAATGTCCAACATAGCTATGCTAGTTTAATGCCGCTCACATAATAAAATCATTTACATGTATGCATTTGGAAGACAGATGCCACAGATTCATAATGAACCAAAACTATTACTAATAACATAAAAGATCTCTAACATTGTGTTTTGCGCCATTACTTCGGCAAAGCATCTCTCACTGCCAGTCAGTCATTGAAAGTAATCAAGAGCACGTTATTTTATAATTTGCAAGTGATCTAGTAACAGCTGCTCCCTGTTTGATTGACAGGCGGCGTATGTGCGTATGCTGAACATGCATGTGTGTTCTGAATATGTTCGCATTCATACGCAACTGAACAGTCAAATACATTTCAAAAATCTGCCAAAATACCCGTCTTGGTGAGGTATTCATGTAAACACAGATAGTGATGTCTAAAGTGAACGTAAACAGTTGAGAAAAAAGTGGACTTGTAAGTCTAATTGTAAGCTAATAGACCTGCTGCTGTCTAGTGTGTCATTATAATAATCAAACAACCAGAAAAAGAAAACGAGAAAATGCTCACTGCTCTTGACTGGGTAAATTTAGTAGCTTTAAAAATTATTGATGTATTATAATCATACAGTGAAGACCAGTAGTAGTTTTAGGTTGCATTTCATTCTGAATGTTTACTTGAATACTTGATAGACTACTGCTGCTAAAAACTTTCAAAGCTGTTAAAAAAAGCACAGATTTTTCTTAATTTACATTTTATTCCAATTATTTTTAATTCTAAATCTAATTCTATTTATTGCTGTTTTATTGTTATTTTATTACTGACTGTTTAATAGTTTTGAATAATTACTTAAGAACTTGAATCTATTCTTCCATAATTCACACATTAATTAGTGTTATTATTTGTTGTAGTTTTGATGCTGTTATTGAGAATCGTCAAATTTCACTACAGACTCCTGGAATGTTGGTTTCCCCATCTGTCGTTCACTTCGACATTGTGTCGAAGAAGTGATACTAGGGCTCTCTCTTGAGAGCCTTGTGCATCTCTGAACTTGAGAAAAGGCCATTGAGAAATTGGCAGACAGAATTTGTGGGTATAAAGGGAGGGAAATGAGTCTGTCCATTCAGATTTTTCGGAGCAGAGTGGTTGTGTTCACTTCATCTCTACAGAGCGTATGCTGTTGGATCTACGGCGCATATCAGCGGCTTTCTCCTTCTTTGCACAACAGTGCAGCTTTGCCCCTGGGCCCTTCGACAGCATTCTAAAAGAGATTATTTTCTCTAAAAGAGCAATACACAGCTGGCGTTGAATGTCCTTTTCAGAATGCGTCTTTTTAAAGATGTCTTTCCGCCCCTGTGTAGTTCCTGGATGCAGTCTAATTTCTCTCCACTTCTGACGGTCGTAAGAGCTGCCTTGCGTGCCTGGGCTGCGATCACACGCAGGCAGCATTTTATGAATGGTTCATGTTCTCAGTGCGAGAACATAGCCTGGCAACGTTGTGGTTGCAGCTTTCTTTCTTCATGAGAGAAAGCTACTTCAGCCGCCCCCTGCACCGCTCCTCCTTCCTATGGGATTGGGGCCGGATTGAAGGCGATTTGGGGCCTTAACCTTCAGTTAAAGGTATTTTCTTTGCCGCACCCCCTTCGGGCTGTGGTTCCAACATTTTCAATTCAGAGCAATTTCCTCTCTCCCTGGGTCACCTGGCCCACAAATGCTGTCCTCACGGCAACCTGGTGCCACATTTCAGCAGTCCCGGTACCCCGGAAGCGGACCCCCCGCCTCCGGACCCACGATGGCTGCCCAGCAGCAGGTCGGTTCTGATGAGTCCAGAGGACGCCTACGCGGAACCGCTAAGGGAAATGGGCATCCGTATTCTCAACTACCTCAATGACTGGCTCATCCTTGCCCACTCCCGAGGGTTACTATGCGCCCGCAGGGACCAGGTGCCCAGGCACCTCAGCCACCTAGGGCTTCAGGTCAACTGGGAAAAGAGCAAGCTCGTCGCTGGAGTTGATGCATGAGACCGCTTCAGCACTGGCTCCAGACTCGAGTCCCAAGATGGGCATGGTGCCACGGCACACACCGTGTGTTCATCACCCCTGCCTGCTGCCAGACTTTCAACCCCTGGACAGACCTTTGTTTTCTGCAGACAGGAGTCCCCTTACAGCAGGTGTCCCGACGCGTTCTGGTCACCACAGACACCTCCAAACAGGGTTGGGGCGACGTGCAACGGGCACACAGCCGATGACTCATGGAAAGGGCCCCCGCTGCGTTGGTACATCAACTGCCTAGAGTTGCTGGCTGTATTTATTGCCCTACCGCGGCTCCTCCCAATAATTCGGGGCAAGCACGTCTTGATCTGTTCAGACAGCACCGCAACAGTAGCGTACATAAATCGCCAAGGCGGCGTGTGCTCCCGTCATATGTCACAACTCACCTGTCATCTCCTCCTTTGGAGCCAGATTGCTGTGCACCACTCACCTCCCAGGCAACCTCAACAAAGTAATTCTGGTGGCCCCCTACTGGCCCACTCAAACTTGGTTCTTGGTTCTCGTGCTCCTCGCGACAGCCCCTCCCTGGCGAATTCACCCAAGGAAAGACCTTCTTTTTCAGTGACTGGGCACCCTCTGGAACCTCCACGTCTGGGCCCTGGACGGGATGCGAAAGAGGCTTAACACCTGCCATCTTAGACATGATCAACCAAGCCAGAGCTCCCTCTACCAGGCAACTTTACGCCTTGAAGTGGCACTTGTTCACAAATTGGTGTTCTTCCCAGTCTGAAGACCTGCAGAGATGCGCAGTTCGGTCAGTGCTGTCATCCCTGCAAGAGAGGTTGGAGGGGAGGCTGTCCCCCTCCACCTTGATGGCGTATGTAGATGCTATCATGGCCCACCACAATGCAGTGGACGGCAAGTCCTTGGGTAAGCACGACTTAATTATCAGGTTCCTTAGAGGTGCCCGGAGGTTGAATTCTCCCCAGCCAAGCCTGTTCCCCTCCTGGGATCTTTCAGTGATCATCTCGGGTCTCCAGAGACCCCCCTTCAAGCCTCTTGACTCAGTTTAGCTCGAGGCCCTCTCCTTGAAGACAGCCCTCCTGATCGCGCTCGCCTCCATCAAGAGGGTTGGGGACCTGCAAGCGTTCTCTGTCAGTGACACCTGCCAGGATTTATAAGACCGTGACCGGGCTACGTGACCAATGTTCCTACGACCCACTTCAGGAACCAAGTAGTGAACCTGCAAGCGAAGCTGCCCCGGGAGGAGGCAGACCCAGCCTTTTTGTCACTGTGTCCGGTGCGTGCTTTGCGTACTTATGCACACAGAGCTTTAAATGTTCTGAGCAGCTCTTTGTCTGCTTTGGTGGATAGCGAAAAGGGAACGCTGTCTCCAAACAGAGGCTTTCCCACTGAGTCGTTGATGCCATAGCTTTGACCCATCACACCCAGGCCATGCCCGCCCCTTAAGGGTTCGAGCACACTCTACGAGAAGTGTAGCATCCTCGTGGGCACTGGCCAATGGCACCTCCATAGCAGACATTTGCAGAGCAACAGGCTGGGCAACACACAATACCTTTACGAGATATTATAATCTCAGGGCTGAGTCGGTCTCGTCCTGTGTTTTCTCAGGTCCGAGCCAGTAGAACTTGGTAACGTGGAACAACTGACCGAGTGTACCGCTTGCACCTAGCGCCTTTCCCCTCCACTGAGGCATTCACGTGTGCTCTTATTTCAGGAGATCCCACTAACTCGGCTCCCTGGATGACTCCTCCCTTGCCTTCTGGTCCGGAAATTCAGCGGAAGAATTCCCCGACGAGACCCACTATGGGTACTGAAACTACTCTGTACTGGAATGGGTGCTCCACAGGACGGGCCCCTGTGTGGATTAATCCCCCGGTGTGTATTTTCTACAGTACTGTCCCCTTACACCCCGGTCGCCGTGTTGTAGCAACTCCTCCCTCTTAGCAGGTAGGATCTACCACCGCGCCATTTTCCACATGTGGCCTGAAAACCCATGTGATGTATTTAGTCACTTTACCTCACCTAGCCTGGGCAGGTGTGGTCTCCACGGGGTCTTTTCCCACTGAAAGAATAGGAGTTGGAAAAGAACGCCTTCCCCGATGCATGTGATAGCGTTAAGATGGCCTATGCGAGAAACATGGAGAGAGAAAAGGCGCAACTGGCGCGGCTTGCTCCCATGCTTGGTACGTCACCTTGTTCCCCCATTCAGGGTGCCTGGAACCAGAAGGTTGAGTTGATTGCATATGTACACTATTAGGTTGGGTATCGTCCATAATTTGAGAAAAATATACAGCTTAAATTTCCTTTTTTTCTCTCTGGACAAGTAACTTTTTTTACCCGGACAAGTGAATGACCAATTTACATTGTCTGTAGGTCAAGCACATGACAAAGCTTAATGCAGCAACAGATTATGACTTACAAAGGCCCCGGGGCCAATTATCTCCAAGGGCCCCCCTCCAAATGTTATTGATGGAGGGGGTGTTTTGTTTTCATTGTTGATGGGTTTCGAGAGGGGGGATTGCCAAACTGGATCACACAACCTTAAAGCACAGGGCCCCCCCAGGCAGTCAAGGGCCCCTGGGCACTGGCCCCATTGGCCTGGTTGTTAATCCATCCCTGCTTAATGCTCTAGTCGATTTTGTGTTTTGACCATTTGTGAACTGCGTTAAACTTTCGTTTATGCTTTGTGGGTGTGACTTTTTTTGCCATGTCTTCAGCATTCATATCTATACAACCAAGAGCACAAAAATGTTTACAAGAGCACACAGTTCTTCATAATGTAGATCTAACCTCTTAATTTTGCTTCAAAAGTGCACCAGATTGATGCATTTCACTTTAAAATGTACAAAATGATCTTACGAGGAGCATGACACCGGACCTCCCTAGAGCGTCTGAGGTCAACCCACCACAGTCTCACAAAATCCTGTGGGGAAATACTGTCCTTAATATGGATCAGTCTGCCAAAAATGTGAAAAATATGTGGACACTCTAGACAAAAATGTTAAGCTTGACTATATAGACCATATATTTCCTCAATTCATTGTGGTTGTGCTGCTAATGTACATGTTGTGTGGTGAGCAGAAAGAGCTGTGTCTTATTTCAACATGTGAATGTCGTAACCACATGTAAATGTGGGTCCTTGCCTCAAATATGACCAGACTGTTCAGCATGCCCGAAATAAATGGCTTTTTACAACAGTAAATAGTTTTCCTCTGTACTTTTTTTTTAAGCATGGACATTGAAAACATTCAAAATACTTCATATTTTGCCCAAAAAAATGCAAACATCGCAGGCCAGTCCATGGAGGGGGTTGCGCTGCGAATTCAACCTCATTTATTGCTCAATTTATTTGAAATCCTTTTAGTTTATAAGGAAATTCCCCAGGATAACACATGTAATTTGTGAAATGTTTTGTTTTTAATAAAAATCTGGCTGAGGCAAGCCACACAGGGTGTTTTAACATCAAGGCTTTTTTTTTATGTTACCAAACAGCCATACAAGTATTCTTTAGAAATGATTCTCAATTTACACTGCTTAATCTTGTGTCTGAAATGGCGTCTTATTATTTTGATCTTTATGTACAACATTGATAACAGCCTTACATCATAAACTGATGTCATTACGTTATACTTGCCCTCTAGTTTATTAAAAACAACATGATCCTTGGTCATCATACTCCCATTTGAGTTTTACGTTAGGATAGGGGAGAGTGAGGCATGATGTGTCAGTGGGTAAGCTAAAAGTTGCCACCTTAATCTAGTAAAATATTCATACATTTTTGTCATGTCACAATATGAAGAGCCCATAATATATATTTGCCTGTAATTGAGAGACTCGAAGTGACAATAAAAGTACTAAATAAAACAATGTATTCCTATATTATACGTCTTCTAAACTCATACAATACTATTGTGCAAGGAATAGACTGAAAGTGAAGTCATTATTCTCTGAAAATCATCCTTGTAGTGAGCTGTTAACAACTTTGACTGGATCATTAAGCTTGATTGATGAATGAATCATTAATTGAACGTTCCGGGTTTATTACAAGATAAGCTCAATCGACAGCATGTGTGGCATAATGTTGATTACCACCAAAAATAATTTTGACTTGTCCATTGTTTATAAATAAAAATAAATAAATAAATCAGTTACAGTAAGGCAATTACAATGGAGGTGAATATTTCAGAAATTAAGCCACAATATGTAAACATTATACGTGTTAAGATTTTAGTGTGATAAAAAAATCAATTAATAACCTTTGTGTGAAGTTATATAAAATTTTACTAATTTGTTGCATGACGACGTAAACCATGTAATCTGGTAAACGTTGTAATGCTGGTAAATCTTGGATTTTATCACATTTACAAAAATCTTGTTAACGTGTACAGTATAATGTTTACATCTTTTGAATCTACTTTTGAAACCGTGTGTATTTTAGCTTTTAATTCCATCGTAAGTTCCTTACTATAACTGCGTTTCACCTTTTTTAACCCTTTAAGCTCCTTTCTTTTATTTTCTGAGTTAAAATTATATATCTCAGGGTGTAAATAAGATGGGTCCGGAAAACTGGTTTTATTTTAGTCCTAATCATGTCACCTGTAACTGAGTAAAAGTTTGTGTTTATACAACAAAGCAATCAAAAGTTATAACATTACAAAAATAATTAATCCTAGTGTGCAAAATTGTCTATCCATACAAATAAAACACAATACTTGTACATAAGATCTAATTACACAACAATGACTAAAGGTTTGCTCTCTCTCCAAAGGATGTTGACATGAGGAATGAGATCTCATTCCGTTCCATTCTGTGTCATTTCAGCCATCATTGAGTCTGTGTCATTTACTTGGCAAGTCACATCTCCAAGTGGCCAAATATATTTAGAGTGAACGATCTTCTCTGCTCATATTTGGATGACTTCCACCACTTGTTGCAGAGATCTGAATCCTAATAGGATTGGTTTAGCATTCCATGATGCTGGACAACGTACTACATCATTTCCGATGAAGTCATCTGATCCATGAAAGCTAACGTGTTTTTAGCCAGGTAGCACATTATGTGCTTTGTGTGGATTATCTACTGATCTATGGATCCGGTTATGTTGTGTGTGGGCTCGTTTTAACACAAATCCCCTCCTCTAAGCAATGGTATGTGATATTTTATGTTCAGTCTATTTTCCATGAATAATATAATTGAAAATGAGGCATATAAGCAACAACTGTTTACATGTAGCATGTATGTCAAAAAGACACTTAGCTATTACTCACTATATTTTTGTCTGTAAGTTAAACAAATAGGCTGTTTGTATTCTACTCTTTGAGAGCTTTACAACAACATATAAAAATGTAACACTTCTGATTTGTCTGAGCAAATCAAAAATTTCAAAGCACTTGTTCAGTTTTGGTCATAATTTCTACATGAATTTTAATGTACAGCTTCTAAGCTATAAAATTATCCCTGTTTTGTGTTGGTCAAGACTTTTGTTATTAATATTTGTATAATTATATTTTTCTCGGCGGACCCCGCTGGTGGACTAGTCAAAGATTGAAGGGATATACTTTATGGCACAATGTTTTGGTAATAAACATTATGCCACAAGTGTTCGATTGAGCTTAACTTGTATTGAACCCCAAACTTTCCTTTAGGACCAGTTTTGTTAAAAGGGGTCGACCATTTCGTTGAAAAGATCAGACTCAAATAACAATTTGTTCATCGCTACTTCTTTCATAAACTCCCAGGAATGTGCCAAGATGAGCTAGGGCAGATTAAATTTGTCTCTCTGTTCCTAACACAAAACTGTTGAATGGATTAAGGGGACTTGGAATGTAGCATACAATTGGTATGAACCACTTTCATGGTGTTTTTTTTTCTTCGCGTTTTGGAGCTTGACAACCCTAGTCCCCATTCACTTTCATTATATTGTAAAGATTGTCTAGGATATTCTTCAAGAATTAACCTTAATACAACATTTTGAAGTGAACTATTGCTTTAAGTATGAAGTGGCACAACTTACCCCACTTTCCCCCTACCCAGCCAAGAATGCCATATAGGCTGCTATGATAGCCTCCTCGCAAGGTGGCCTTGCACGCAGGCCAAGCTTGGCATAAATCGGGCTTAACTGGAGGCTAATGCCTTTCCTAATGGGCCCCATACAGCACAGTGCAGTACCGTGCCATTACTGTGGGAACACTCACTTTTCACACTCAAGAGCCAAAGAAAAGATTGACTTCTCTGTAAAAGTCATGCACTAAGACACTCACTTAAACCGAGGCATTTACACACCTAGATATAATACTGAGGGAGAAATAATATGGCCTCCTTCCACATCAAGTGCTCTGTCAGCAAGTGCACCTCTAGAAAAAAAACTGAGAACTAGTTTTACCACAGGGACAGATGCCGACCACACAGCGTTTTGCACACAAGCTGCTCAAGTGTCAAAAACTATCTCTGAGCTGAAAGTGTAAGGCAGATAAAAGTGATGTTTTATTGTCTTTTTGCAGGCTTGCAGAAGCAGGAGGTGGTTTGTAAAAGGCTGGATGATAATTCGGTGGTCCAAAACAGCTACTGCGACCCGGACAGTAAACCACCTGAGAATCAACGACCCTGCAACACAGAGCCATGTCCTCCTGAGTGAGTACAAAAAAGTAGAGACTTACTGGACAACATCAAGATGCAATTTACAGCGGGGACATGTCTCCCACATTGTGTGATAAACAGATCAATCTCTAACCAAATCATTGATGCATTATCTACTTATCAAATTGTATATTGCTGCCTGCTCATAAAAGTTAAAAGGGCCTCAACCAGTAATATTTAATTTGTCTTCATAGTACCCCGGCCATAAAGCCTTCTTTGAAGACAATTTTAAAACTAATCAACATGATTTATTTCTACATATGTTACCCATTTTCATTTTGACTTTGGTGCCAAAATCCTAAAGGCGTCCAAAAGAAGTATGAGCGATCACCTGCGTTTTATTGTATTGGCTAGAGGAGTTTAGAAGCCTCAAGGGACAATATCCATAAACGAGTAGTGTGCGCTTGTGTGCAGAGGCCAGACGCACTTAGCGCTCATTTTCAATGGGCGAGCAGGGGAGTAGAGTTCAGTTGTGTCTGCAAATTTTAAATTGGATGGAGGAATTAAATGTTTCTGGCCTATGGGCTCCAGCATCTCGCCAGTGCAGGGTGAAGTCAAGTGAACCCAAACCACAAGCTGGGCATCAGTAATAACATAATTTCAAATCTATTCGGAGCTCCAGCTGATGTTAGAGGAATGCGCTCTCTAGCCCAAAAGGGTGGTAATGGTCATTTGAGAACGCCCTTTTGTTTTCAGGGAAGTAATTGCTCGCTTAATGATCTTGCAGATAATGACAGATTTTTTTTTCATCAATAATTCATGCTCCGCTTTCATTTTATTTGACTTGTTTCATCATGAGACACATCACCCATTGCTTTATCAGAACATCACAGAGAGAATGCAAACAAACCGCAAGCTGTGAAGTCCTACTAATGATAGAAAATGTCTGCATTCCACAACGCTGCAAACATTTGGGAAGAATTATTTGGCCAAATTAGGAAAAATGTAAATATGCAATTTGCATTTCCCCCAAAACGTTTTAGGACACTTTTGCAAAACTTGATATTGATATCTAAGGGCAGTTATTTCAGTGATATCTTTAAGGGAGTAAGAGATTTTTTGCATACCTCTCCATGAAAAAATTGCTTACAACACCTTTAACTCTCTATATATAACTATAACAATAATGACACAAAATTGTTTTATAGGTGGTTTATTGGTGGCTGGTCAGAATGTGGAAAAACTTGTGATGGAGGCATCCGTACACGCACCGTTTTGTGTATACGGAAAATCGGACCAGCTGAGGAGGAGACTTTGGAGGACAACCACTGTCTGACCCATCGACCAATAGAACAAGAGTCTTGTAATAACCAGTCCTGCCCACCTCAGTGGGTCACTCTGGATTGGTCTGAGGTGATGTCATGCATTCTGCATATACAGTGGGCTCAAAGTCTGATACACTTTAAAAATCTGGGATTTAAAGTCGTTTTGACAAAATTAAAAAGAATGATTTAAGATTCTCCACTCTTTCTTTGTCACCAATCACATTTATGCAAATTTGTGAAATTAACCATGTTAACCACTTTGTACAAAAACATTCTTGGTTCCATTGAAGCACACAAGATGCTCTTAGGAACAGTCATGAAACATCAGGTTTTGCCCAAATGTGGAGTCCATCCCATCTCAAGTGCATGCTGTTGTTATAGCAAAATGGTCACTAAAAAAACCGGTCACTAAAAAAAAAAAATAAAACATTTCTTGTTGCACTTAAATCTGTTTTGTATACTATTCTGATGATAGTGAAACTTTGTAATATGGCACTTTTTGTACCACTGTCTCCCTAAGATGATTCGCTGATGTTTTTTCCTCTTTTGTAAGTCGCTTTGGATAAAAGCGTCTGCCAAATGAATAAATGTAAATGTAATGTAAAATGGCAACATACTATACCCCCTTTTTTGACTTGACACCTACATTTTTATGATGATTATATAAATTGTAATGAAAATAAAATGTATTAAAATATAAAAATGCAGAATAGAAGCATTTTCACTTGTGGTCTCAGACCTTTGAACCCAGCTGTATGTCTTTATTTTTATAGAATGCCTGACAATTCTCATCCAAAGTTATTAATGTTTTTTTTTCTGTTTGTGTTGGGTTTGTATACAGTGTACGCCAAAGTGTGGCCCTGGCTTCAAACACCGCATCGTTCTGTGTAAAAGTAGCGACCTGACCAAAACCTTTCCACCTGTCCTTTGTTCTGACCACAACAAACCTCCTGTCCGAATTCGCTGCAGCCTCGGTCGCTGTCCACCCCCACGCTGGATCCCTGGAGAATGGGGACAGGTAACATAAGTTTACACCTCACCTATACAGCTCTGTTCATCCAGACAAAACTTTCTGTATCAGATAACTAGTTTTAGTCTTGATCTTGTAGTCTTGGTTTTACCTGCTTAAAAAATTAAAGCAGCCTTAGCTGGTCTCCCAACCTGGTCAAGCTGGTCTTCAACTGATAAAGCAGAACTCTGAGCCGCACTAGCTTGAAAGTGCCCAAAACCCATTTAAAACTAGCTAACACCAACACTTGGGGATTATTTAAGCTGGTTTAAGATGTTTTTAGCAGGGTCAAGACCTCTCAAAACCACATAAACATGGCCTTGGTCTAGGTCTGATTATTTATTGTCTTGGTCTGGATTTGGGGCTTGACATTTTACTTGACAGTTTATTTTCAGCATACTAAAGTTGGTTATTTCCTGGTTCTGGGATCTAGAGAGGTCTTGCTCTGGATCTGAGCCTCAAAAGGTCTAGTCTTGGTCTGGATCTCGAGGGGTCTAGTCTTGATCTTGCTCTCTGCCTGAAAGAGTCTAGTCTTGGTCTGGCTCTGGGCCTAAAAAGGTCTAGTCTTGATATGGATGTGGGCTTTTAAGGGTCTATTCTTTGTATGGGTCTTGGCCTTGAAGAGCTTGCTCTGGATTTGGGGAAAGAAGGGTCTATTCTTGGTATGGATCTGGGATTTAAAGGGTCTAGTCCTGGTCTGGCTCTCAGCCTTGAAGAGTCATGTCATGAGCTGGCTTCTCAGCCTTGAAAAGTCTAGTCTTGGACTTGTTTCTCAGCCTTGAAGTGTAGTCTTGGATTGGCTCTGGGGCTAAAAGGGACTAGTCTTGGTCTGGAACTGGGACTTGAAGGGTTCAGTTTTGGTCTGGCTCTGGGCCTAGAAGGGTCTAGTTTTGGTCAGGATATGGGGCTTGAATGGTCTAGTCTTGGTTTGGCTTTAGGCTTTGAATGGTCTATTCTTGGTCTGGATCTTGGCCTGGCTTTTGGGGCTAGAAGGGTCTAGTCTTTGTATGTAAATGGGTTTTAAAGGGTCTAGTCCTAGTCTGGCTCTCGGCCTTGAAGTGTCTTGTCATGGTCTGGCTTCTCAGCTTTGAAGAGTCTAGTCTTAGTCTGGCTCTGTGCCTAAAATGGTCTAGTCTTGGTTTAGGATATGGGGCTTAAACGGTCTAGTCTTGGTCTGGCTTTAGGCTTCAAAGTGTCTCATGTTGGTCTGGCTCTGGGCCTTGAAGGGTTTAGTCTTGGTCTGGATCTGAGCCTCAAAGTGTCTTAGTTTAGCTCTGGACCTTGATTTGGTCAATCTTGGTCTGGATCTTTTATGGATCTGGGCTTTTAAGGGTATATTCTTGGTCTGGGTCTTGGTCTTGAACAGTTTAGTCTTGGTCTGGCTCTGAGCTTTGATGGGTCCAGTCTTGGTTTGGATCTGGGGTTTAAAGGGTTTAGTCTTGGTCTAGGGGAATGTGGTATTGGTTCTTTAAAATACACACATCATCTTTAGCTTTTAAAGAAGTATTACAAGTACATTACATTTGAGAACTAATAAGGAAATATTTTTGGATTTTTGGACCAGGAATCGCTGGCCAATTCATCTGCAAATAAAGAGACAGACAGAGTAAAGACTGTTTTAATGCAGAATGAGAAAGACCATATGTTTGGTTGACGTCAGAAGAATTTACACTCTGATGATAAACTAGGGCCTCTGGAAAGACAGTGACGTGTGTGTTCATGAGTGACAGTGAGTATAACAGACCAAGAGTGTGTAAAGTGGTAGTAATATCATCCAGGTTGTTTAAAGTTTATCTCTGCACTAGACAAGGTTTTTTGTCAATGCCAAGAACTTGTTTTGAAAAAGAGACAAAAGATAGTACTCTTATGTCGATCCAGTGATTTTTCTCCTTAAAGGAATCATTCATCTAAACAAAAAAACTCACCCTCATGTCATTTCAAACCCGTATGAATTTTTCTTCCGTGGAACACAAAAAGAGAAATTGTAATGAATTTTCTGGTCCATCTTTTCAATACAATGGCAGTTTATAGTGGTTCACTCTCAAGCTTAAAAAAGATGGCAAAGAATAAAAAAGTAGCCCATGTGACTTATGTATCATATTTCAAGTCTTCTGAAGCCGTACGATAGGTTTTGGTGTTTTTTTTTTTGTTTCAGCTTTTCGTTTTAGGATTAAATATTCCTTTAAACTAAAGATACGCTTAGAACTTTTGCACTCAACGTAAGTGCAGTGTAAGCAGCAGAGTAACTGGTGGCTAAACGTAAATCTTTTTAAAAATGTTATATTAAAAATACGTAGAAAATTTGCCTGCCTCTTTACTGTCAAATAACTGTGCTCGATTTTTAATGTAGTAGTCTACATGAAGTAAACATGAAACGGCGTTCGCAACCCCATTGTACATCTATAATGTGGCATATTTTGAGTGCAACAATATTCAACAAAATGTGAGAAAAAGGCTTCATTTTATCCATTGGGAATTGATTGGATCATGAAAAGTGATCTTTATATGTCAGGTGGTTGGAGGGGAGGGTTTGAAAAACAAGAGGACTTGGATACTTCATCCGAAAAGGAGAGTGATTTTAGAGGCGGGGCAAATAGAAAATTCTGATTTATAAGATAGACAATTTTTGGTGTGGGGTTGGATCACCATTTGATATCCAATGTAAAATCTGGCTTCTCAAGCAAAACCATTTGAGGTCCAGACTTAACCTACTTCCTAAATGATGCAACAACTGCTACGAGTTTCTCCACTTTCAAACAATTCTTGCTCTAATCTGGGACTTTCTTAATGGAGAGACTATTGACGGGAGCTGTGGACCAAAAGGTCGTTGGTTCAAATCGCACTTAAGGCACTTGCTGACATATCCCATCTGTCAGACACTCCTGCTATAATAAAGTTTAATTTAGAGGGGATGAAATAGGAAGGCTGCTGAAAACTCATTTGAAATGTCCTAATTCTGAGCTCCATGAGAGGTCCTTCACTGTGGGTCTTATATGCATTTATGACTAAATCCACACCAGATCTTTGCCAAACACACACTCACGCTTCTTTAACTCAGGCGTGGAATCTCAGCATTTCTGTGGCATGCATACTACCCACTGTAGGAGAGTGACTAATGAGATAAATTTGTGTATTGTATTAGGTAACTAAGCAACTCTTGAGTTTTCCATTGAATCAGTGTGATACATCATGGTAGAAGACTACTGGAATACATCTCTCACTTTCACCTCAGACAGTTGCAAATTGTTTCCCTACGCAACATCATCCCTGTAATATACAACAGCTGACAGTATTCACAGATTTAATTAAACTTTTACAATGACATTCCACAGGTAGCTCTCAGTTTTTGTTCACGGAGTTTGTGCCAGAATTCACAAGTGCCATTGCCCGTCTGATGCATATTGCAAACAAATACCGCCCTGATTGGCTTTACGTAATTTCCAGGAGCCAGGGTGTACAGGTTTCTTTCACTACAATGAGTGCTTCCTATGAAGAATTGGTCGCTGAATTTACCAACATTGTGGCAGCATTGCAATGCATAAAATCATTCAGATATGGGTCAGGAGCTTCAGTTAATGTTCACATCAACCATCAGAATGGGGAAAAAAATGTGATCTCAGTGATTTCAACCATGGCATGATTCTTGATGCCAGAGGGGTGCCAGACTCTGCGAGTCTCAAGTGACAAAATGTTCAAGCTGTAGATTTACAAGATCTTCAATACCTGTGCTTTTTCCCTACCTGTGAGGTGATGCCGCATTTCTCGCCTGGTGTGTGACCCCATTTACCATGTCTCTTTTGATAAAACTATATGCTAAACAGCTTCTTGGTTCACTCCATGAATGGCATATTTTTTAATCCTGTAATCCCTGTATTAATAACTGAATTGGCTCAGCAAAGCTGTTGCAAAACCTTTATCAAACAAATCTACACTTGTTGATTCTTCTGTTTACTCAACAGCATTCTATAGTCCAGAACATATACTGTACATACAGCTGCCATATTGAAGCAAATACTGTGCAGAGTTGCTTGGATCCAACAATTCAAATTGAGATTTGGATTAAAGGCAATTCTAAAGACTTGCTGTGTTTGTGTGTGTGTCTATCTGCAGTGCTCTGCACAGTGTGGACTGGGACAACAGATGCGGACAGTTCAGTGTCTGTCGTATACCGGACAGCCCTCCAGCGAGTGCCCTGATTCACTGCGACCCAATACCATGCAGCAGTGTGAAAGCAAGTGTGACGCTACACCCATCTCAGGTGGTGACGGTAAGTCAATCATTCTTACACTAAATAGCATCGATGACTGTTTTGTATGAGCTCCATCTGTCTTTGATCACACTGTTGAGATTTACATAGTTTGTGGCCTCTGTGTTCAATTTTAAATTAACAACGGATTATATTGTTCTGTTCTTCCCTGTAATGAACTACCTCTTTTTTTAACCAAGGATGGACACTATTTAGGCAATTCTGGATATAGTTAAGTTCCACGACCCTTGCTGAGACTTGCAAGATGTATCTGTATTCAGCTTTTTATCAGGGAAGCACTGATCACGTTTACATGCACTTAAGAAAATTGTTTATTCCAGGGTTTCTGCAGAAAGCGGCATTCTGAAACGTCATGTAAATGAAAACACTGATTTCCTTATGGCGTTTATAGGATTAAGAGTAAGTTGTTTACCACACCTGGGTTTCTCCTGGAGAATGCAGCTTAATGTAGTCATCTAAACCCATAAGCAGTATTCTAACAGGTTTTTTTAGAAGTGCGCATGCATGTGAATAGACTAAAGAACAAACATCATAGGATGTAGACAAACAACAAGTCAACACACAGAAAGAATTCAACATTTCTGTGATTACAGTGGGAAAAGCACATACACTATAAACTATACCCATTTATACAGACCACTGTAAAATATCGACTGTCCGTCACATTCGTGTATTCAAGTACACTGGGGGAATCCCAGAGTTTCATGTAAGAGAAAAAGACACTATTGCTGCACAATTCTGCTGCAGTTTGCGATTAGAAAGATACGAAAAAACAGCAACAACTCTCAACAATCTGGAAATAAAGCAAAGCAACGGAGAATAAAATAGTGAAGTCTTCATCGGATGCCATGTTTTTTATTTACACAAGCATCGTGGGGAACTTACGTTGCTGTGGAGGGGGTGGATACAGACCGAGCCGCATGAATTCAGGAGTATGCCGTTTGTATCCCAATATCCCAAAATGTGCATGGGAACACAACTATAGAAAGTAGGCATTTTTGTGTTGAAAAGAATGATAATACAATAATAAAGCACAGCACTATTTTAGCACCTTGTTAAACTAGATTGCAGATGGTTAGTGAATAAGATGCAGATTTTTATGCTAAAATACCACAGGTAAAAGAGGTGCAACTGTTTAGTGAATTCACCCTTCAGGGTTTGGCCATGGAACAAAGGAAATCCATTGGCTATCCAGTGCTGCCGGCTTCAAGGTGTGGAGATTCTAAACTGATAGCAGCTCCACCAAAGGCTTCCAAACCTGTTCTCTGAGGACACGGAAGCATTGAGCCTGATCTTTGTAGCTTAATCTGACACCAGTTCAAAAGAAGCCCTGAGGAAACAGATACACCTTAAAAGAAATCTTTTTCCATCAAATTACCAAGCAACCACAGTCTAGCTCCCGCACTCCCCCTGACTGAAAGAATGATTTGAAAGTGATAGAAATGAACCGTTTTTGCAATGAATACAGTCCCACCTCACATGTTTCCTTACAATGTACAAGGCAGTCGATAAGAGATAATCCTATCTCTTTCATGTTAATCTGAATGTACACTACCATTCAAAAGTTTAGGGTCACTAACATTTTAGAATAATAGTGAAGTCATAAAAACTACGGAATAACAGAATTTTCTCAACCAACTTCTTGAAGGTATCACCCTGGGTTGCTTTTAAAACAGTATTGGAGTTCACATCTATATTAGTGGCTGCTTTTCTTAATTATTTGGTCCAAGTCATCCATTTCAAAACAACTTTTTTTTTTTAAATAAATTGTTGGCACGATTATATTTTTGTCTACAAAACTAATTTCAAATACGCCGTCATATCAAAAGGTTTTTAAGATCATGAGAAACATTTCAGGCAAGTGACCCCAAACATTTGAATGGTAGTGTATGTCATAACAAGCAAAGATGAAACATACTGAGGAACAAACAGAAGAGGATGCAAGGTAACAGAAGAGAATAGATCTGTACCATTACAAATGGGACAGGATTGTGATTTATGGGGCCAGTAATTATCGTCTAAGCTAGGAAGATGACAAGTACTGAGTCTTCACAAAGTGCTCCATTCCACCATTGTGTGACAAATTGTGCAGCTCACCCATGCACTGATTACCTCCTAGATTCACACGCGTCTGAAATATGACACATTCTAAGAACCAAAATGGTTGTCCTCACTGGAAATATGAACATGGTTTTCATTAAAAATGCAGATGAATGTGAAGTGACTTGTGTAAAACTCTTCAAGGCAGTCAGTCAAAGAATGCATCTTCTCCTTGGTTCCAAGTCACGCTGCTTAGATGTGTCAGTGTTTATGCCATTGAAGTGCTCATCGGAGACTTGAGAGAGAGAATCTGAGCCAGCAGTCGCAGATCGAGCAGTCTCTGGGTTGTGTATCAGAGTTCTGCGTCATTGTTTCGTAGGGAATGGCCTATCATTTAAAGGAATAGTTCAATCAAAAATAACATTTATGTCATTGTTTACTCACCCTCATGTTGTTTTAACCTGTCATTTGCAGAACACAAATGGAGAACGTCACAGTTCTTTTTATTACAATGGCAATGGATATTAATTCTGCTTTCAAGGTTTCAAAATGACGAAGTATACAGTAGGTCTCTGTAGAACAACGAAAGATGTTTTTTTAAACCAGGATGGGCATTTCTCAACTATCCAATGAAAGTAGGGAATCTCAATGTAGTAGGCAAATCGTGTAAGCAGTTGAAAAACACCCATCCCGGTTTAAAAACGCCTGCTTTTGTTCTGCAGAGACACAAATCTCAAAAGGATGGAAAAATATTATAAACGTTATCTGTGCATAAGTCTTTTGAAGGTATTCGATGAGAAACAACCTAAAATGGTCATATTTAATTGAAAATCTTGACGTCTGTTGCACATATATTAGAGAAGCTCATTCACACGTCACGTTTCCATCCAAATTATGAATTAATTTTATGCAAAACAACTGGAATATCATAAAAAAATCGTATGATATAAATTTGCGAGCGTTTGCATCCCATGCTTTTAAGAAAACAAAAACTTGTTGATAAATTGGCACAAAATGGAAGTTGTAGCCACTGTGGCTCTTGGTCAGTGTAATAAAATACTCGTGATTTAGCGAACAGACAAAATGCTCTCACGAATCTGGTGTTTGCTTGCGATCGGCGGCAGAAGCCTTATATCTGGGAATGAAAGTGTGTTCTGACAGTTCTGAGGTAATTGTAGCCAATAATTTTTTCCCCGATATTTCAGAGTGACCAGAGCAACATTGGAGATGCTAAAGATATTTTCGGAACAAAATATATATGCAGCAATTAACAGGGTCCAACCAGTTTGAAAAAGTGAAGAAAATGGCCATATTTTATATAATTGATTGGAACAGATTTGTCAGGGTCAAAGTAATTTCATTACTAACTACTCTAGTTACTTTGTAGGTACAGTAGTCTGTCTGCCATGTTGAGTTCATCCGGCATTTTAAGTTTTCAGAAAAAACACTTTTTCTAACTCCTTCCATACTGTTGGTCTGGTTCACCCAAAATGTTTCATGTATCATCTAGAGACATCTAGAATATATAAGTCAATTATTGTTTTGGCCATGGCCTAATTCACTTATCAACTTGTATCTGTTACAAATCTGGGGCTGTCTGTTTTATGTGAGAAAAATGTTCTTAGGATGGCTTTGAGTATTTTGGATGATTCAGCACATATTTTAAATTCAGAGTTTGAACTCGTCCCTTCAGGAAGGCGATATAGAGTACCTAAATGTAGGAATGTAAGAACCTCTAGATTTTTCATTTCTAAGGCAGTGATGGTTGTGAACACATCCATGAAGCATGAAGAGGCAGATGTGTTAAATTTAGATGGCGGACTGTATTGTAAATGTGCACATATGCTTCACACATTTACATATGTATAGATGGGTAGACTTGTATTTATCTTCCTTTGGCTATGTGTTTAATGTCATGTGTTAGTTCTATGTTACTTACTGTATATTTATGTCTTGTGATTGTTGGTAAATGTTGTGTAATGCTGCACAAATTGCCCTAAAAAGGGACAATAAATATTACTGCTACAATCTTCTGAAATATTTGTTGAATTAAAATTCTTTTGATAACATTTTGGCTTGAGGGTCTCTAGTTGATACCTGCAAAATTGCAGGTGGATCGGACCTGAAAAAATGGTCCGAAACGAGTTTTAAAATAATGGTTTTCGTAAAACTCAAAATGGCATATATTTATGTTATCGATTTTAATCAAGCCCATATGTGATATTAGCAACAACGTAAAAGTGCATGTTATAGCGGCACCTATGGTAGGATGGGTGTGTGTCTGTGTGCGTGCATATCTGAGTAGTGGGGTAGGAGGATTTGGGATCATCCTGCCAAATTTGGTGTCTATAGGACTTATGGTTTTTGCTGCTCAGACACTTTTAGGGCAAAAAAATAATATTAAAAGTAATAATACTACTAATAATAAGAAGAATTAGAAAAAAATCAGTACAAATACAGTAGGGTTCCAGCACTTTCGGTTTATTATGTATTCACACGACTTATTACAGAAAATTCACATTACTTTTTTATTCCGACATAAATTCTATATGAATTTATTCGGTAAATGTATTTCCATCATAGTTTATGTGCATGTCTTACTGAATAATAAATGTATCCACCTGTTTCCCCTTTGTGGTTCCCCAGCTTTGACCACTTTATTCAGTTCTTCACCTATCCTTTCTCATTCCCCTCTTTTCTCCCTCCCCCTAGAGTGCAAAGACGTAAACAAGGTGGCATATTGCCCATTGGTGCTGAAGTTCAAGTTCTGCAACCGCGCGTACTTCAGGCAGATGTGCTGCAAGACGTGCCAAGGACACTGAACCTGAGGAGTGAAGCAGTGACAGATGCCGAAAAAAAGGAAGGAGAGAGAGAACCGGGCAGAGAGAAAAGCAAAACCAACATTGTTGGAGTCAGCGCTGGGCACTCTCTCTTTCTCTTGCTCTTTCCACTCATACACATACATCAAAATACAACTGCTTTTGTACCCCTGTGGAACCCTAACCACTACTCAGCACTGCGCTGACACCTTTGTTTTATTTTCACTTCTGTGAAGTGGGAATGTATAAAATAATCATTATTGTTGTTATTTTTATAATAATAATAACAATTGCTATCGGTTATTATTATTATTATCATTGTCTTTCTGTTGTTATAATCCAAAGTGCTGGACACATCAATCGCAGAGGTAGCAAGGCAGAGGTTTACTTCAAGGCACCCAATTTACAGAGAATCTGGTTGGTTTTTCCCTGGGTCTCACGTACACACTCCTCCCACAGACCTGTTGGCAACACTGCATTAGGGGGCGTTCACACCGACAGTGACTTGGAGCAAAAAAGCAACCAGAAGTCATTGGTTTTCAATGTGTGTCAGTGATTTGAGGCAACTGAGACACAACAAAGTTGGTAGAAAGCCAAAGTTGAGCACAGCTAATTTGGCAACGACTACCAATAGGATGTAGACAGTTGTGATCTGCTGCTTCATTCCTGTCCTCAGCTGACATCCTTCATATATTCCATAACTGATTGTGTCATGTATAAATGGACTGAGGAAGAATTTATGTTGACTACGCAAAAACCCATTGCAGCTCAATTATAACTGTGCATGTAAATGTAGTGTGAACGCCCCTTTAGTGTGTAAATATTGGCACATATTTTTTACCCAAATTATTATTTTCTTTCCACACAATCGAGGAAATAACAAGTATGAAATGTATACACTTACAATTTCAAACAGTATACAGGTCCAACAAAAAAAGCATGTGAACTCTTTGGAATTAGCTGGTTTTCTGCATTAATTGCTCATAAAATGTGATCTCATTTTCATAGTATAGACAGAGCACAATGTGCTTACCCCAACAACACATACAAAATTATAATCATTCTTGTCTTTATTGAATACACCTCATTAAACATTCACAGTGCTGTGGAAAAAGTAAGTGAACCCTTGGATTTAATAACTGGTCAATCCTCCTTTGGCAGCAATAACCTCAACCAAGCGTTTCCGGTAGCTGCAGATTAGACCTGCACAATGTTCAGGATTCAAGGAATTTTGGACCATTCTCACTTACAGAACTACTTAAGCTCAGCCATAATCTTAGGATATCTGGTGTGAAAGGCTCTCTTGAGGTCATTCCACTGCATATCTATTGGGTTAAGGTCTTGGATCTGACTGGGCCACTGCAAAAGTTGGATTTTCTTTTTTTTTTTTTTAAGCCATTCTGCAGTGAGTTTACTTCGATGATTAGGTTTAGTGTCCTACTTCATCACCCAACTCCTACTGATCTTCAATAGCCACACAGTAACCCCGACATTATCTTGTAGGATATCTTGGGAAAAAAACCTTGAAAATGTATTTATCACTCGATAATGATAAGCGGTCCAGACACAAAGTAGCCCCAAATCATGATGCTCCCTCCATCTTACTTCACCGATGGGATGAGGTTTCCTTGTTGGTATGTGGTGCGAGTTCTTCCCAAACAATTCAATCTTAGTTTCATCATTCCACAAAACATTTTCCCAGTAGTGTTGTGGTGTGTCAAGGTGGTCTTTGGCAAACTTCAGGCACGCAGCAATGTTTTTGTTGGAAAGCAGTGGCTTCCTTAGTGTTGTCCTGCCACGGACACTATGCCTGTGTAATGTTTTCCGTGTAGTAGACTCGTGAAAAAAGATGTTAACCAGTTCCAATGATTGCTTCAAGTTTTTAGCTGTCACTCTAGGGTTCTTTTTTTTTTTTTTTTTTACCTCATTGAGCATTCTGCAGTGTGCTTTTTGAATCATCTTGCCTGGATGGCCACTTCTAGGGAGAGTAGCCACAGTACTAAATCATCTCCATTTATAGACAATTTGTCTAACTTTGGAAAGATGAATATATAAGCTCTTCAAAATAACTTTGTTACCCTTTCCAGCTTTATGCAAAGCAACAATACTTGATCATAGGCCTTCTGAGATCTCTTTTTTTCTGAGGCATGGTCCACATTAGCAGATGCTTCTTGTGAATAGCAAATTCAAAATGTTTGAGTGCTTTTTACAAGTCAAAGTAGCTCTAACACACACCTCCAATCTTGTTCCATTAATTGGATGCCAGGTTTGCCAAATCCAGACTCTAGCTTTTTTTGTTGTCTTTAGCCTAGGGGTTCACTTACATTTTCCATAGAACTGTGAATGTTTAATGGGGTTTGTGTGTTGTTAGCTTTAGGACATTGTTATTTGTCTATACTTGTAACTTTAATGAGATGAGATCACATGTTATGAACAATTCATGCAGAAAACCAGCTAATTCCAAGGGGTTCACATACTTTTTCTTGCTACTGTAGATGTTAGCACGAGAGTTGTTTCTCTTGGTAAGTGGAAGGATATATGAGATGTGCATGCAGTTTTATTGCAAACAAAAACTTGGAATTTCCATGTGGGTCTTTGACATTTAAACTGATTCATTTGGCTCATGCTTTTCGGTGCATTCAAGGTTTACATTTTATTGTGAGTTCCCTGGAATTTAACCTATGGCCTTAGTGTTGGTAGCACTTTGCTCCATCAGTTGAGCTACATTGACTTCTGAACCTGACAGCCCTAGCTGCCACTCTTTTGATAATTATTTTCCAATGAAATACGGGCAGAAGAAAAACAGGGTAGTAAGAATGATCTTTGTGGTGCTAAAATCTCAATTGGAGCTTGAGTGTCCAGATGTTCAGTTGTAGCCACCTGTTTTACTAAGCTGAATCACATGGCCACAGGCCAAATAATTCCTCTGTTGTCTGACATTAGAACAAGGCTGGAAAATCAGATCAGCTGACGCCTCCAATAGGGATGTCTCAAGTATTGTGTCTCTAGAATTATTGTGGACACCAGAGACAGGCATTAATTGCGACTCTGACATGATTCTGCTATTAATTGTGCACTTCTGTCATCTGTATGTCTGTTCCGGGGCCCGGCGTGTTCCAGACGCAATAATTTTAATGTAAAATGCATGCTGCAGCCACGCTCCACCACATTATCAGCAATATATGCAGACAATTCATCTCAAGGTCTGCAATGCTGATCCATTAGTAAAGTTAAGTGAAGGGCCAGTGCCTGGTAAACTGCCAGACCCCACGGATCCAGTCTGTCATTGACTACCTCCAGAAAACCCCCTCTTCCTCCTTCCCTGAGATCACACTGCTTCCAGCCCACATTCTTAAAGAGATAAGACCTCAAACCCTCCAAACTCAATGGTGCTTGTCTTCCTGCAGTGAAGGACTGTTTCTTCCACTGCCTTCCTTCCTCTCAGCTTTTGAGCGGCCAGCTCATCTGGCTTTTTGGTGCTACGAGACCTTGATGCACTCTGGGTTTTAGGCCTAAGTAACTGACTGAAAATCAAGGACAGTTTAGGTACAGTATGTTCCAAAATCTAGCGAGCCGCCTACCTAGACAGAATTTCCAAGACCTCATAGGCCACGTCCACACTTATCTGTTTAAGTTTGAAACTTCAATTTTCAGTTTTCCAACATCATCATTTTCCAAATAATGCAGTGGAGGAAAACTCAAAATTCATATTAGTTTGGATGCTCCCGCTCTCAACTCAAAGATTGTTCCAAATGGTCGATTCTGGCCAAATTTGAACCCTCAGAGCCCCAGCATTGCAGAATTGCAACGTTTATTTAAAGCAATCGTTAAATTAGTTACTGGTATTGGTAATAATTGGTATTAAAGGAATAGTTCACCCAAAATGTATAATTCTCTACGTAATCATTTACTCATCCTCATGCCTTCTCAAACTCATAAGACTTTCTTTCTTGTGCGGAACACAAACAAAGATATTTTGAAGGATGCATGATGTGTTTTGTCCATAAAATGTCATACAAGTCAATGGGTTCCAAAAATGTCAAGCTCCAAATAGGAATTAAATGCAGCATAAAAGTAATCCATACAACTCAAATGCTTTAATCCATGTCTTCTGAAGCGACACTTACATTTTTGTCTGTTTCTCACACAAATGATAAGTCTTTATTCACTATAAATCTTGACATCCTTCCTAATTGGAGCACAGTGCTGGCTTCAAAACGGGGATTCTTTGAAAAACCGTAGTACATAAAAAACAAAAGTAAACAAACAACTCATATTTAAAATAGCCCAACTGTGCATGGTTTGTGTACAGCTTTCTATGCATGTCTGAGCAAGTGTAAAAAGGAAGCACCAAGGAGACTGCGGATGTCAAGATTTATAGTGAATAAGGATTGAACTTTTAGCCTGTTTCTCACCCAAAACCTACTGTATCACTTCAGAAGACATGGATTAAACCGCTCAAGTCGTATGGGTTATTGCTGGAGAGTTTTGGACCCCATTGACTTACACTGAAGAGACAAAAATTCATCATATCTCATTCAAAATATCTTTGTGTTCCACTGAAGAAACTAATATGAGTTTGGGATGGCATGAGGGTGCGAGAATAATGTTTGTGTGAACCATCTCTTAAATAATCTATTAAATCACAACAAACTGTTAAAAAAATAAAACATACTGTAACAACAGTAGTGGACACTGTGAACTTACATATCATAGCATGCTTAGATTACATACAATTCATGCAAAGAAAAGTATGCTCAAGGGCTTTCAAGGGGGGGAAAAACCCCATCATCAATATCAATGCTTGGGTCTCTGAATGTTTAGGCAGCATTGAGATTCAGAAATATCCTTCAGCAATGTTGATTGTAAATATGCCAATAATAAAGTTCAATCAAAAAGTTCAAAAATGTACTATTTTAATCAATATTTGTGTTACAGTATTGTATCGTTAGCTTAGCAACATGCTAACATCAGTTGCTGGGTCGCCCATGAAAGCGCTATTTGCTGCATATGTGAAACGGTCCAAATCAGTCACTCAAGAGATTCCATTTCGCTCACTAAGTTTTGGAACAGAGTCTTCCTTTCTTCCACTGGTTTAAGTTGGCTCTTTTGTAAACATTCCACCAATTATCTTTCACCATGACTGGGTGACTTTGGTGCTGTCTTAACAAAGGGAACTTCAAATTATAGGGCATTGGGTGTCAATATTACATGTCATTTCAGTTATGGGACACAACAAACAGAGGAATTTAGGAGACACATGTTACCATTTTTAATCATATACAACCATTCTACTTTTGCTGCTGCTACTTTTTTGTAGCCACAAACATGACATTAATCAATGATGTATTGTTATGAAATGTTTAAACTGAGATTATTCAACAGTGAACAGCAGAACTGTAGGCCCAACGTGCTGAGCATCCTGAAATGGTGCTTTGTAAAATCCTAAGGCTTGATGTACAAGTTTACTGGCTTTGGGACATGGAGGCAAGAGACTCTCAATAGACTCAATGGAACTGGTACTCATCGCTGTGAACTTGTGTCTTTGAATGTCACATCGTTTAACCTGTACCTATAGAAGAGAGTTTTGCATTTTTGTGAATAGTTGCTTATATTTTATGTTCAGTATTAATGTTGGTACACTGTTACAATTTTCTTTTTTTTTCATTTGTAAATTATATGCTAATTTATTGCCATGTGTCACTTGTCTTATGTACGTTTCACTGCATGCAAACTGAAATCTAGTCTAGTTAAAATGATGCAGTGAAAGAACACCCTTCACGGTCTTGTTTTAGTTTCTGTAAAAATGTGAGTTTGAATGTGTCTTGCTATTAGAGCGCTCTTTAAACTATGTCAGAACGCTTTTGTGTGAGCGTGCGTTTGAGTGTGCGTATGTCGGTATGGTATTACTGCACTGTTCTCGAGCGCCAGTGCTCACGAAAAATAACAATCATTTTAAATAGTGTTAAATGGTAAGGAAAAAAGATATTCCCATAATAACTTTAAAATTCTGAGTCCTTTTGTCTTGTACCATTGCTGAATCCTACGATATTCAATGGATCCTGAATAAAACGACTTTAAAAGATTTGCATTTGCTTACGACGTTCTTTTATGCTTTCCCATAAATGTTACTGCCTTGGAATAAGAGGTTAAGTCATTAAGGGACATTTTTTATCTAAATATTAGTATTCTGACTTTTCAGTGGAACATAAAGTGCAGAATGTTCAGAGTGCCCTTTTTTGTAATGGAGATTAGGACAGTTGAGCTCCAAAATTGTACCCTAAAAGTGGTCCATACGACTCACGCACTATATTCGAAGTCTTCAACTTTCGCCTCCACCATACTGTATATCTCAAATTTTCAATAGAGTGCAACAGTCTGGTTCCAGAAGTTAAAATCTCATTCATTTTCTCCATAGGCGAATTGATTTTTATAGGGATAGTTCACACAAAAATTATAATTCTCATCATTTACTCACCCCCATGCCATCCCAGATGTGTATGACTTTCTTCTGCAGAACACAAGATTTTAAAAGGATTTCTCAGCTCTGTAGGTACTCTGAATGCAAGTGAATCACTTTGTATAAAAGCATCTGCTAAATGACTAAATGGTAAATGTAAGTGAATGGTGACCAGCTACAAAGACAACATAAAAGTAGTCCATATCTTTAGAAGTAATATGATAGGTGTGAGTGAGAAACAGATCGATATTTAAGTCCTTTTTTTTACTATAATTCTCCACTTTCGCATTCTGGAAGATTGTAAAAAAGGACTGAAATATTTATGTTTCTCACCCAAAGTGATCGCATCGCTTCAGAAGGCATACTGTATATTAAACCACTAGAGTCGTATGGATTACTTTTATGCTGCCTTTATCGTATGTGATTTTTGGAGCTTGAAAGTTCTGGTTACCATTCACTTGCATTGAAAGGACTTACAGAGCTGAAATATTCTTATAAAAATCTTCATTTGTGTTCTGCAGAAGACATAAAATCATACACATCTGGGATGGCATGAAGGTGAATGATGAAGTAAATGAGAGATTTTTCATTTTTGTGTGAACTTTGCTTTTAATGATAGCTTAATGATTAATTTTAAAGACAGACCTACTGTGAGCTCGCAGGTTGTTAATCAATGGTATATGCTTCTGTTAAAGCCAACAGTCTTTTTATTTCAACTTCAAAAGAAAACTTTTTAAACAAAAATCATATTTATTAGTGGAAGTTCTGGTGAAGAACTACACTATCCAAAAAAAAAATCACCAATCAGAGAGTCACAGCGAACAAAGCGCACCAAAAGAGCTCTGCAGCGACTGCCAACTTGCATAACACACTGTGAATAACCTCAGTCTTTCTTCTTACACTGCTCATATATTTGTTTATATCTGACTATTTTTCCATAAACTTATATATCTACACAAATAAAAATGTTTCCATCATTTTATTTTGATTACTTCATTGACTATGCTGCATGGGATTGTAGTTAATAGCCACATGAAAGCATACTTTTTTGTTTTGTGATGTTGTGATTCACATCTGAGCTGGTTGCTTTGGTTTAGTACTCTGTGCTTCCTGCTTTGCTACTGTTCGGACGTGTCTACTTACTGCTCTGTGCTTCGCACCCTTTCTTTTGCATTTTAATCTCTAATTTTCATATCAGTAGTTCAGCACAGTGCTCAAAACAACCTAATTTGGCACCTACTCTACAACCAGAGACTTTTGCGACTGAAAGGGGGTTTTCTGTGAAAGCGGTCTCCCAGCCTCCTTCTACCGGCAGTTTACATTTCTGAAAAGGGACAATACAGCTGCATTCACACAGACAGACAAGAAAGAAAATGCCTCCTTTCGGCTCAAACTCCACTTGCGGCTCGAACTGCCATAGACTTCTACAAAACAGAACTACTTGCAGTACTACCTCCCTTGACGGAATACACAGGAAAGTATCAAGTGGACTCCCTCAACCTACAGCCGGTGAGTCCTGTGAATCAAACGTTCCTCGACTGTCTATACTGAGCTTAGAAAACCCAGCAGAACATGTGGCAAAAGTGACTGGTGAAAGTGAGAGCAAAAACCAATGGTATAAACAGGGAGCTTGACCCAAAGGTACTCGACATATTACACAGTCACAAGCACTGCATATTGCAGCATTGGTTTCTTCCACTCCAGTTATGACTCGACAAACCAACACTGGTATTCTTCCATCATCGATACGTCTTGAAAATAAATTTGAACCATTAATGAATGTGGAGGAAGAAACACCAAAAGTGATCAGGCATAGATCACAATAGCCAGCAGCTAACATTGCAGCTGGCAGGCGCTCAAGGTCGAGCAGGCAGCGGCATTCAGCTGAGACCACAACCAAGCCCAGCACTCTGATAGTGGGGGACTCCATTATCAGAAACATTGGTAGCAGGGCTACTACCACTTGCTGCCTTCCTCGAGCAAAGTTTCTGAGGATCAGTCCTTCATCAGTGGACCGCTCCCAGCACAATGAACAAGTGTTTTCTTGGTTGCTCAGTCTAAACATTTGGCTGCACAAAACCTGCAACATGAGAGGACTGAACCTTGATAACTTGAATCTTTTCTGGAGTCAAAGAGAACTGTTTAAATCAGATGGACTCAAGGTGCTAAAGGACAATATCAACTTTTTCCCTCTCCTTCATACATCTGCAATGTGCACAAATCCACTCAACCTGGATGGCACACAATCACCACCGCAGTGTCAGGAGGATGACCACTGTCACAAACGCTTTCGAGAGCACCTCCGCGGTCGGCCACCGGAGATCCGACTCACCTGAGTTCTAATTACCCACATACCGGGCTTTATCAATCCACAGCTGATCCCCATTTCATCTCCCTCTATTTAAGCTACGGCACGAGTCACACACTCAGGGCTGAAGTCTTGTTTGTTCGGCTACACTACTGAGCGTTCTACTACCATTCCTGTTTGCTTACCTGCCTACCGACCTTGCTTTCCCTGTTGTCTACGATTGATTACTGCCTGCCTACCTGAACCTTGCCTGTCTCTTCGTGATTGCCCTTGCTGCCTGCCCTGACATCCTGCTTCCCTCACAACGCTCCTGCTCTGCCTACGTTTGCCCTGATTCCCCATTGCCTGACCATTGCCTGCATATATCTGTGAGTTTCAATAAAACACTGCTTATGGATCCCAGCCTACCTGAGTCTTTGTTACAGAAGACTTCGCCAAACATCGATCCAGCGGTGATATCACATATGGCTGAAGAGCTCACCACCCAAACGAATCAGCTATCTGCACAACACCATCAACTCGGCCGTCTGACGACCGCCGTGGATGAAATTATGCAGGCTGTACAAGCTCTCAGCCAGCCAGCACCGGCGCTCACCGCGCCTCCAGCCAGCCCAGCGGCCGACGCCGTTCCTCACTACCAACCGATCACCGGCCCTCGCCTCGCACATCCCGAGAAGTTTGACGGTACGCCCTCGACGTGCAAAGGCTTCTTCATGCAGTGCACGGTCTTCCTCTCTCAACAACCGGCACTTTACCCTACCAATGAGAGTAAGATCCTCTTTGTATGTTCTGTGCTCACGGGCCGAGCTCTCGATTGGGCTACCGCGATCTGGACCAACCAGGGTTTCGCCCAGTCAACCTACGAATCCTTCATGGGCAGCCTGACCACAGTCTTTGATCACCCCGAGAGTGGCAAGAGCCCAGGCGAACAGCTGATAGCCCTGCGTCAAGGTAATCACACGGCAGCGGACTACGCGGTTTCCTTCCGCACTCTCGCTACGCAGACCGGCTGGCCGGAAAGCCCCCTCAAGCTCCACTTTCGACAAGGGCTGAGTGCCGAGCTTCAGTCTGAACTGGCCTGCCGCGACGAAGGTATGTCTCTTGATCAATTCATCACTCTCGTCATACGCCTTGACAACCTCATCCGCTCCAGGCGGTCAACACGGTGGTTCGCGCCGGCAGCTCCGACTTGCTCATTCCACGAGGAACCCGAACCTATGCAGGTCGGTCGGACCCATCTCTCTCACGAAGAGAAGGAACGCCGCCTCTCGCACAACCTCTGCCTCTACTGCGGTCAAGCAGGGCATCTACGCACCAACTGCCCGCGACGCCCCCCACAGTCCGAGAGTCCATCCAGAGAGACCAGCCCTCCGCCCTCGAGGTTGACCCCGGCGCCGACCAGGTCCTCGCTTCAGGAGCCGCTCATAGGAGGGGGGTTCTGTCACAAACGCTTTTGAGAGCACCTCCGCGGTCGGCCACCGGAGATCCGACTCACCTGAGTTCTAATTACCCACATACCAGGCTTTATCAATCCACAGCTGATCCCCATTTCATCTCCCTCTATTTAAGCTACGTGCAGTCACACACTCAGGGCGAAGTCTTGTTTGTTCCGGCTACACTACTGAGCATTCTACTACCATTCCTGTTTGCTTATCTGCCTACCGACCTTGCTTTCCCTGTTGTCTACGATTGATTACTGCCTGCCTACCTGAACCTTGCCTGTCTCTTCGTGATTGCCCTTGCTGCCTGCCCTGACATCCTGCTTCCCTCACAACGCTCCTGCTCTGCCTACGTTTGCCCTGATTCCCCATTGCCTGACCATTGCCTGCATATATCTGTGAGTTTCAATAAAACACTGCTTATGGATCCCAGCCTACCTGAGTCTTTGTTACAACCACAGGATCGCACTTCAGCACCTGTACGGACATTTATTCGACAAATCCCTCAATAACACAGCAATGACACAACATCCACTGCTCAGGGACACAATCCAGGCTGAGCCCCACACATAGAGCATACTTTAGTCAGACTGTGATGACTTAGAACTGCTCCAACATACAAGACCCAAGGGTTGATTTCCTGGAAAAAAGCCAAGGGATCCAAGATAACATACATTAGCCTCCAGAAACAAGTGTCGCAAGTGAGCCAAAGTCTCGGTCAACACATACCTTCTTCCTCTCATCAACATCCCCACTCCTGAGCTTCTCTGAGAAAATGGAGGAATTAGTGTATGCTGGAAGAAAGCTCTCCTTCTCCATTGCTGCGAGCCCCCAGATACCAACCAAAAAACGGTGGGACCCTCTACCACCAAAGACTGCAGGCCCAGATCACCCTCCCTCTGAGAGAGCTCTTCGGCCACTGCCACAACGCAAGGGTACACATCGTCGTCCTCCTGCTCTCGGTGAATAACAAACAACTGAAAACAGCTCTCAGTGATATGTGTCGGGTCCCCGCTACGGTAACAGCAACACCACAAATGTTTACAGAACATGCAGTAATTACTAGGTCTCCACAACATTCTCTTAGACAGATTGGAAAACTGGGTAGGGCTCTCTGGTACGGTCCTAGTTCAGGTCTTATTTATAAGGGAGGGGTTACTATGTGAACATAGGCAACTATGAATCTGAGTGGATATCCATGACGTGTGGAGTCCTTCAAGGATCAATACTTGCACCGCTCCTGTTCAACCAGTACAGTATATGCTCCCACTAGGCCAAATTATGAAAAATAAACAAATTGCATACCATAGCTATGCAGACGACACCCAAATCTATCTAGCCAGTGCACTGATTAACAGTTGGATGTGCCAAAACTTCCTTTAGTTAAACAAAGACAAGACAGAGCTCATTGTATTTAGCCACAAAGGTGAATACTTAGGACCATGTGATATTTCAGTTTTTCTTTTTTAATAAATGTGCAAAAATGTCAACAATTCTGTGTTTTTCTGTCAATATGGGGTGCTGTGTGTACAATAATGAGGAAAAAAATGAACTGAAATGATTTTAGCAAATGGCTGCAATATAACAAAGAGTGAAAAATTTAAGGGGGTCTGAATACTTTCCGTACCCACTGTACCTTGATCTCCAAGGGTCTAAAAAATTAAGAAATCTTGGTGTCATTTTGGAGTCAGAACTTTAGTTTCAGTAGTCACATCAAACTGGGAAGGACTGGGAAGAGAAATCTGTCCGGGATTTTACATTGTCTGTTCCTCACACAAAGCTATCGTATGGCTTTAGAAGAGGTTTAACATAACATAAATTGTATAGACTACTTTTAGTGTATTTTTATGGTTTTTTGGAATTCAACAGCCCCAGTCACCATTATGGGGAAAAAAATAAATAAATCATATTATTCAATATTTCTTCTTTTGTGTTATGGGTAAGAAGGTCAAATGGACATGAGGACAACATGAGCATGAGTACATGATGCCAGATCTTTCATTTTTGGCTGAATTAAGTTTGTAAGTATTTGGTGAATTTTACAGTAGGGATGGGTGAACCGATACTGAAGTATTGATACTTCTGATACTGATGTTGTATGGAGAATAGGCTAACAATCCTCATATAAAAAATATAGATTTTTCTTAACTAGTGATTTTATTATTTAGTTAACTTGAAAATTAAGGTGTATCATAAGCTTTGAAGTGAAAATAAAAAAAAAACATTATGTTAGAAAATATTTGCATAGCACATTAGGTGGTGTGACGTTTGTTAAGTGTATTTAAATTAAAAGTTCAAACATTGATAATGTTCTGTAATTGTTGTAAATAAATGATAAACAAAACAAAAGCCTAATAATTTTCCGTTTAGACCAATAAATGTAAAAAAAAAGAAAAAAAAGAAAAGGATTTTAAAAACAATATTTTAAAACACCCATTTTACGCCACGAATTCACAAAAAGATTGTTTTATATAGGTTTTGTAGTGGCATCAGTGATATTGGCCTTATTATACAAGTTAAACCAGCTGATCATTCTGGCTACTTTTATGATTCTTGTATGATGATTCTCCACTTACTGTTAACATGATTTTATTTTATTTTTTTAAATAATGACCGAATTGACAAATTTATGATTTTTTTTTTTTTTTTTTTTAACTATTCCTTTAACGGTTTAAGAGAACGTAGGCAGTCTACAGTCGTCCATTGAAGTATGCTAATGCTAATGCAGGCTACTCAAAGTACAGACACCGACAGTCCTGTTTTGTCTAACAGCAACTACTTCAGGATACCTAAAAGATTGCATGAGCAACTGTCTCACTTATTCCTTGGAAGAGATAAAGTGAGTGAAAGACAGAAAGAGACAAGGTTAAGTATGTCTTAGCAGCTGTCAGCTACAATTTGAATGTTTACATGTTGGCTCGCAGCACAGCCACAACAAAGACATAGCAAGACAGCAGAGGCACTTGCCAAGAATCAATTCCATTCTTTATCTCTTTGTGAACTAAACGGATAGACTTAGAAGTCAAAAGAAATAACTATATACAGAAACTTTATTGCAGTGTCGCTCTACACATGCAAGGACACAAGAAAATGGTTATGCTAGCCATTTGTTGCAGCTGTGTGAATGTCAACAAACTCCTTTCTATGGCAAGATGTTGTGAACCGCATTTAGTTCTGCGCTCTGCAAGAGCCAAGCAATCTCGTTGTTAGTAAAAGGGGAATGTGCATAAGGCATTGGTGATCATTGACATGCTGATGGCAAGACTGCACTTGTGTTTTGCACTTACCCAAAACAGATGTTTATCTTTTTTAAGGTTCTTGGAGGAACAAAGGGTTTGTTTACACGGGAGTATGTGGCTGAGCACTGACCTCAGGGGGTAGGCATGGTTTAATGCTGTCCCTATGTGGTCAAAATGAAAACTGGACAGTGATGTGGTCTTCTTTACTAATGAACACTGATGACCATCCATATCACAATTATAAAACTTTCACATTGGGATTACAATTGATTAGGGAGAATAAACAAGATTTTGAGACATAATTTCAGTTCTCCCATGACAATAGCTCCATTCTGAAAAATAGTGAGCAGCCTACGTAGACAGCGTTTAAAGGCATGGAGGACGAGTCAAAAGAAATGTAGCTTTTGGTTAATTCCAAACCTTAAAGTATCGATAAAAACAAGTTGATCTTACTAAAAGCAGACTATTTTAGCCAATAGTTTTTAATATGTATTTTTGTTAGCAATATTATACAAGCACGTGTAGTGCTGTTGTACTGAATATCAGCACAGCTGCGATACGAAACATCAAGACTCTTGGCAAACATGCCGCAAATTCGCTACTCATCGTTTTCACATGCAAATGATGTTAACTCTTCATTGTCGCCAGTTGTTTGCTACAGGTGAAAAGATGCAAACTTTCTCATCGCAAGCTCAATTGAGCACATAATGAGAGGGACATTTGTGGCAAGTTTGTCAGAACTCTAGATATATATTTTTTAAGGGCACAAACACACTGCAGGTAAATACAGTTTGCATTACTTTTTAGTCTTAAATCCAGTTCTGTACACACACTTTGGTAATTAATGGGAGAGAAAACCACATTCTACAACCAAATTAACTACCAGATATTCCAGACTGATCTCACAGTGAATTCAGCAACAGTAGGTTGAATGTTCTCTTGCTGAAATCGGTCTGTGCTTACCAATATTTGAATTGCTGCCCTCCATACACCATATGCCCACCTCATTTTCTAAGGGTTTTGCGTATACTCACCTAACATGCATAATGATACATATGGCTGCCAGAACAACAAGTGGGCTTCTTCCCTGTAACTTTTCAATGACTGATAAATTCACAGTATGCCCACCTCTTCAGTCACCAATACGCAACTGGCCCTAACACCAATGCTAACCATTAGTGGAGAAAACAATTTAATCTTAGAGTGAAAATGCAACTTCTGAATCATGCTCAACATTGACTAAGTGAATGTGATTACTTCCTGGTTTGCATGGGACCAAAACCAGTGTCTTGGAGGTTGCTTTCAACACACTGTCAGTAGCGCAACAGGAAAAGGTGAACACATTGAATTGATGCAAAAATGTCTGATGGGGGATGGTGCTTGTCAGTGACTTGCGGTTGAAATTATTTATAGCAACATGTCAGTTTCCTATGTGATAAAGCTGAAAAATGCAGGTAGTGACAACTGCATTTGCAAAAATATGGTGAGAAATGTAGTTATTTTTGCTCCACCAATGAAAAAAGAAGCCAAAGCAGGAGTAAACGTTGCATAGGGGTGTAAAGTAATATTTAAGGCAGGGGGTTTAATTTACTTGAGTGCAATTTAAACGGAATACTTGTACTTTTACTTAATTACATTTCCAATTAAAAAGTTTTTACTTTTTACTCCTTACAATTTTATTCAAACTTGAAAAGTACTCATTAAATTTTTGCCACCTTTTCACTGCATCTGACAAACAACAGATGACAGACAGACGTGATTTTATCTTCCTCTATGTTTCAAGGGTACTCTGACATTGCAATTCTTGAGTGCCTTCTCCCATGCAACGAACACTGTGTGACTGGCAACAGTTTTGCTAAATAGTCAAGACAGTTTTATTTATATAGCACTTTTCACAACACACGTTTCAAAGCAGCTTTACAGAAGATCACGCATTAACAGAAAATTAATCTGTAATATCTATAAAGTCTTTGATTAAATTGAATTGTAAATTGTGTATAAAAATACACTTAATAATTAAATAATAATTGTATTTAGCACCCCAGTGAACAAGCTGATGGTAACTGTGCCATAAGATTTAGGTTAATGGAGAAAAATAACCTTGGGAGAAACCAGGCACACTGTGGGGGCCAGCTCCCCTCTGAATAAACAGCATGAATATAATGCCAATATTAGTTATTTGTGTGCAGTGCAAGTCATGGTTAAAAGTTTTTTTTAACTAAGTGCGTGTTAAGGTCCAGTGTTTAAACAAAGATTTTGTATGAACTGTAAGATTAATGACTCATCCTGGATTAACTGCAGAAGTTCACATATATGCATTGTCCTTTATTAGTTGGCTGATGAAGGCTTTTGTTTGCAATTAATTGATAGCCTATTGTGGCAGCGGGGGCGTGGTCAAGCGCCCGTTCGGGAGAGGAAAGCGGTAAGGGCGCTTACACCTGAGCTAAATTATGCCTAACACCTGTCTCTAATTCCAGTGAGCACGAGGAGAGCGGCATAAAAGCAGACACCGAGCCTCCAGTCGGGAGGAGATGACAAGCCAACTCAGTGCGCTTGATCACTATTGTGTAGTGTAAAAAGAGAATTAAAAGCTTACCTGTTGCTTCCCTGTCCTCCTTCTTGTGGGAAGCGTTACACTGGTGCCGAAACCCGGGAATTGTTCATCCCAGTATGGAGATGGGTCACCCCGTAGAGTCCTCCCAGCTGACGGAGATCCTCCAGTCCCTCGCGGCACTACACCAGAGCCACCAACAAACCCTGCTTGAGCTCCGGCAGGACCAGGATCGCCGGTTTGTTGAGATCATGCGGGCTCAGGCAGAGGACCGGCACGCCATCCGAGCCTCCTCAGCCAGGAGGCGCGCCGGCCACAGCCGCGACCCCGGACACCCGCTCCACGCTGCCCCGCCCACGTTACAGAAGATGGGGGTAGCAGACGATCCTGAGGCCTTTCTGGATTTGTTTGAGCGAATGGCAGAAATCTGGGGCTGGCCGCATGAACAATGGGCAGCCCGCCTAGTTCCTCTCCTGTCCGGGGAAGCTCAACTCGCGGCTCAACAACTGCCGGCAACTAACCTCCTGGCCTATTCAGACCTAAAAAGAGCCATTTTGCAACGGGTCGGTCGGAGCCCGGAAGAGAATCGTCAGCTCTTCCGGGGCATGAAGTTGGAAAAGTCCGGTCGGCCGTTCGCATTTGCCCAACGGCTCCGGGACCCCTGTCGGAGGTGGCTGCTCGCGGGGGACCGCGACGTCGAGGGTGTTATCGATCAGGTGGTACTGGAGCAATTTAGTCAGCGGCTGCCCTGGAAAACGGCGGAGTGGGTCCAGTGCCACCGCCCGGCGTCGCTGGAGGAAGCTGTTCGTCTCGCAGAGGACCATCTGGCGGCGATCCCGAGGGCGGACGAGCCCTCTTCTTCGTCTCTCTCTCTCTCCCCTTCCCTTGTGTCTGCCACTGCCCTCGCCCCCTCCCCTTTGGTCTCTTCTTCTGTTCTCTCCCCAGGGCCCGTTCCTGCCCCGCGCAGGCGTGGAGGGTTCCAGAGACCAGCTTCCCGGCCTTGGGAGAATGTACCCTCCCACTCCCCGTCTTTCAGCCGCTCTCCTCCTCAGGTGGGGACGCCCGCCAGCACAAGTGCGGCCGCAACGCCTGGGCCGGCCTGTTGGAGGTGCGGAGACCCGGACCACTTCCGGGATCAGTGTCCGCTGATGGAGGTGGGGACGGTGGTGCGGGTCTCCGACGTCCCGCAGGCTGCCCCTATCGGGCTGGAGCATACCGGATTCGGTAAGGATCAGGGGGTATTTACCAAGCTTTGCTGGATACCGGCTGCAATCAGACCACCATCCACCAACGCTTGGTTCAACCCGGGGCTTTGGGTTTAGCTAAACTGGTGAGGGTGAGGTGTGTGCATGGGGATGTTCACAAGTATCCCATGGTGACTTTGGTGATTAAATTCAGGGAAAAAAAACATAGTGTGGAGGCAGTGGTTAGTCCCCGCCTCACCCATCCGCTAATCTTGGGTACCGATTGGCCGAATTTTAAAGATATTTTAGAGGGTATTTGTGCGGATGGGTCCTGCATAAAGAGGTGTGCGGTGTGCGATGCTTTGGCAGGGAGGCGGAGCCGGGGCCGTCCTCGGCTGCTCGGGATGACGAGGAAAGGGGCGAGGTGGCCGCCCCTCCTCTCAGGGAATTCCCTGAGGGGACTTCCCTCTAGAGCAGTCGCGGGACGAAACCCTTAAGCATGCTCTTGACCAAGTGAGAGTAATTGATGGTCAACAGCTCCGGCCGGGCATCGCCATTTCATACCCATATTTTGCCATGATTAGAGATCGGTTATATAGAGTGACGCAGGACGCTCAAACAAAGGAGGAAGTAACACAATTATTGGTTCCACGGAGCCGCCGGAAATGGTTTTCCAGGCGGCTCACTATAATCCTATGGCCGGTCACCTAGGGGAACGGAAAACACTTCTCCGTCTAATAGCCCGTTTTTATTGGCCGGGCATTGGCGGTGACGTCCGCAGGTGGTGTGCGGCGTGCCGTGAATGTCAGCTGGTAAACCCACCGGCCACCCCAAAAGCGCCATTGCGCCCTCTACCATTAATCGAGGTCCCCTTCGAAAGAATTGGGATGGACCTCGTCGGGCCATTAGAACGGTCAGCACGCGGACATCGCTTCGTGTTAGTCCTAGTGGATTACGCGACGCGATATCCGGAAGCAGTGCCTCTGAGCAACATCTCCGCACGTAGTGTTGCGGGGGCACTCTTCAAGATAATCTCCGGGTGGGGATTCCGAAAGAAATCCTCACCGATCAAGGCACGACTTTTATGTCACGAACACTTCGCGAACTTTACGAGCTCTTGGGCATTAAATCGATTCGCACTAGCGTTTACCATCCGCAGACTGATGGCCTAGTGGAACGATTTAATAAAACGCTCAAGAACATGATTCGTAAATTCGTACACGATGAAGCTAGAAATTGGGATAAGTGGCTAGACCCCCTGTTGTTTGCAGTACGAGAGGTCCCACAAGCCTCCACAGGGTTCTCCCCGTTTGAGCTGCTGTACGGGCGACGCCCCCGTGGTGTCCTTGACGTCATCCGCGAAGCGTGGGAGGAGGGACCTTCTAATAGCAAAAATGAAATTCAGTTCGTTCTCGATCTTAGAGCAAAACTCCACACACTGGGGCGATTAACACAGGAGAATTTGCTCCAAGCTCAAGAACGCCAACGCCGGCTGTATGACAGGGGTGCTCGGCTACGGGAATTTGCACCGGGAGATAAGGTACTCGTATTACTCCCAACATCGAGCTCTAAATTACTCGCCAAGTGGCAAGGACCCTTTGAGGTCACACGACGAGTAGGGGATCTCGATTATGAAGTTAAACGTACCGATAGAGGGGCGCACGTCAAATTTATCACCTCAACCTCCTGAAATTATGGAGGGAGGAGGCGGCCTCTGTGACGTTGGCCACGGTAGTTCCGAGAGGGCGGAGCTCGGACCGGAGGTAAACAAAGACTACAATCTTAACACTCCGGTTACTTGTGGAGACCAACTCTCACCGCGGCAACTCACAGAGGTTTCCGAATTACAAAAGGAATTTGCGGATGTGTTTTCCCTCTACCGGGCCGTACAAACATCATACACCACCACATCGAGACCGAGCCGGGCGCGGTGGTGCGTTGCCGCCCCTATCGCTTACCCGAACATAAAAAGAAAATAGTACGGGAGGAATTAGATGCGATGCTTGATATGGGCGTAATAGAGGAATCCCACAGTGATTGGTCCAGCCCGGTTGTTCTTGTTCCCAAGAGTGATGGGTCTGTTCGATTCTGTGTGGATTACAGAAAAGTCAACGCGGTGTCTAAATTTGACGCGTACCCAATGCCCTGTGTTGATGAACTGCTCGATCGGTTAGGTACTGCTCGATTTTATTCGACCTTGGATTTAACAAAGGGTTATTGGCAGATCCCCTTGACACCAATGTCCCGTGAGAAAACAGCCTTCACAACGCCGTTTGGATTACACCAATTTGTGACGCTTCCTTTCGGTTTGTTTGGGGCGCCGGCCACGTTTCAGCGACTCATGGATCGGATCCTCAGACCTCACACCGCGTACGCCGCTGCCTATTTAGATGATATTATCATTTATAGCAATGATTGGCAGCGGCACATGCAACATCTGAGGGCCGTCCTGAGATCGCTGCGGCGGGCGGGGCTCACGGCAAACCCTAAGAAATGCGCGATTGGGCGTGTGGAGGTACGGTATCTGGGGTTCCACTTGGGTCATGGCCAGGTGCGTCCCCAAATTGATAAGACCGCGGCGATTGCGACTTGCCCTAGACCTAAGACCAAAAAGGGGGTGAGGCAGTTCCTGGGGCTGGCTGGCTATTATAGAAGGTTTGTGCCTAATTATTCGGACGTCACCAGCCCGCTGACTGACCTCACTAAAAAGGGGCTCCAGATCCGGTTCAATGGTCGGAGCAGTGTCAACAGGCGTTTATGCAGATTAAAGCCGCACTTTGTGGGGGCCGCTTCTTCATGCACCTGATTTCTCTCTCCCTTTTATTTTGCAGACGGACGCTTCAGACAGAGGGCTGGGGGCCGTACTCGCAGGTGGCGGAGGGGAGGAGCGCCCAGTGCTGTACATTAGCCGGAAGCTCTCTTTGAGGGAAACTAAGTACAGCACCGTGGAGAAGGAGTGTTTGGCCATCAAGTGGGCGGTCCTCACCCTCCGGTATTACCTGCTGGGGCGGGCCTTCACCCTCTGCTCGGATCACGCCCCACTCCAGTGGCTCCACCGCATGAAAGATGCTAACGCCCGGATCACCCGTTGGTACCTGGCTCTCCAGCCCTTTAAATTCAAGGTGGTCCACAGACCGGGGTGCAGATGGCTGTCGCCGACTTTCTCTCCAGAAATGGGGGAGTGGTGGGCAGGCCGGATGGTGCCCGGCCTGAGTCGGGCGGTGGGGGTATGTGGCAGCGGGGCGTGGTCAAGCGCCCGTCCGGGAGAGGAAGCGGTAAGGCGCTTACACCTGAGCTAAATTATGCCTAACACCTGTCTCTAATTCCAGTGAGCACGAGGAGAGCGGCATAAAAGCAGACACCGAGCCTCCAGTCGGGAGGAGATGACAAGCCAACTCAGTGCGCTTGATCACTATTGTGTAGTGTAAAAAGAGAATTAAAAGCTTACCTGTTGCTGAACACCTGTTCCCTGTCCTCCTCCTTGTGGGAAGCGTTACACCTATGTATTCCTTTTCAAGAGTGTAGTCGATCATTAGAATAAGGTAATGCAAGCAGAGATCAATGAGGTGCATCACAGTTCAACTGGCAGGTCATTCCGGTGAGGTTCGGTTGTGTCCATCCTAAGGCCAAGTTTCAGGAAGGGCCATATGAAGTATCCGATGCCTTACAGTTTGAAGTTGGCATCAGTTCATCATCTGTCCATCTTAAAAGACTGAAGTGATGTCTGGCTAGCACCGGCTGTAGTTTGTCTTCATTATTCAGCTACACGTAACAGTGGAGTCCGATACCAAGCAGGAACGGAGCTGGATCTGGCTGGCTCGGGTAACCTCGGGATATGAATCCCGGGGTTGAGACATGGAAACAAATAGAATAATACTAGCATATATGCCATTCAATTTATTGCAGAGTTATAGATTATGAGAAATATGTCTTAGAAATGTTTCTGGTTCCTAGCTAAAGCAGCCTAATTGTGAGTTAATGGATGAATTAGGTGTATGTCTTTAGTCTAGATTTAAATTGAATGAGTGTGTCTATGTCCTGAACAGTGTTGGGGAGACTCTTCCATAGCTTAGGAGCCAAACAGGAAAAGGATCTACCTCCTATTGTGGATTCTGATATTGTAGGAAATATTAATTGGCCAGAATTTTGAGATCATAATGAACGTGAAGGAATATAGTGTGGTAGAAGTTCACTTAAGTACTGTGGAGCTAGACCATTCAAATTATTGTATTTAGTTAACAGAACTTTAAAATTAATACAGAATTTTAAAGGTAGCCAATGTAACAATGATGAATGGGGCTAATATGATCATATTTATTGGATCTAGTCAGCAATCTGGCAGCTACATTTTGAACTACTTCAAGTTTATTTATTGAACTTGCAGTACATCCTCCTAATAATGCATTGCAATAATCTAGTCTTGAGGTCATGAACGCATGAATTAACAGAGAGCATGTGTCGTAACTATTTCTGAGGTGGAAGAATGCTGTTCTACAAACATTTAAAATTTGATTTTCAAAGGACAGATGGTAAATATAACAAGTTCTTCGCTGTAGATGATGACGTAACAGTACATCCAGAGGACTATGCGAGACAATTCTGGAAGATTATTAATGAAGCTATCTTTAGTGGTTGAAAGAATAGTTCTACCTGAATGATATCGTGGAGTAGATTGAGTGACATATGCTGATCACAGCAAACAAGAGATGAGGTAATGATCTTATATGTCAAGAATTTCTATTGTATCAACATCAACTCTATATGAAAGAATAAAATCTAGCGTATGATTATGATAAGTTGGTCCTGTCACATTTTGTCTGATTCCAAGAGAGTTGAGAATGTCAATAAATGCTAATCCCAATGTGTCATTTTCATTATCTATGTGAATGTTGAAGTCACCAACAATTAAAGCTCTATCTACAGTAACTACAAGATCTGAAAATAAGCATATTCCCCAAGGAAATCTGAGTATGGCCCAGGTGATCTATATAATGTAGCAAAGGCAAAAGATGACAGAGATTTCTTTTTATATATGGCAGTGTCGCATTAAGCATTATTAGTTCAAAAGACTTAAATTTTTATCCTGACCTCTGAGTAACACCAAAAACTTAACTGTAAATTGTAGCAACATCTTCAAAAGATGCTCATGTTAATAACAATAACATGGGGGAGTATATTATTTTAAACTAATATATTCATCCGGTTTAAGCCAGGTTTCAGTCAAACAAAGCACATCCAAACTATGATCTGTAATAATTTCATTTACAATTAGTGCTTTGGTTGAAAGAGATCTAATGTTTAGGAGCCCTACCTTTATATGATGTTTAATTATGTATTTATTTATATTTTCAAGTTTGAATTTTTCTAAATGATTTAGTTAGGGGTTTGTGTTTGGTAGTTTAGGGAACAGATACAGTCTCTCTCTGTTGTTGTTTATGTGACCTGTTTGACGTTTCAAGGCAGCTAGCAGATGTTCAGATTAGCCAGTTTGTCTGCTTCCTGGCCTGTGCCCCAGTTAGTCAAATACTATCACTATTAAGAATATGAGCCAAATTTCTCGAGGAGAGCGACTGCAGGTTGGGTCTAACCCAAAAACTCTCCCAATTGTATATAAATCCTATGCTATTCTCCAGACACCACGCAGACATCCAATTGTTCAGTGACAATAATCTACAATAAACCTCACAATGACAAGCAATAAGGGGGCCAGAGCATATTACAGTGTCTGACATCGTTTTTGAAAGTTCAAACACCTCTTTAACATTATCTATAAATATATTTGACTGGTGAAGCCGGACATCGTTAGAGTGGTGTTGCTTTGCTGAGCGAGTATGCTGGCAAGACCCAAACACCCTGCTGCAGGAGCTCTACTGCCAAAACCAAAGTATGTGTGTTCCTCGCTGTACTACCCGCATCCGAAACAGTATCTTCCGGCTTCTCTTTCTCACTGACCTCCACTAGCATTCGGATGAGTGTCTCTAACTACTTCAACTTCCCCATCAGCCTGACTAATTCCTTACATTCATCATATGTAAATCCTTCACTGCTGACAGAATAAGCTATAGTAAACATGTGGTATGCAATGCAGGAAGAAATAATATGAGCAGATGCCATGACTTACCGCAATTGTTGTTTGTTGTTGTTGTTATGGTTGTTCTTGAGTGGCTAGGGTTTGAGATCGATGGAGTTCTTGATCAGCAGAGGTTTTAGATTGATGATTTAGACAAGCCACATAAAACACAGTGGAGAAATCAAATCCACGCAGTCGAGACGTGAGATTTAGACAAGCGGAGAAAAAAAGAAAAATAAAGAGAGAGAGAGAAAACGGGTGTGCGCTATAAAATACATGTGTTTGTAGCAGTAGAATGCAAAAAAAAACTGAAGCACGTGGTAAAATGGCAAAGGATAAAAGGATGAATGTATAAGAGGAATAAGCAATGCTAAACAGGCTAGCAAGCTACAAACACAGACTCGTGCAGCATGCTGGCAGCAACTGGAATTATGTGGTTCATAACACGTCTCAAGGTAGTTCTGAAGTTAAATGTCGCTAAAAGCGAGTCAAATGTTCTCCCAATAAATTAGTCTTTTAAGGTTAATGCTCTATCGAGATCTAAATCATCAAAAACGTCCTACTCTAAACCTAACCGATAAGGTCATAAAAAGCAAATGCGATATGAAAAACACAATTTCTGAAGTAAACATGTCATTTTGCCTTGTCGACTCGCGTGCTCTTCAGAACTCGTACCTCGGTCCTTTATTACATATGCAAAACTCAGTTGAGCTACCGTGTAATTTGATCACATTTAAACAAGCTTGTAAATGTAGTTCATGTAATGCAAACATTAAAATGAGTTATGCACAATAGTAAAAGTGTTTATATGTCATATGATAGCATTGTGTGAGGAATTGATAATATGTAATTTTACTTGTGATTTGAGTGAAAGGGGATAATGCAATTGTTGTTTTAGAGCCTGTAGTGTTCATTCCACCAGGAAATTGCCGTGTTACGTACAACAGGCCACATTAAAATAATTTTACAAAAATGTAATTATTGTAACATGATTCTATGACCAGATTGCGAATGCCACTGGGTGAGAAATAAAAAGAGACAGCAAAAAGGTGACTTAAACCAATCACATTTTTAACTCGCTCACACAATCTCCTCTCTTGATTTCATTCTAGCTAGGAAAAAAGTTACTTTTTACTATATTTAATACTTGTACACATTAATGTAAATATATTTTTTTTAACTTTCACTCAAGTATGTTTTTGGCTAGATACTTGGACTTCTAATGGAGTCAAATGTTCACTCCATACATTCACTTACGTATAATTTCTGAGTACTTTTTACAGGCCTGTCAAAAAGCAGCATATGAACATGGACAAGTGGAGTGATACAAACAGTATAACGTTACAATGCGGTCACACTAGATTTCGAGCTCTATTCACTTCCATTCATAAATAGAGCAAACACTTCTAGCCTCTCCTGAAGAGTACATTACTTTGTTATCATTAAAACCTGTTGCTGCAATAAAGCTGATATGTTTTGCTTTTGCATAGGTGTATGTATACCAATAGAGAAATCAAAATGAAGAGGGGAAAAAAAGCAGATTTATTATCCTTCTTCAGTAAAAGAGTAGCATGAAGCTAGTGGACTCTTGAAGGACAGGAGAATGGCAGGCAAGGTAAACCACCTATCACACATACACTTTACTTCATTTTACTACTCTGTAAGCGTACTGACTAATTTGTAACTAATGTGTACAAGGTTCTTCATAATATTTTAATATAACTCATTAAAGGTGAACTCAGTACTTTTTTCCTCATCAAACAATTATACTCCTTAAGAAATGAATTGTGATTTTGAAATACAGGTATAAATCATGTACAGTAACATGAGATGAAGACACCAGTCATAGCAGTAACCTTATAAAAGCAGTTTTATACAGAGAGGGTCCCCTCAATGGGGCGGCCATGTTAGGATTACATGATTAGCCGAATACTACTCCCTTAAGCACTGTAACCACCCAGTTATTGGACACTTTCACTTTAAGATTCAATTAAGCTTGCCTGATTGTGAATAGCACATTTCTACAATGGCATTAGTAACCGAAAACGATTGCATTTGAATGATGCTGTATCCAGCCCCCTAGGAATCAGTGTAAGTCTAAGACGGCATGAACTAAAACTTACTGAGAGCACATTTAAAACCCTTTTAGTAAAGTTAAAGTAAGGTGTATTAACATGCGTCTTGATTTCTCAAACTGATTGAAGAACCTGGATCAAAAGTTAGACATACAACTGGAAAAAATAGTGCAACTCCGTATTATCAATGAACACATTTGTTGCCTCTTTTTTGCTATTTTTGCAATTAAAATGAATGGTGACGGAGGCTAACATTCTGCACCATCTCCATAAGTTAAAAGGGTTAGGAACTATATGAGGAGAGTAAATGATAACAGAATTTTAATTTCTGAGAACCTTTCCTTTCATTAAACACAAGCAGAATTTACTATATATGAATAAGCATTTTTTTTTCCACTGCAGGAACTTTTCATAGTTCCAGGAACTATTTCAGGTTTACATTAGGCAATTTCCCACTGCAGGTACTAAAGCCTGATTTAGGTACTTTTCCCTGGGATTAGTACTTTTTGTCATATTCACCCACAAGGATCTAAAGTTCCTCTGAACTGTTTTCGGGGGATTTTGGTACCTTTGGTACTTTGAGGGCATATAGGGACTGTGGGAGGTGCTGCAGCCTGTGACTGGTCAAAAACCTATGATGCACAAAGCAAGATCACAAAGCAACTGGATCCTGGACTTCCTGACTGGGAGACCTCAGTCAGACCGAATCGGGAACAGTATCTCCACCACCACACGGAGCACTGGGGCCCCCCAGGGCTGTGTGCTCAGTCCACTGCTGCTCACTCTGCTGACGCACGACTGTGCAGCAATGCACAGCTCGATCCACATCATCAAGTTCGCCGATGACATGACCGTGGTGGGTCTCATCAGCAAGAACGACGAGTCAGCATACAAAGAGGAGGTGCAGCGGCTAACAGACTCTGAATGTGGACAAAACAAAAGAGATGGTTGTTGACTTCAGGAGAGCACAGAGTGAACACTCTCTGCTGAACATCAACGGCTCCTCTGGAGATCGTCAAGAGCACCAAATTCCTTGGTGTTCACCTGGCGGAGAACCCCACCTGGTCCCTCAACACCAGCTCTATTACCAAGAAAGCCCAGCAGCGTCTCTACTTTCTTCGAAGGCTGAGGAAAGCACATCTCCCACCCCCCATCCTCACTACATTCTATAGAGGGACTATTAAGAGCATCCTGAGCAGCTGCATCACTGCCTGGTTTGGGACTTGCACCGTTTCAGAACGCAAAGCCCTGCAGAGGATAGTGAGAACAGCTGAGAAGATCATTGGGGTCTCCCTTCCCTCCATCAAAGACATTTAAACCAAACGCTGCATCCGCAAAGCAACCAGCATTGTGGATGACCCCACACACCCCTCATACAAACTCTTCACCCTCCTGCCGTCTTTTCAAGAGGTACCGAAGCATTCAGGCCCTCACGGCCAGACTGTGTAACAGCTTCTTCCCCCAAGCCATCAGACTTCTCAATACTCAGAGACTGAACTGACACACACACACACACACACACACACACACGCAATTCAACATTTGCACATGTAATTTCATAGTATGTTATGTTTACATTGTGCATTTTTAGAAAGTGTCATCTTTTTGCACTACTCAGATTAGAAATGTGTCTATTGTCCCGTTCATTTTTAGTAATTATTGTACTGTCCTGTACATCTTGTACACGTTTGCACGTACACTTTATGTAGGAATGTGTTGGTCTTATTTAGTCTGTGTAGCCTCATGTGGTTCTGTGTTTGTCCTATGTTGTTTATGTAGCACCATGGACCTGGAGGAACGTTGTCACATTTCGCTGTGTACTGTACTAACTGTATATGGTTGAACGACAATAAAAACCACTTGACACTTGACTTGAAAAGAAAGGAGAGTCCACAGCCGCCTTCAGTAAACAACTAGCCACTAGCATGCTACTCTGAGGATTTTACAATTCCCTTAACAGAAATAAAATAAAACCAACAAAGTATCCAAAGAGGATCACCACGTGCATATAACGGCACAAGAAAAAATGTCGATAGATGTCTTCACTACGAGGGTATTTCTGTATGTCAGAATGCAAAAGAGGAAAAGTCTCCATGGTTGTTCCATTCCTCGTAATAGTACTCATCTAGAAAGTTACTAAAGGAAAAGTACTGGGACTGATATCAGTGAACTTGCAGCAAACATTTGACAACAGTGGACAATTTGCCACAAGTTTGCTGCAAAGCTCATTTGAATGTGAATATGATCAGTGGCAAATTAGCACCAAGTTTGCATTAGAATTTGCCATGACAATTTCACAATTCTAGGCAATTTTGTAGTAAAAGTAGTGTGAGTAGTACGTTACCACTGAAAATGTTACAAAGACTACTTTGAATACCCGGATGATGTACTTCTTCAACAGAAATAATCGTGAACTCAGCGCTCGCGGCTTACTGTACGTAGTGGGAGGTGCAGGGTTACCTGTCCCAATGCTGGTCTGACAAAAATTTATGGTGAATATGGCAACTACCGAAACTTCTATTAAGACAGCACTTTACAAATGTGAGTTGAACGCTTTACCATCAACCCACGCTGTGTGAATATGCTCATTATTTGAGATATGAGTGTAAGACTATGGTTGGCTAACATGCTAAAAGCTAGCAGCAACACATCACGTGTGTTTGAAACGTCACTTCTGACAGATGAAAAACTGTGAATGCTTCGATTTAGTAAAAAACCCTATGTGTTCTGTTTAGGACGATACAATGCTTTAAACATATACTGCACTAGATGGCTGAGTGCATAGTGTCATTTGGGACACAGCTACATATATATTCCATGTTCTTCAAATGAGTGGATACCTTTGTGGAACGTTTCAAATCAGTCACTTATAAAGTTCCATCACATGTTCATACATTAACAACAATATGAGTTAATGCACCTATAAACATGCCTTCATTTGAATTCTAATGCACTCCATCTAAATGTATTAAATGCAAGAAAAATGAATATGAAAGTATGAATGCCCTCTTAGAAGGCAGCAATGACAGCAAGGCAGCTCACTTGGTTTTGAAACAGAACTTTAGAATACTTCAAGGTTGTGCTCCATTCAGAACTGAATATAGAGTACCTAAATAACCAAAATAATAAAATGAACATCAACTCAACTCAACCTTTATTTATAGAGCACATTTATAACCACAGGAATAGACCCAAAGTGCTTTACATCAGTCACAACATAATATGCATACCCTTATATAAATACCGGAGCCTAAAATCTATATCCATAATTAAAACTTATTCAAAGCAAATGCGTATAAATGTGTATTTAAAGCAGATTTAAAAAGGCAGAGCGTCGGAGCTGTGCTGATATGAAGCGGAGGCTTGTTCCAGAGTTTGGGGCTTACAATAGCAAATGCACAATCGCCCTTCAATTTGTGGCAGCAACGAGTAACTTTCAGCAGAAGTTGGTCAGCTGACCCAAGTGCTCTAGTAGGACAATAAAGGACCAGAAGGTCACAGAGATATTGAGGTGCAAGTTATCATACACACAACATATTTCTCCAAATTCTTAGGACATTTGTTCTGATCCAATTTTTTGAACCAATAAATGTCTTTGAATTTCTATGAATTGCAATTGAAGAGATTCAAATTCCAATTTAACATTCTGTGAGACGTGGCCAATAAAATTGATATTCCAACTGTGAATGGAAAGGGAGCCATTTCTTAAATTCTGAATTTTGTCCAAGCCCGGAAATCACAAATCTGTGTCTTTAGATTTGTGAAACTACAGCTCGACTTTAATTTTCCATTTATAAAGGCACAAGTGCTTTTCAAGGACAGAAGACTTCACTGAGGTGGCAACTCATTAGCAGATCAGGGGTGGTTTTGATAAAAGGTGTGAAAGGGATGAGAACCAGAACGTACCAACTCAACAAGGATTCTTACCTTTAAATAGACTGATAATTATAGGGACTGATGATAGACATAAAATGCTCTTGTCTGATTTTACCCCAACCTGAAAGAGTTGGGGTAAAAGACTGGTCAGAATTCCACCAACACTTCAGAAGGGACTCTCCAGACAACACTGGAACTTCTTTAAATTCTGCAGTCATAAGCAGCCACATGCATATGTAAGCACTAAAAGGGACACATGGGCCCAGGAACATACATGTCTGGGACCCTTTCAGAGAATTCATGAAGTACTCCAAAGAATTCCAGCTGGACTTGAGCCACTGTTTTCCTGATAAATCACACAGGGCTGGTTTTGATCTGTGGCACTGAAAAGCTTCCCTAGTCTGCTTCAGAAAACAGATTCAGGGGCTGCAAGAACACAGGCTAAAGTTTTATGATCTATGAGGATTCAGTTGTTAAAGGAATACAGTTGTTCACCCAAAAATGAAAATTCTTTCATTATTTACTCACTCTACAGACTTTCTTTCTGAGCACTTTTTCATACAATTACAAAGAATGGGGAAAGAACTGGTCCATATGTCTTGTTTGAGATATTCCAAGTCTTGCCGTAAGAAACAGATTCAGATGCACTGACAAGGTTTGGGAGTAACAGAATACCTTTAACGGTGTTATGTAATTAAAATACAAAATATGACTGACTATATTACATTACAGTTGCAAATTAAATGGTTGGAAATCATAATAGAGATACATTCAAAAAGTATTGGTATTACTGAAGAGATTACTTTGCATTTTACTGTCATTTGTTTCTTTTGATATTTAGTCCTTTCAGCTGGAAAACATGTATACATATAAATGATGCGATCTGAGGACCGCTTGAACAGTGGTGAAACACTTGCTTGTGTTTTGAATTGTTACATTTATACACTTTCACATTGTTATGAGTAAAATGGTAGATATAACATCACGATTTTATAACAAATTCCATCAAGAAATTCCACATCACATCATTTTTTTCTCTTTAGTATGACCTTTGATATTAGGCAAAGATGTATTGCTAAAATCCTAAAATTAGAATATTTGTATTGTTTTCCTATAAAGATATCGAAAAATCCCCAAAACATGAAAATACATTTAATCGAGAAGCAACACTGCAAAGATACAGTGACAAGAAAAAGTATGTAAAACCTTTGGAATTACCTGCATTTATATATAAATTTGTCTTCAAATCTGGTTTGATCTTCATCTAAGTTACAATAATGAATACAATCTGTTTTAACTAATAACACAAATGATGTTGTTCTTGTAAATATTTAATACATGTAAGTTGGAAAAGTGTGTGAACCCTGAAGCTAATGACGTCAACAAAAGATAAATAGAGCCAGGAGTTGTTAAACCTGGCATCCAATTAATGAAATGAGATGTGGGTTAGAATTTTTGGACTTATAAAAAACACTACATTTTGAGTTTGCTATTCACAAGAAGAATCTGCCGCCGTGAACCATGCCTCACAAAACAAAAGTGATCTCAGAAGACTTATAATCAAACATTTTTGCAAAGGCATAATGCTGGAAGGGGTTACACAATTATCTTGAAGAGCTTAGAAATTCATCTGTCCACAGTTAGACAAACTGTCTATAAATGGAGATGATTTAGTACTGTGGCCCTCTCCCTAGAAGGCGCCGTCCAGCTAAGATGACTTAAAGGGCACACCGAAGAGTGCTCAATGATGTAAAAAGAACCCTAGAGTGACAGATAAAGACACGAAGGAATCATTGAAACTGGTTAACATCTCTGTTCATGAGTCTACTATACGGAAAACATTAAAGAGACATGGTGTTAATGGCAGGACACCATGAAGCAAGCTGCTGCTTTCCAACAAAAACATTGCTGCCTGCCTGAAATTTGCCAAAGACCACATTGACACTACAACGCTACTGGGAAAATGTTTTGTGGACTGATGAAACTAAGGTTAAATTGTTTGGGAAGAATACGTCGCACTACATCTGATATAAAAAGAGCACAACATACCAACATGAAAACATCATCCCAACGGTGAAGTACGATGGAGGGAACATAAACTCGGGATCTGGACAATAGGAAGCTGTTGTGTGGCAGAAGCAAGTCATTGTCATGTATAAGACGGAAACGACGTCCAGCGACGTCATTGGCTGTTGTGAAAGTCGTACAAATTCATATGAGCGCAGTCGTACAATATCATATGGATTAGCCAAATTTACAAAAGTAGCACGAATCCCTTATGATTTTGCTGTGAGAGTGTGTTGGTTCACACAGACATCTTAATATATGGCTGAGCTCATGAAATTCTGTCAGGAAGAATTGTCAAAATTCCTTCTGAACGTTATGCAGGTCTAATCCGCAGCTACCGGAAATGCTTGGTTGAGGTTATTGCTGCCAATAGGAGGACTGACCAGTTATTAAATCCAAGGGTTCACTAACATTTTCCACAGCACTGTGAATGTTTAATGGGATGTGTTCAATAAAGACATGGAGGATTATAACTGTTTGTGTTGTTAGCTTAAGCACATTGTGTTTGTCTGTACTTTGATGAAAATGAGATCACATTTATGACCAATTAATGCAGAAAACCAGCTAATTCCAAATGGGTTCAAAAACTTTTTCCTACCACTGTGTGTTTTGTTTTTCCAGAGAAGTACATTTCATCTTACTGTACTTGCTGATCACTTCTTATTCATTTTCTTAGTCAAAACAAGTGAAAAAATCTTCCAGTGCTGAAGAAGTAATCCAATGTATTTAGATTAATGTTACTGATCTAATGGAATTAGTTAAAAATGTATTCTGTAACTTTTAACAGTAACACTCCAAACCCTGTTCACACAAGTTGTTTGCTTATTTAGCATAATCGGTGTGAGATTTAGCATGTTAACAAGTTAAGTGAGTTGAATTTGTGAATCGGATCACTGTGATTGAAAGATTCAGTTCAAAAGAACGATTCATTCACACATTGGACACCACCTCTTCTCTCATGAACTCTCAAAAATGCAAAGATTTTCTTTTAATAATAACTTTAATTTCAGTCTATCACACAAAGCTATCATATGGCTTCGGAAGACTTTGAATATTCTGTTCAAATTTTTACGATACTTTTATGGTGCTTTTATGGAGCTTGACATCCCCAGTCCATCATTATATGGAAAGGAATGGCCAGGCTATTCTTCAAATAATATCAGAATTTTCATTTTTGGATAAACCGTTCTGTAAGTAACCAGATGCAATAGACACTGAGGTGTGAAAATGATCGGTTAAATAAACTATTGGTTAAATGAAACAGCCCATCACTCTTATGTGGAGTGCCACTGTCGAGAGCATCCTGAGTGTTTCGGCAGAGTTCGGTCTGAACAAACAAGCTTCTGCCAACTGTCCAAATGGTGTTGCTGGAGACTCTGCACCCACACGAGGTATGACAAGAAGGAATGTTGCCTTGAGGTTGGAGGGTCATGTCATCAGCGACTCCTATCTACAAAGCTCCTTCCAGAAGCTCGCCTGGGTCTGGATACTAGCTACTTTCCCACAGCTAGCCATATTGCAGCACTTTACAGAAGATCAAAGACAAATAGTTACGGAGCCGACAAGCTGGACAGCATCAGTTTTGCTTCACATTACCAGAGCACACTCTTACCTTTAGGACAAGTACACAGGGAAACTGCATTCATATGTGGGACAAAAAAAGCTAAGATGGGATAGTTCACACAAAAATTATACAACAGTATAAATAGTGATTAAAATTTAAGTTTGTATGGCTTGTAAAAACTTAAGTTGCTTAGACTACTTTATTCTAAAGCTGTCAGAATTAACGCTTTAATGCTTGCGATTAATTAAAAAAGTTTAACGTGTTTACAGGGTTGGGGAGTAAAAAATACATGTAACAGGATTACGTATTTAAAATACAAAATATAAGTAACTGTATTCCACTACATTGGTAATTAGAATACAGTTACATTAAACATTTATTTTGATTACTGTAGAGATGGTGGTGGCGTAGTAAGCTAAAGCACGTAACTGTTAATCAGAAGGTCGCTGTTCAATCCCCACAGCCACCACCATTGTGTCCTTGAGCAAGGCACTTAACTCCAGGTTGCTCCGGGGGATTGTCCCTGTAATAAGTGCACTGTAAGTCGCTTTGGATAAAAGCATCTGCCAAATCCGTAAATGTAAAATGTAATTAGCATTTTATTGTCATTTGTTTCATTTCATATTTAGTCCTTTCAGATGGAAAACATTTAAACATATAAATGATGTGATCCAAAGTGCATTTGAACAGCGGTGAAACACTTTCTTATGATGTGTTACATACGAGCAGACAGAGAAGTTTGAAGTACGTTCAAAGAAATAGAAATAAACCTTGTGTAAATTGTTAGCTTTACGCTAAGCTAAAATGTGGAGTTCAAAGTTGTGCTTGACACTGGCAATGATGCCCTGAATCATGAACAAGGCTTCACGATTGCTGTAAAAAATAGATAGCCACAGTCTGCTGGCAGATTAATATTGTGGAGGATGAGAGTTTAAGAGAATTAATGCGCATTGCAATGAATACTCAACCAATGGGGAGACTAGTTCTTTCAGTTAGTCAAACTCCCACTTAGACTTTGGGAAACGTTAAATGTTACTTGAAATGCTGCTATTTTAGCACATTTTTAACGCATCTTTATACTGTGGAATGCTTTCTTTGGAAAATTTTTAATAAAGCATTATATTGTTACATGTTTGTTTTCTTTCCTAAGATGGATATAAATGCTTTTTGACCATAACATTTTTTATATAAAGTGTCAAATTCAGCACTTTGAAAATCTGCGATTAATCACGAAATTGAATATTTAATCGTGCTTTTTGTCATTTTGGAGCCAAGTTGCCATTCACTTTCATTTGATGGAAAAAAGCGGCTCTTTTTGCTTATCTTTGGGGTTTGAAATGACATGAGGGTGAGTAAATGATGACAGTGAAGCATTTCTGAGCTTTGCAGGTTTCTGAATTCCAACTACAGAGCCACGTGTGTCATTATTAAAAAGTGTATTTTTGGTTTCGAGATTTTCACATTAATGTTTTAATGTAAATAAATAAATAAATAAATAAATAAAGGTGCATTTCTGGTTTCAACATTATTTGTACTTCAGAACTTTGTTACGCTGGACAAGAAAAACTAGCTTCATAACATGTGACATACATTTAGTTTTCAACCATTTAAAATGGGTAAAATGTAACAATTTATGGAGCCACATTAAGTGTCCCATATCTCTGGGATTTAACCATATATCTTAAAAAATGAAGATCCAAGAAGGATAATGTGTTCATAATCAGAATCTAAAAGGATATTAAGAAATACTGGAGTTAAATACTACTTATCTCTATGTAAAAATAAAATAATGATGCTGCCACCTTTCTAATGTTATTTTATTTATACCTGTAATTTTGATCAAATAATAGATGCGAAAATGGTCATATTGAACCCCCACTACAAAATAATGGAGTACATTCAATAGGCATTCAATATATTGGCTTTCATCATCTTTCACTAGTAAAAACATTTTTTATTGAAGCGGAGGACCTCTGGTTTAGTTGACATGGAATTACTCTGTTTATATACAGCTGGAAGGGCAGAAACACCTGCCAGTCTGTAAAATGAATCTCACAAAGTATTTGTATGGCTTTAGTTGGAATTTAGCAAAAAAATTGCATGGAATTTTGTGATATTACTTTTCCTTTTGGAGCTTGACAGTCGTTATGCCCATCCACTGTCAATGTATGGAAAAGAGCAGCATAGACCCTCTACTGATGAAGAAAATGTTTTGAGTGACATAAGTAGATGATTACTTATATTTTTTGGGTGAAATACACTACAGGTCAAAAGTTTTGAAACACTTGACTGAAATGTTTCTCATGATCTTAAAAATCTTTTGATCTGAAGGTATATGCTTAAATGTTTGAAATTAGTTTTGTAGACAAAAATATAATTGTACCACCATATTCATTTATTTCATTTTAAAACTAAAATGTAAAAAAAAAGTTTTTGAAATTGATGACTTGGACCAAATAATAAAGAAAAGAAGCCACTATGGCACTTTTCCACAGCACGCTACGGTTCGATTAGACTCTGCTCCCTTTACTTTTTGGAGTTGTTTTTCCACTGCAGTTTAGTGGTGCCTCAACGTGGGTGGGATTATAGGCTGACTGTCATAGCTCCGCCGCCTCTACTTCCATGACATCATCTTAAACGTGACAAACATTACTGACCATAAACAATAACGCGACCTCTAGCTGTTAGCTTCTAGCTTATTGTGCTGAATAAAGCAGTTGTTGCATGCTGATTTTACACAAGTGTAACAGTTAAATTGGCCTGATTGTTTTAGAAGCAAGTTTCCAGTAGCTGGTCAACTAAATAAAGAGAAGCTTTCAAGCAGAATATAGAGTTAACGTAACAAAACATACCATCCTCCATCGTGAACATCAATAACGCTGTGGCCTAGTTCAGGGCACTACCATTACTCACCGGACTATTGCCATATTGCCACTAACACTTTCTTCCGTTTCAACCACTCTGGCTGTTGTGGTTCTTGATGGTTCTGTAATCACGTTTAGTTTGTTTTTTTTTGTTTACTTTCCCTACACTGTTGGTAGGTACGGTGGTAGCCGAGGGTGGCCAACAGCTGAGACACTTCATGAGAGACTTTTTAGTTTTTAGTTTTGTTCAGCACTAACACGAGGAACGTCTGCACCTCGTTTATTGACCACGGCGTAGTTTTGCGCACAGCCATTTCTTTTTACAATCCGAAAATCACGTGAACAAATGATACTGCTATCGCGGTTGCTAAATTTAAAACTAAATTTTTTGCATGTCGCAAATCCAGTGACGCTGGTAGTGATGAATCTCTCTGACCAGTCAGTGATCTGCATGGTTTTGACATCACAGAGTATCGGCTCGGCTCACTTGGAACCTTGACTGAGGTGGTACTAAAAAAAGTATCAGATACCAGGTACTATCCACAGTGGAAAACCCCCAAAAAGCGTGCAGAGTCGAGCTGTACCGTGCAGTGGAAAAGCCCCATAAGTGCCCAACATAGATGGGAACTCCTTCAATACTGTTAAAAAAAACATCCCAGGGTGATATCTCAAAAAAAAATTCAAGAGTACATGTCTACAAATTCCAGGGTGACTACTTTGAAGATGATAAATAACACATTTTTTATTTATTTTGGATTTTGTTTAGTCACAACATAATTCCCATAGTTCCATTTATGTTATTCCATCATTTTGATGACTTTACTATTATTTTAAATGTGTAAAAAAATAAATTAAAAAAAATAATGATTCAAAACTTTTGACCGGTAGTGTATACACCTTGGCAACATGCAAAAATGAACATTTGTGCATTGGGACTATCAACTGTACAAGCAGGTCACCTTGAGTCTTTAATTTTTAATACTGTGATGTACTGTCTTTGAAAGGACGTGCAGGTAAGTAGATTAAATGTGTTGAAAATCAATGGCCAATCACTTAGTGTGAAGGGATGAGGCAGTGGAAAGCAGTGCACCGAACTGAAGAGGGTGAAGGTGTTTTCCTTCCAATAAAACAGGCAAGGACAGAGCAAGTCAGAGAGACAGTCTTCAGAAGCTTCTCTGTACTTTCAAATGAAAGACTCATCTCATCTATTACATGAGATGTGCTAAATATCTTCTCACTAAATGGAGAGTTGTTTTACCTGAACTGTTCACATGTACTCACACTAATGCCGTAGCCATGCAGCAACAACAAAGTGCTCGCATGAACAATTGGAGTCTTTTGGATTACTTTTATGCTGCCTTTGACCTTTTGGAGCTTCAGAAATGTGGTACCCATTCACTTGCATTGTATGGATATTCATCTAAAAATCTTTATTTGTGTTCAGCAAAAGAAAGTCATACACATCTGGGATAGCTTTAGGGTGTCAAAAATGAGAGAATTTTTATTTTTGGGTGAACTAACCCTTTAAAGGCTTCATTAGAACTCCTTGGTCAGAGCATAGACATTTTTCCAACCAAAAAATCCTTTTCACAAACCAAACTTTGGCACTCACTGTACTGCTAATGTAGTGTTAATTTGTGAAAAAACTTTAAAACTAATTGTAAAATAAAAGATCTTCTGTGGCCAGCAATAGTCACAGAGAAACCAAAGTACTTAGGAAATTTGCAAATTACATAAGGAAGGGCTTCATCATTCATATCTCATCTAGTAGTTAATGCAGATAGAGCTTTAATTGTTAGTGAATTCAACATTCACATAGATGATGAAAATTACACATTGGGATTAGCATTTATTGATATTCTAAACTATCCTGGAGTCAGACAAAATGTGACAGGACCAACTCATCGCCATAATCATACACTAGATTTAATATAAGGTTGATGTTGATACTATAGAAATTCTACCGCAGAACGATGACATCAGACCATTACCTCGTTCTTGTTTGCTGCGATCAGCTAATGTCACTCAATCTACACAACACTGTCGTTCAGGAAGAACTATTCTTTCAACCACTAAAGATAGCTTCACTAATAATCTTCCAGAATACTCAGTAAGCCAAAAAGACAAGAAGAACTTGAAATAACAGAAAATATAAATACAGTCTTCTCTATGACTCTTGATATTGTTGCCCCCTTCGATTAAAGAAAAAAGTCTTGCACCGTGGTACAATGATCACATTCATGCTCTCAAGAGGGCAGCTCAGAAAATTGAGTGCAACCGGAAGAATAACAAATTTGAGGTATTTTGTGGTTTGTGGAAGGATAGTGTCTGTAGCTACAGACAGGTACTAAAATCTGCCAGGTCAGCATATTTTAGCAAACTCATAGATAATAACCACAACAGTCCTAGGTGTTTATTCAGTACTGTGGCTAAATTGGTTAGGGATAAAGCATTGACTGAACCAGATATTTCGTCGCAGCACAGTTGTAATGATTTCATGAATTATGCAATCAACTGTCACAGCACCTCAGAAAACAGTGTCTTGTAATTTTGCTCACAAGCAAATTCAATCCTTCACTGTCTTAGGTCATGAAAAGCTAACAAAACTTATAGAAACATCAAATGTGACAACAGGAATGTTTGATCCAATACCAGCTAAACTCTTAAAAGAGGTATTCCCAGTAATCTCAGAACCTCTTTTTAATATTATTAACTCCTCGCTATCCTTAGGACATGTCCCAAGAAACTTTAAAATGGCAGTTATCAAACCGCTTATAAAAGAAGCCACAGCTTCTTCCTAGAGAATTGGTTACTTACAGATCGATTTCAAATCTACCATTTATGTCAAAAATACTAGAAAAGGTAGTGTCCTCCCAACTATGTTAATTTCTACAGAGAAATTGAATATATGTACAATTTCAGTCAGGATTTAGGCACCATCACATTACAGAGGCTGTACTTATCAGTTACAAATGACTTGCTCTTATCATCTGATCGCAGCTGCATTTCTCTCAGATCCAGCTCCGTTCCTGACTCCACTGCTACGTGTCGCTGAAAGATGACGTCAAACTACTTCAGTTTTTTTACTTCAGAGAATAAAACTGATGCCAACTCTAGATATAATTCATCGGACACTTCATTTGCTTCAACTGCCTGAACCTTGGATTTAAGATGGACCCCAACGAACCTCACCGGAATGACCTTCCGGTTGAACTGCGATGCACCTCATAATTTATCTCTGCCTGCATCACCTATGTCTATTGATGGACTACACCATTGAATACATAGTCTATCATTTAATTGCCAACAAAAGCCTTCATCAGCAAACTAACAAAAGACAATGCATCTATGTGAACTTCTGCAATTAATCCAGGATGGACTTCAAAGTCAGAAGTCATTCATCTTAAAAGTTCATAAAAAAATACATTTTATTTTTAAAACACTGGATCTTAACACTTAATTTACAAATTTAAAAACATGACATGCACTGCACACAAATAACTAATATTGGCATTATATACATAATGTTTAGCCTGAGGGGAACTGGCCCTCACAGTGAGTCTGGTTTCTCCCAAGGTTATTTTTCTCCATTAACCAATATCTTATGGACTTTTGTGTTCCTTGCCACAGTCGCCTGCGGCTTGCTCACAAGGGTTCTAAATACAATGAATAATTATGTAATTTCTATCCACATTTTACAATCATATTTAATGCAACTACACAACTAAGACACTAAGACATTATAGATATTACAATTAAAAAATATATATATTTGGGGGGTGGGGGGGGGTTGTGTTGTGCCTGAGTGAACAGAAATGTGTGGAAAGGACTTGTTCAGTGTACAAATGAAGGTGTGTTTGCTTGATAGCCAATAGAGATAAGCAGCCAGTTGTTTCCTGACTATCAGCCTTGTTTAGCCTGTGACCTGGGGCTCGGTCCACTGCACACGGGTCATCCAGGTTACATACCTCTGAGGCTAATTTGCCTGAGAGCACTAAGAAGCTCTGAGAAACACTGTTCGAGCGACACTAGCTAAATAAATTCAGTATAGAGCTTGCTTTCTTTTTCTCCACAGAGAAATGTGTTCTTGTTGAACATTTAAAGGGATAGTTAACCCACAAAAGAAATAAATGAGATAATTTAACTATATTTTTACTGGGTGATTCTCATTAAACCTGTCAAGAAATTATCCTGGTCATTTTTAACCAAAAATAAATACATAAAAGCATGAAATTGGAGGTGGAATTTGCTGTTCAGTGATTTCTTACTTCTTACATAATTTCATGATATTTTACAAATTGATATTTATGTCCCATTACTTTTGCAAGCAAAAAGGTAATACAATAGTGTTAAACTACCTGAGTGGTGTAATTGCAGACCTCTGGAGACCAGCATTACACCAAGAGGTTAAGGTTTGGTCCAGTTAGCCCCTACTGGTAGTTGCTGTAACTAAATGAATGGAGGCAAAAATAGTTTTTCTCCACTGACAGCCATTTACAAGTAGCTCTGTATTCTGAAAACCTTTTTTTGTTTTGCAAGTAACATTTACATTGCAAATATTGCATCATATTTTAGTAGATGTTGTATCAGTGGCCGATTTTCTGGAGGCCTCACCCAAAAATCCTTTATTCACCCTTACATCGTTCCAAACCAAACTTTGTGCTACACGATCAGTTAGCAGACACATGAAAACCAATGGCTTTTTTAAAGAAGTGTGATTACAAATACCCAAGGAAATCAATAACGAATGGTTGAACAGCTAAGATTGCTTCATTTATGAATAATTTGACCAGGGTTTTTCATGCCCCCAGTTTCATTTGTGTCTAACAGTCAGCCAGGCCTTAAATTGAAATATTATTACAGACTCAGACTGCAAGGTTTGATAACAACCATCCAGGGTGTAATTCAGTGCAAAAAGTCGTTTGGTCCTAAGTAAAATATTTTTGAGGTTTTCTTTTTAGAGTTTAACATTGGTCTTGGTTGGAGACTTGGGCTTAATTTATTGTTTTGACTGGTTCCTTTCTATGCTTTAAAACTTTAGGGAAATAATAATCATTCCAGATTGGTCTCGTCAAATTCCTCCAGCACCAAGGACTTCATGAACAGTTTACCACAGATCCACAAGTCTGGTGAATACTGGAGGCAAATGAATGTGTTTTTGTTGATGGTTCAATCATTACACACTATCACATTTCTCTCACTGGTACCACCACTGCTACTGCCGGATTCCTTTCCAGTGACATTTACTAAATTCGAATCCTGTTGGATGTTTTTACCAGTGGCCAGGTTTTTAAATAAATGTGAATACATCATGGGGAAGTCTACCCACCTTGCACCCCAAATATCTGTTTAAAATGATTATTTAAAAAGCCTTTCATGTTATCCTTTTGTAGCTAAGAGGTCAAGGTTTGTCTGTTTAGCACCCAATTTATCTCTATAAGAGTACTTGGCTAGAGCGGGAACCCTGGAAGACACATTTTGACACTGGTAAATCATGTACCGTGTTATAATTAAATACTTGCGATTAATTTGTTGCTTGGGGAAACAGTATTTCATCAGAATATGCAGTTATTTTTGAATGGCTGTCAATGGGGAAACAGGCTTGTCCCCTTGCTGGTAGATATCTTAACTACACCATTTTTCATTCAATATTATAATAATAATTAATAGTGTAATATGTTTAAAATAGTTTGTCTGGATATTACATTGACATTTTATTGTTGAGATGTCTAAAATGATAATAAACGTACACCCTTTGACAACTAACCATTATTGTACAATTTAGATATATATTATTTATGGGCTGTCAATGTATTTACATTTTAATCAATTACATGAGATATCAGTTAAGAAGCAGAAATTAATCGCATATCCTATTTGCTGAGAAAGGCCACAATATAAAGATAATTAAACATATAATAATCAAAATAATTCAGCCACAACATTAAAACCACCTGCCTAATATTGTGCAGGTCCCCCTCGTCCCCCTATAAAAAATTAAATAATCTTAAAATAATTTAAGCAATATCACATGAGCAAGAGTGAGATATGGCCCTACATCAGCACTGCTGTGATTCGACCGCAGGCCGAGTGCCATAGGTAATCACAGAAGTGCTGATATAGGGCCATATAGCATGATTGCGAGTGTGATATTACTAATATACAACAGTTCAATGAACAAGAACATTTTTTAAAAAATCAGGAAAAGCTGAGAAGTCATAAAAACGCATTTGTGCATGGAACTACTTTCTTACGTGACGGATCAGAATCTGTAGTTGCTGGTTGAAACCAAATGATGCATCAAAGCCTTCGTTAGTAATTCAAAAATGTCACTTCAGAAATAGTATCAGGGTTGTGCTGTTTCTACCAAGTTACTGGATTAACAAGGATGGATGCGAGTGTGTGCATGAGATAGATAGAGAGAGAGAGAGAGAGAGAGAGAGAGAGATGGAGTGTGTGTGATCACCTGTTGCCACACCCAAGCAGAGATGCTGTCAGCTTTCTGAAGATCAGCTTTCTCAGTGGAAAAGTAGCCGTTCAAGAGTGGGTATTTCTCCCTATTTCGCAGTAGCAGGTGCGCTCGTCTTTCACTATAGAAACCACAATGTCCTCCGCCATTTTAAACAGTGTGTCCACTCCCATGTGGAAAGTCCGATAAGAGGCAAGTGCCTTCAGTTTGTGTAATTAATCAGTCTGTTGTGTCTCTCAGCTGTGATGAGCAATAATGCTGTACTGTTCGTTTAAAGCCTTTTAATGCTACTTCCTAGCTTTAGTAGTAATACGAGCGATCACGGAGCGCTGTTGTAACAGTGGCTGACATGGGTTCACTTCACGTCACCTAACTGGCTCATATAACACACAAAAATTATCCTTTGCCACCACCTGCTGGCTAACATATATAATGTCAATAGAAATACATGTAAAAAAAGACAACCAGTATCTCTTAATGGCATTAACACAAGCAGACTGATAAAGACAGTGAAGCGTCTGAGTGCTGATGGTGTCAGACCCATCAGTGCTCATGGGATGTCTCTCGTTCAAACAGATTCGAGGACCGGAACTAACTGTTGTGTGTGTGTGTGCATATATATATATATATATATATAGGTGGATGAGGGGGACCTAAACAATATTAGGCAGGTGGTTTTAATGTTGTGGCTAATCACACACTGGATGTTTTTTGTACCATTCGGAGTAAATTCTAGAAAATGTTGTGTGTAAAAATCCCAGGAGATGAGCAGTTCAGAAACACTCAAACCAGCCTGTCTGGCACCAACAACCAAGCGACAGTCAAAATCACTGAGATCAAATTTTTTCCCCATTCTGACGGTTGATGTGAACATTTGCATGATTTTATACACTTCACTGCTGCCAATCGCGTGGATGATTGTTGGTGCCAGACTGGCTGGTTTGAGTATTTCTGTAACTGCTGATCTCCTGGGATTTTCACACACAACAGACTCTAGTGTTTACTCAGTATGGTGCCAAAAACAAAAAAACATCCAGTGAGATGCAGTTCTGCAGACGGAAATGTCTTGTTGATGAGAGAGGTCAACAGAGAATGTTCAGACTGGTTCAAACTGACAAAGTCTACTGGAACTCTGATAACCGCTCTGTACAATTGTGGTGAGCAGAATATCATCTCAGAACGCTATTGGGCACAACAGGCACTGATTTGGCATAAAGAAAATTAAGCCTACATCTAGGACCATTAAGATTTTTTGCATTGTGACATTATTTTCATACACTTAAGCATATTTTACCTTCCTTTCCTTTTACTATTCCCATTGTTTTAAGGACGATTCTCATCGCTGTAACACGGTCATCATTTTAATACTGTACAGTTATTAAATACAATTGTGTTGGTCTACTACGTACACATATAAATTGCTATGCACGAAGAAGAATGTGAATCAGCAAAAACAAAAAAAAGAAGAAAGTGAAAGTGGAGATTAATCATAAAAAAGGACTTAAATATTTATCTGTTTCTCACCCACACCTATCATATCACTTCTGAAGACATGGATTTAACCACTGGAGTCTTATGGATTACTTTTATGCTGCCTTTGTGCTTTTTGGAGCTTCAATGTTCTGGCCACCATTCACTTGCATTGTATGGACCTACAGAGCTGAGATATTCTTCTAAAAATCTTTAAGTTCTGCTGAAGAAAGTCATACACATCTGGAATGGCATGAGAGAGTAAATGATGAGTTTTCATTTTTGGGTGAACTATTACGTTACGTAGAAACAACAACATTTAAATAGTAAACCTGAGTTAAGTCTACTTGCATGTAGTTACTTTAACTTAAACAGTTATTCTATATGATCACAAAGTTAAGTGAACTTAATTACACAAGTTTTGGAGACATCATTATTCAATTCAACTGGGGGAACAAGTTCACTCAATCATTTAAATAAAGTCAATTTATTAGGGTTTTTCAGTGTGCATAACGATTTACATAACACTGTATGAAGTTTGTTAGTTAGAAAGTTACGTGAGCCTCCCGACAGCCCCTTCTGGTGATTGACAGATAAAATAATCTCATTTATGTCTTATAACACAATTAAATTGGATAAGATTGGTTTATATTAAGATAATTGCCATCAGGTTCAAATGATTCTTTGGGTAATATCACTCTGGCTTTCACAAGTGGATCCTTCAGTGTTATGAGAGGCTGGATATTTTTCTTAGTGCTCTCTCTCTCCTTCTTAATTGTTCTCTCATATCAACAGACTCTGTCAAACAGAGGATCCATGACAACCCATCTGTCTTAAGTGCCACATGTGGGAAAACCCCAAGAAATGGCTTGACTAGCACTATTTTCTTTCCTGTGTTGACATAGTGATCAGTTCTTTGCAATACACTGACTGCCTACATAAATTATGATGCAAACTAAAATAGGAACAAATAATTGAAGCAAACGTTTCAAAGGAAACCAACATTGCATATTGTTGTGTTTGAAAAGTCAGGTTACTACAGCAGAGATTTCAAAGACAAAAACTAAATGAGACAAGATGATCTTGGCTTGTACAGTAGCCTACAGGCAGTGTGTTCAGGGGAAAAAGGATTAAGCAAGCTATTTTTAGTGCTCATTCACAAGGGCAGAGGGAGATAGTGAGGAAGATAATGGCATTACTGGTCCATTTAATCTCCCACAGTCATGTGACCAGCAGTAATGATGGGTATTTTGTATCTTGGCCAGAGACAAGTAAGAATGTTAAGTGTTTTTTTGGCGTTACTGAGCATGAGTGAAATTGTCTTGTCTTCTACCACCTAACCGTACATCGCATTCGATCGGACAGATGTGTCCAGTCGCACAAGTTTAAATATTTCAAAGCTTCAGAAGCTCAGATAGGATTCTAAAATTCCACATTCAAAGAGACTCAAAAGTCTTTGCGGACCTCGTAAGACTTGCAGTGTTGAGTAGATTATTTCTGAAATGTAATCTGGTACCGATTACAAATTACAAGACTAAAATTGAAATGAGTAACAATATTTTCGTTGACACTTTTGAGATAATTACATAAAAATGTAATAACTTAAAACTACTTTTTGTTGATTACTTTTGGATAATGCATTGTGTGAAAATCTTATTGTTAAACATTAAGTACCAATTACCACCCTTTATTTTATCATTAACAAACAAAATCAAACAGCATCTTGCTTTTATGTCATTGCTGAATAAAAAAACTAATTTGGGCTTTCAAAATTAATGCAAAGTTTAACACGTACGTACATTTAGCGCATTTACCATTAATGAAGCATAAACCAGCATATCCACAGGCCGGAGCAGGGCGAACCCTTTACGATGTGTCCGCCCCAAGTTATTACACTAAGGCACACACCACAAACACACACTCACAACAGCCGTGTGTCAGTGATCAAATTATGGGTAAAGGACCCGTTAACTCTATTTGTTGTACAAAACAAGCAAATAAATCAAGTACTTTGCAGCCTCTGTATGGTGCAATTGATAGAATAACGTCAAGTCTTAACATCACAAAAATGTAGAACGAGATATCTGCAAACGTTTTCCTGGTGGAGTTCAAAGCGGTGCTTCACGCTTTCATGAATGCAGCTTCACGATTGCCGTAACAAAGCGGATAGCCTCAGTCTGCCGGCTGATTAACATTGAGGAGGATGAGAGTTTAAGAGATCTAATATGCATTGCAATGAAAATGCAACTTATTTGGGAACTAGTTCTTTCAGTTAGTCAAACTCCCACTTAGACTTTGGGAAATGTTTACTGTTACTTGAATTGTTGCTATTTTTGGTTCATTTCTATCTTTATACTCTGGAAGGCTTTGTTTTGGAAATTAATGTTTGTTTTTCTGAAGAAAGAAAAGATCATTTTTGTTATTTAGGAAATTAAGAGTAAGAATTGGACAATTTTTTATCCGGGTTTAGAAACGAAAAATTTGTTCATGTCTCTCGAGTTCATTTTGTAAAGATTTGTACCTCTTCATAAGTATTCATGAGAAGGTGTGGCCTAACGTATTACAGGCACTTTTTCTGTCATCCTAAAGCATGTGCCAAAGTATGTCTGACAGCTATAAAATGATTGTTTGCAACATGCGTTTTTACCTAAACATTTGTTTGAAACAATGACTTGTACTTTCAATACATCAAAATTATTCCAAATTTAGAAGTAACAATATATCGGTTTTACCGATTAATTGTGCCAATATTTGCATTTTGGAACTTAGTGTCAATAGTTGCCGATATGTTTTTCATAATTTTTTCCATTTCAATATAAGTATCTCTGGTGTGTTTTGGGCTTGTTTATACTTAAAAGTCCCAAGTTATTCACCAAATCTTTTCTGGTTATTATTGGGATTTTGGTTGAACAAAAAAACTGCATCTGGGATTTTATTCATTTTGGACTCTTTGTTTTTTCCCACCATAGTAAGGAAAGATTTTTTTTTTTCATTGTAGATAGTTTCAAAACTATCGGCTGCTTAATCGGATATCGGCCTTTGCCACCAACTTCATTATCGTTTCGGCAAAATCCACTATCGGTCGACCTCTATTACAAATGCGAATGTGCATTAAATTCCTTAAGATGGGATGTGAAGTCTTTTTTCAATGGTTATAATTTTTTATCCAGTGTCCCTTTGAAAGTTAAGTTAATTTTGAATGTGGTCATATGAGGAATGTGACTGCATCATTTTCAATGTATGTAGTTTTACCTGGATAGGCCTAATCGCACATACACTCACCTAAAGGATTATTAGGAACACCTGTTCAATTTCTCATTAATGCAATTATCTAATCAACCAATCACATGGCAGTTGCTTCAATGCATTTAGGGGTGTGGTCCTGGTCAAGACAATCTCCTGAACTCCAAACTGAATGTCAGAATGGGAAAGAAAGGAGATTTAAGCAATTTTGAGCGTGGCATGGTTGTTGGTGCCAGACGGGCCGGTCTGAGTATTTCACAATCTGCTCAGTTACTGGGATTTTCACGCACAACCATTTCTAGGGTTTACAAAGAATGGTGTGAAAAGGGAAAAACATCCAGTATGCGGCAGTCCTGTGGGCTGAAAATGCCTTGTTGATGCTAGAGGTCAGAGGAGAATGGGCCGACTGATTCAAGCTGATAGAAGAGCAACTTTGCCTGAAATAACCACTCGTTACAACCGAGGTATGCAGCAAAGCATTTGTGAAGCCACAACACGCACAACCTTGAGGCGGATGGGCTACAACAGCAGAAGACCCCACCGGGTACCACTCATCTCCACTACAAATAGGAAAAAGAGGCTACAATTTGCAAGAGCTCACCAAAATTGGACAGTTGAAGACTGGAAAAATGTTGCCTGGCCTGATGAGTCTCAATTTCTGTTGAGACATTCAGATGGTAGAGTCAAAATTTGGCGTAAACAGAATGAGAACATGGATCCATCATGCCTTGTTACCACTGTGCAGACTGGTGGTGGTGGTGTAATGGTGTGGGGGATGTTTTCTTGGCACACTTTAGGCCCCTTAGTGCCAATTGGGCATCGTTTAAATGCCACGGCCTACCTGAGCATTGTTTCTGACCATGTCCATCCCTTTATGGCCACCATGTACCCATCCTCTGATGGCTACTTCCAGCAGGATAATGCACCATGTCACAAAGCTCGAATCATTTCAAATTGGTTTCTTGAACATGACAATGAGTTCACTGTACTAAAATGGCCCCCACAGTCACCAGATCTCAACCCAATAGAGCATCTTTGGGATGTGGTGGAACGGGAGCTTCGTGCCCTGGATGTGCATTCCACAAATCTCCATCAACTGCAAGATGCTATCCTATCAATATGGGCCAACATTTCTAAAGAATGCTTTCAGCACCTTGTTGAATCAATGCCACGTTGAATTAAGGCAGTTCTGAAGGCGAAAGGGGGTCAAACACAGTATTAGTATGGTGTTCCTAATAATCCTTTAGGTGAGTGTATATCAGGCTTTGGATCAGACCGCTCTTTTAAATTTCAGAAGCGTAATCAGTAAACACGTTACACACTAGTTATTGTTGTTGGCTGATATTGGTATTGTAATAAAAAAAATATAATCATGTAAAAGGTGAAAATGTAACTTTAATCTGATGCACATTTTAAAAATGTAATCTAATTACAATGTATTTGACATTTGTATTTTGATTACATAATCCAGAGTAAACCGTTACTACCAAACACTGTTGACACATTTGCTAACAAATTACTCCTGACCTCTTGTTTGTCGGCAGCTGTGAAAAGGTGGAACGAGACGATGAGCAGTGTCAAATGTTATGCTATGCTAAATATCTCACTCCAGCTAAATGGACAAGACTTGATTTAAAAAAATCTGTTGAAATCAGTCCTCTTGCTATATTTATGAACTACCTCGACCAAGTAAATCACGTAATGACGTGTTAAAATTGTAGCACTAAAAGGTTTTTTAAAACAGACTTCCTGCGGCAAAGCCTGCACGGTAGAGTCAGTCAGAGCGCTGGTAGCTGTACTGGCTTTGGTGCGTCTCACCTGGTTTAAATTTGCAGTGGCTTTGGCCACGCGGCTCTTATGGTGTAACATTAACTCTCCTTCCTGTTCCATATGAAAATTTAAGCGTGATCCCAGAGGAGCAGTAAAAGGTTGCACGCGGGCCAAACAGTGCTGCTGGTCGCGCACACTTGTGGTAGATCATTCAGACTAAACCACATTCAGTCGGGCATCATCAGAAGCACTTTGGTAACAAAATTTGAGACTGATGGAAAGCGATAGGAACTCTTTATTATCTTGCAACCATTTTAAACTAATCTTAGCTGGAGAGTAGAGCATGGCTATACAAACAGGGCATGATTCAGGCAGTATAAGATTGTAGTTTTAAAAGTATAGCTGCAAGATGAGTAACATTCAGTATCAGAAATGATATATTTATATTTGCCCCTCTGGAATTGATTGTCAGGGGCATTTATTACCTTTATAAATGCATATATTTTCCTAACCATATAAAAAACAAATACAGTGGTCACCATATTTGTCAGATACCTCAATGGAATCAATTAATTGAAACACATATTTAATAAAAAAAAATGGTCGTTACCTATAAAATGAAACCAAATACAAAAAATGGCTGAAATTAATGCATAAGATATTATAAAACTGATTATATACACCATATAACTGCGCGTGCATATAGAGGTATTTGCGCATGCGAGCTACGACTGCTATGAGACACCGGACAATTTATTTTCAGGAGTTTAGTCCCATAAAGATGTCTTTATATTCCTTCAGACTCCAGCTATACAAACGCAGGTATCTCCAGACCTCCTCACACACGCACTCTTGAGGTGTATACCAACTGTTGATGTTTTACATTCGTCTCCTGTTATTTACAGGCAATTCTGTCTTCTAGCATTTCTTCTTTACGGCAACAGCTCAAATGTGAGTGGTCACCTTGTGGATCCACTAATTTGTGCAAATAATTTGAAGCACATGCACAGTCTGTGTGTTCAAAGATGCATGTTTATAATAATCGGGCTGCACACGTTCAGTGCTCCAGTTCTCTGCTGATGACAATTAATTATGCTAATTTCTAGTGTAAAGTGATGGCTAGTTTCATCCAAATCACTGACAAAATTATACATTAGAAATTCTGAATTTATGAACTGATTACATCATATCAGCTACATATTTCAAAACAAATCTCTGTGACAGTGAATACAAAAAAAGCTGCAGAGGCATTAAAGGTGCCGTAAGCGATTTCAGTCATTCTACTGCCACTGAGACGTTGAATTAGCCACGCCCCCTCTTTCCAAAAATACCAAAATGAGCTTTATTGAAAAGCAGAAACGGTTGTAAAAAACAACAGTAGCAAAACAGCGCCCTCAACTGACAACAGTTATGAGCAACATGGCATAAAAATGCATTATGCCTCAATAATTCGCTGCAACTACAACAGGCTTCAATGAAAACGTGCAAAATGATCGAAAGGTCGAAAGCGTCGTTTTTTTTTTTTTACGTTTACAGAGTCTACAGCTGTCACAGAGACCAGTTAGATATCTCACAACACTTATTTCATTACTATCTTTAACGGAGAAAGACGTTCTTTTTTTTTTTGCATACCTTTCCATGAAAAAACAAATAACTTAAAAGCACCTTTAAACCCATATTGACCTGCAACAGAATAATATGAAACAAAGATGGGTTGATTCCACACTGAAAATCTGGGATTCAAAATAAAATTTCAACCTGTAAATAACAATTATTATATCCCTATCTGAAATCGGAGTTTTCATGGCTCGATTTAAATATCAAGATCCATATCTCTACTTCTCAGTGGCGCTTCCATTCTGTACTCCGCCCTCTGCCCATGAAGTGCCCATTTAAAGACCCCATCAAATCAGAATTTAGTTTGTTCATTTAGTCCACGTCTTGGCTTTGGGGTCCTTCAATATGTTCAACCCCAACTCCACTGGCATATTTTGCCCCAACAGTTTCATTATCCAGGGCATTTCTTTCACTATGGTTGGCATTTTTGCACAGAGGCCTTGTACATTTCTGACCCGTGTCACATTGCAATCCATGAGCTGGTCTGACCCTTCACAGATTATGAGGCTCACAGTCGCTCGATACAAGGCAGATGTGGAGTGGATGCTACTTTTGCACATTTTTACAGCTTCTACTAAGGAGATGCTGTTTTACGATGGCAGTCATGGCCAGTGAAGTTGAGGTGAGCTGGATTGGAGATATGTGGAATGTGATGATTCAGCTTGAATCTAACATCAATATCTAATTTTGACTAATCATTTTATTTATTTGAATATTTTAAAGATCCTTCTTTTTATTTCACGAATCAATAACGAATCATCTCATACAAATAACAAAATTTGGCTGGCTGCGGTTCAGTCTTTATCGCACACATGCTGGGACTCCTTTGTGCAGTTTTGCACTTTTGAAACCGGTTCAGATGACAGTTAGAGCATACCTCTCCCACACTTGGCTCACCACTTGCGGTGAAGTCTCCATTCTCTGTACAGTAAATCTGTTTACGTGCTTATTATGAATGAGAGTGCACTGCTCCACACAATCAGTTTCTGTTTAGGATGTGCCGTCGAGTCAAGCATGTACCTCCTAGAAATTTATATATGCAAATTTTAGCCACAGGAAATGGAGAAAAACATTAGTTAACTTCATAAAGTGAAAAAAAAAAACAGATACTGCTTTATTTTAATTTTTTAACTAATTAAATTTCCCAGCATGAATATTAACATATCTTCTATTTGAAAAAACATTTTTGTTTAGTTCTGTATGATAAACAGTTTTGGCACAATGCTCTCCAATAAAGGTATGTAAAATCTAAGCAGCAAGACCATAATTATACGCATAGTACATATGACTTGCTAGCATAACTAATATGTCAGACTTATTAGCCAAGCTACAAAGTGAAAAACAATACTTGGTAAACATTAGGACTTTTTATTAACTTGATGAAAATGCACATTTTAACTAATGTAAGAAATTTATTTTGTATGACCAATTGCAAAATAAATGCACTGAGGAATAAACTGACTGATTTCTTTACAGTGTCTACATTGTTAGAAGACATTTCAAGAGTTTCAAACAATATCTGCAGATATCACCCATTCTTAAGTCACCGCACACGGAACAATAGTTAATACAAGCAAAAAGAAATGGTTGTTGCCCCTGATTTTTTGCCATTTCTATTGGTAAGAGTTATTCCAGACAGACTTTGTTGCAGAGAGTGAGCAAAGAAAGAGACTGTAAGCTCTAGCATCACCTCCTGGCCTTCTTCCCTTTCATCAGTTTCTTGCTCTCCTCTCGTCTCCTCTTATTGACAGGGTTGCGTGGATCGTATATCTCGAATGTGTCTTCATCCTGCATGTTGGCATCTTTTACCTTTCTGGTTTGTTCATCAAATTGCAGAACATGGGCCATCCTAAATCAAAAGAGGAAACAGAGCTCAGTTCAAAAGAACAGCGAAACGTAACTCATGCGCCACTAAATCATCAAAATCAAAGATACAAGTGGTGGGAATTTCCAGGTGGAATGGTTCAGAGCAGACTTTGACAAGTCCACAAACAGCTGGTTTCAAAACTACTTTAAAAAGGAAAAGTTCACCCCAAAATAAAAATTACGATCATTTACATCATGAGTTGAGACCCGAAAACTAATGTTGGTGTAAGATATTCGATTAATAATTTTGTGGCACTGGCAGAATTTTCCACTAATGATGCAAAGCAAAATACACTTATATTAGGACTGCACAATTAATCTAATAAATAATCAAGATCACAATTACAGCTGCCACAAGTAAATGTGAAAAGAGTCAATTACAGCATTCCATTGACTGTCGTTGAGTAAACTTAGTAATTTATTATGTTTTTTTCTTCTAGTATAGGCACAAGGCTTAAACAGTATACAGTACATGTTAACTAGAGGTAGACGATATATCTGTTTTACCGATAAATCTGTGCTGATAGTTTATCGGCAAAAATCTCCACAGAAAGTTGTTGATAGTTTTTTTTTATTCCTCATCAATAAACTTCATCTTGTGAAATAAATATTCACTCACCGGCCACTTTATCAGGTACACCTGTATATCTACTTATTCATGCGATTATCTAATCAGCCGATTGTGTGGCAGCAGTGTAATGTATAAAATCATGCAGATATGGGTCAGGAGCTTCAGTTAATGGTAAATGGTCTGCAATTACACTCACCTAAAGGATTATTAGGAACACCTGTTCAATTTCTCATTAATGCAATTATCTAATCAACCAATCACATGGCAGTTGCTTCAACGCATTTAGGGGTGTGGTCCTGGTCAAGACAATCTCCTGAACTCCAAACTGAATGTCAGAATGGGAAAGAAAGGTGATTTAAGCAATTCTGAGCATGGCATGGTTGTTTGTGCCAGACGGGCCGGTCTGAGTATTAAATGCCACGGCCTACCTGAGCATTGTTTCTGACCATGTCCATCCCTTTATGGCCACCATGTACCCATCCTCTGATGGCTACTTCCAGTAGGATAATGCACCATGTCACAAAGCTCGAATCATTTCAAATTGGTTTCTTGAACATGACAATGAGTTCACTGTACTAAAATGGCCCCCACAGTCACCAGATCTCAACCCAATAGAGCATCTTTGGGATGTGGTGGAATGGGAGCTTCGTGCCCTGGATGTGCATCCCACAAATCTCCATCAAATGCAAGATGCTATCCTATCAATATGGGCCAACATTTCTAAAGAATGCTTTCAGCACCTTGTTGAATCAATGCCACGTAGAATTAAGACAGTTCTGAAGGCGAAAGGGGGTCAAACACAGTATTAGTATGGTGTTCCTAATAATCATTTAGGTGAGTGTATATAGCACCTTTTTAACCTTAGTGGTATTCAAAGCGTTTTACACTGTGTCTCATTCACCCATTCACACACCGTTGATGGCAGAGCTGCAATGCAAGGCGCTAGCCTGCCATTGGGAGCAACTTGGGGTTCAGTGTCTTGACCAAGGACACTTTGGCATGTTGAGTCATGTGGGCCAGGAATCGAACCGACAACCCTGCAATTAGTGGACAACCCGCTCTACCACCTGAGCCACATCCGCCCCAAATGATCGCATCATTAATGATCACATCAACCATCAAAATGGGTGAAAAATGTGATTGATCGTGGCATGATTGTTGGTGCCAGATGGGTTGGTCTGAGTATATTTCTGTAACTGCTGATCTCCTGGGATTTCCATGCGCAACTGTCTCTAGAGCAGACCTGGGCAACGTATGGCCCACAAGCGTTTAAAATGCTCAGGGTTGCCAGAGAAAAGATGCAAACTCCCAATTCAAGATTAATACTTGTGCAAATTGGAAATATTCTGTCTAATGTTATACTTATTTTGTGCAATCTGACAACCATGCATGCAATTGCGCTCTTTCTAGCTCTCGCTTTCCCCTTTGAACAAACTTGGAGATCTCTCGTGCAATACTCTGCTCAAGGAAAAGTGTTATACCGCCACTCTGTGTCAGTTTTTTATGCTGTGTAATTTTAATAATAAATTAACATGGAAGTAGAGATGGTAAAATAAATCATTTATAATTAGCTCGACGATTATTCCGTTTTTTTAAGTGTCTACCTTTGTAGAGCAATATATTACTTTAGGCAATTGCAGAATAGTCCCATTAGTCACAGATACACTTCAGAAATCAGAGTACACAACTATTTCTGGGCTTAAAAGATACAAAAACCAAATCAATGCAGAACATTATATCTCAAAAGGAATACAATGTGGCCCCTATGCACTACTTAAAGCCTGATGTGGCCCCTTTACCAAAATAGTTGCCCACCCCTGCTCTAGTGTAGAGTGGGGTGAGAAAAACAAAAAACAACCAGTGAGCGGCCGTTCTGTGGACAAAAACACCTTGTTGATGAGAGGTCAACAGAGGATGGACAGACTGGTTTGAGTGGTTAGAAAGGCTACGGTAACTCAGATAACCGCTCTGTACAATTGCAGTGAGCAGAATAGCATCTCAGAATGCTCAACATGTTGAAGGCTGCAGCCTCAGTTTCCTGTTCTAAGCTAACAGTAGTGGTAACCGGAAGGATCTTCTGCTGCTGTAGCCAATCCGCCTCAATATTTGACTATATGTCAAATGTTTGTTGTACTGTAGGTTCAGAAATGCATTTCTACATAACTGTTGTAACGTGTCTTTATTTGGGTTACTGTCACGTTCCTGTCAGCTTGGATCAGTCTGGCCATTCTCCTCTGACCTCAATCATTAACAAGCCATTTCACCCACAGAACTACATCTCACTGGATGTTTTCTTTACCCGCAGCATTCTCTTCACACTCCAGAGATTGTTGTGTGTGAAAATCCCAGGAGATGAGCAGTTACAGAAATACTCAAACCAGCCCATCTGGCACCAACAATCATGCCACGGTCCAAATCACTGAGATTAAAATTTTTCCCAATTCTGATGGTTGATGTGAACATTAACTGAAGCTCCTGACCCATATCTGCAAGATTTGATACATTACATTGGAATTTTATACTTGTAGCCTCAATGTCTGTGCCTGCCATAGTAAGGAAAGACTATGAAATGTTTCATCACTCTATAAATCTATTTAAAAAAAAAAACCTGGCCCTAAATGGTTATTGGCATTCTCCACCATCTTGGTTATCGTATCAGCAAAATCCATTAATTAATCCAACTTCTAATGTTGACATGATTTTAGTGAATAAGATGCCCATTTTTATGCTGAAATACCAAGCACAAAAGTGGTGCAACTGTTTAGTGAATTCACCCCTGAGTCTTTTCGACCCACATAACACCATTTTAGGGGGTTAAGTTTGCATGTGCATTCTAGGGTTAAAAGCTCAGATTTACATTTAGTTTTGGAGCAGAGCTTGGATGAGGTGCAGAGAGTCCAATGTGTTCACATCTCACCTGTTCTGTTGACCTACATTTTCAACTGAGAGGACGGCAGTCTGAATAAAGACATGGTAGCAACCTCAAAGAAACTTTAGTAGGGATGAAACAGGTCATTGTTATACATCATGGACACAGTTGGATGATTCTCTGGGGTCTCATCTAAACCAAAAAAAAAAAAAAAAGAAACGTAAAAGGAAAAGACATTCCACACCTGTTTGAGCTATTCTGGTGAAGGTCAGAACTTCTGGCAAAACGTTACCAGCCAAGAATACAAACCTGTAGTGTTGGTATCATACTGAACACACTGGCTGAAAAAACAAGATATGACGGGACCTTTCAATAATTCAACAAACTCCTAGCTGTCATTCAATACGTTGCAACTTTTGTTGGTTTCACAGAAGTGTCTCCGGAAGAAACCAGAGGAGCTGAAGCAAGAGTTTTAAATTGAGCTGGTTGTTGGACTCAAGACAAATGCATAAAGGAACTGTAAATTGAGACCCTTCAAAAGGCTCTCATTGATGAATAATCTGCCGTGCTGCTATTTTTGAGCCACTTCAGAACCCCTGGATTTAGCCAAAGAGACAATGTGAGTCTGAATTTTAATGCAAACACATTGGAGTTTCAGGGATAGTCAAGCTCCAAAAAGAATGGGAGCTGATCAATAATTTGATTTAAAAGTGGAAGTCGTATAGTCTATCATTAACTTTCATTAAATGGAACAAAGCCAGGTAAAGATGTTTCAAATTTCTCTTTTTGTGTTCCATGGAAGGACAGTCAAACGGTTTGACTTTGGGATGGGTGAATAATGCCAGAATTCAATTTTTTTTGTGAGCTATCCTTTTAAGTGTTTGACTAACCATGTGTGCATGCTAGTATCCATTTGAAGTCTGTAGGAGGTGTGACAGCTCATCTAGAATGTCATGGCTATAGTCTGGCAGACCCAGAGGACTCCCGCCATGCAAGGCAACTGGCTCTGATAATTTGTCTAGCAGTCTCAGTTATGACAGCCCATCGGACTCCTCACCCCAGTGTTATGGCTTGTGCTAAAATCCCACCATTTGATTTGGGCTCTTATCAGGGAGGGGCTCCAGCTTCAGCTCAGCCATGATGCGGAGGCCCTCTGAAGCCTCTTCCTGAATTTATTTTTCTTTCGCTTTTGCGAAAGAGGGGAGGGTGGGAGCTCCTGGCTCCTGGGCGAAAAGGGTTTTTGTAGACGCAGACACAGATGGAATAGTTTACAATCTGGCCCAGACTTGACTTCCAGTGTCTGACCTGTTGTAACCCGTGTTCCGTTCGTGGGGTCCACCAGGCGTTCAGCAAGTGGTAAAGACTTTAAACTGCTGTTTTTCTAGTGCCGAGGGCCTCTTGTCCCTCCTCCCAGAAGTTGGGCTCAGGATCTCAGATAGGGTCTCTGCCACTACCACCAGAGACAAGAGTTTGGACTGGTCAACCATCGACTAGTCAACACCAGGCAACATGCAAAGATGAGGGCTGTCCGTGTGTCTAGAAATATGGGCTGCACGTAGATAGTATGCGCGTGCAGTGCTGATAACAAAATTTGCGTTATGCACACCGCTCAAGATGTGGAAAACCGAAATATACTTACAAACTGATGCGTGTAATTTTCTTCAATGTTAAAATATTTTCTCCAATCATAGCATAATATGCAGACATAACTATTAGTAAACTATTCATAGGTTGATTTCCCTGAAAAGTGTAAACATTGTGGCATTTGAAGCCATCAAAACATTGCTTGTTTGTTTTAGGGGTTCAGTCACACTTAGCAACACTGACTTAACCAATGGCATGCATTTGGACAGGAACTAACTGATTGTTCAGCCAATATTAGACAACTGTTTGAAAGAATATACTGTTTTCGCAGATCTCATTGATGGTGCTAGTGGTGCAAAAATTACAGCTTTATGACTCACTAGCCAGCTTGTCTTTAACTCTTTCCCTGCCAGCGTTTTTTAAAAAAGTTGCCAGCCATCGCCAGGGTTTTTGACGATTTTCGCTAAACTTTAATGGCCCGCAGAATATTTTCTTCCATGAATATATGAAGATGCTATATATCAAAATAAAGATCTGGGCCTCTGCTTTTAGGCAAAAAAAACGATTTTAATTTATCTTCATTTGTTCTTTTTTTATTGCGTCTTGAACAGAGGTAGGTTTTGTCAAAAAACAACATTTCAGACAAAAAGCTGAGAAAAAGGCATGTTTATGTCTGATATTTTGAGCTTCTCATACTTTCTTTGATCAAAGAGTTGCATACTCTTTCAAAACATGCGCAGGGGTCTTCCTTACCGTATAACACCTAAAACACGGAAACACGGAAAATTCCGTGTTTGGCGGGGAAGCGTTTTTTCATAAAACACGGAAAATTCCGTGTTTGGCGGGGAAAGAGTTAAAGGATCCCAAGGCTAGTCGAATTTTTTTTACATTTAATTTTGTACATGCCTACAGGAAAGCAAGATGTAAGTCCTGAGACAGTATTGTCAACCTGTCAAGAAGTAACTAATAGGAAACACGCGTGGACCGGCCTCAGCCAGCAGCCACCATTTTGCACTCACATGTGGTATTTGTTGGAGAATTTAGTGGACATATTTAGATAGAAGCCGGAGGTCTTTGATAAAAAGAGAATACGAGGAAAAAACACACCGTGTCAGAATTAATTTTCCCTCCGCGGCTCCCTGCGTGAAGAGGGAGGACGGCGGCCTGAAAGATCTTCACTTTATCCTCAGCGTGTCACCATTGCGGCCTCGGCACAGACTCGCACACCATTAAGACTGACAATTAATCAAGCGTAAAGCCATTACTCTCCACAGAGGCATGCACTTGACCGCATTCTTTACATTTGATTGTGATTTACGGTCATCCTACAAATGCGTTTGCGTAAGGAAAAATTACTGAGGCGGACGTCTACCAAACAGTCAAGCAAAGACACTCTGCATCCAACCCACAGAGTTGCTTCAAATACTTCCAACGGAAAACCACTCTGGGTTTTCAATGAACTGTATCTATGGATTGGGCATATGTAGTTTATGCAGGACCCCAAAAAGCCAGCCGTGCAAACTGCTGAAGCTATACGTTTTAACTGAGACTGAAAAAAACCCAGAATGATTTACCAGTCTGCTTCCCGTAATCCTCAGAAAAACTAGAAGTGCCTTGTGACGCATTGGTCATGGCAGGGCTTTATAAATAAAGTGTATCTATGAATCACAGTAATGTCCAATCAGATTAAATAGAAAAACATATCTTTCATACTGAACGCTATAAATGTGGATGAGTAAAATCATTTCTAAGTACCTACAGCCATCCCAGAGGCCATACTTAGGCTACAAACACATGCATCTTTTCGTATGCTAGTGTGATTATATAGAAAACAGAATCAACCTGATACATTTCCAATTGATATTCTATTTGTGTCCTGTACATCCAATCAAACTCTACAGTGTTTTGGAGCAAATTCATCTTACTTGGTAGAAGCTAATCAAATTAGGCAGATGCCAACATAGACAGGTTGGATGCTTGACATACCTTTATCCTGAAAACTATTAACAAACTATGCAAGGTAAAAGAAAATATGACCCAGACTACATTAGATACGGGTTAGCTATTTGATGTCTGATGTCAAATTTGGGTCCTAAAGCAAAACAAGTTGAAAAGCACTGGTTTTGAGCCATAGCTTTGTGCCTCATATACAGCATCAACATTAATTCTCCCTTGTGTCCAATTAATTTGCAGCATCGTAAATGTTATCCTGGCCACAGAACAGAGCCGTCAATAACACACTTACCCCTACTTACATGGAAATGCTCCCATCAGATTAGGTCTACATAATTAATTGCAAGAATGCCAAAAAAGAAACGCCGAAGATTGTTTAGTCTTCATATTTAACAGAGTGCAAAAATAAAACCGAACAGACTTAATATTTGTTCAGCCAGTGGTGTACATGTGATTTAGTGATGATTGTGACATGGTAATTATTTCATTTCTGTCATCATCATACCGTAGCACGCTGATGTACAGGAATGTCTGCTGTAACGCACAGATGGCAGATGTAGCTGCAACCACTGACGACAAACATTACTGTCCGTTGCAATGTCTAGCCATAGCCATGAAAACAAACAGTGGCCCATGTCGCAAATGCCGCACTCAGTTCCTCGAGTCTACACTTTGCCATGTGGACATTTGGGTAACAGTTTGCTGTAAAGTCCACATCAGTGTAGGCTTCGTGTGCACGTCAAAGGTGCATAACAGCCGCAAAAGTGGAGCTCATGAGCAGCCTTCTGAAACCCAAAAAAGACTAGGGCTGTGCAATACATCGGAAGCTAACTGGGAAAATAGAAATACTATGACATTACTGAGAGTGGAAATACCGCCGATACGTTTATTTGCACGCAGCAGAGACAACGTTAATCTCATCAATGAAAACACTGACAAAAACATTTGTTGATGAAGGATTTTTGATTTGGTCAACGATGGCGAAAACAAGATGAAAGACACATCATGACAAGAATGAAAGCTAAATTAAAGCATGCTGTTGATGAAAATATGACAAGACATGAAAAACATGTAGAAACAGATGTTTATAGAAGAAATTCGATTTTTTTGTATCTAATTCTATAATCCAGTATGTTGGGGATCTCCCTGCTTGAGCTGCACGAGTTGAACGCTCTGAACACCGGCAAAAGTAACCGCTTTTAAACTAGTATTTATACACAAGATTATTCACTATATCCAAAACATGTAATATTACAACTTACATCTGCACAGACAATGAAACGAATACACAAGTGAACTAATTTACATGCTACTCGTGAAATAAAAAAAAATTAAGAATACAGTATGCTAACTTCTAAAGAATCGGTAAAACTACAGTATATTCATTATATTACACAAAGTTTGGTCTGTTTCAGTTTGACAAGTTTTTCGCTAATCATTATCAACAAAAAAAATATATATATTATTTTTGTTAAATGATATGCTATTTTAATCAGAGAAAAATAACTTAAGACGACGAAATATTGACTACATTTTAAAGGACATTTTAGTCAAAAGACATGCACATATTTACGAAAATGTTATCAATGTGTGCGTAGGAAAATGTATACGCACATTTCAATGCCCATTTTGTGTGTATACGTTTAAACGCTCACTGAGCACTTTATAAAATACACCTACTTATTCATGTGATTACCTAAATCAGCCAATTGTGTGGCAGCAAAGCAATGCATAAAATCACGCAGATACGGGTCAACCATAGAACGAGTAGAAAAGGCTAAACTGTTGGGTCTGGTTATTGATAGTAGTCTTTCTTGGACAGAACACATAAATACTATTGTTAACAGAATAGGATGTGGCATTGCATTAACTAAAAAATGTTGTCATTATGTGAATCAAGAAACTTTAAAAATAGTAACAGAGTCATTAATATTATGTCACTTGTCATACTGCACTGAGGTGTGGTCTTCTGCAACTAAAAAGGACTTGTCAAAAATTCAGGTTGCGCAAAATAAAGCAGCAAGACTGGTTCTAGCCTGTTCAATTAAAACAAGTAGAGATCAGATGTATTCTACTCTTTCATGGCTCACTTTAAACCAAAGAATAACAGTTACTTTAAGCAGTATGATATATAACACATTGACAATGAAAATGCCTATTTCTCTGTTTAATCAAATAGTGTATTGTAATTCTGTGCATAATTATAACACCAGAAAGGCAAATAATGGTCATATAATGACCCCTATCCAAAAACAAATTTTATGAAGAAAACCATTCTGTATAGAGCAATAGTCATCTGGAATAACATTCCCATTGAAGTTCGTCAGCTTTGTAATAAGCTGGCATTTAAAAGAAGTCTAAGGTGTTGTGTGTCGATGTAGGTTTTTATATGTTATGATTAAGGTAATTGTAAATAACATGGTATTTATATTTAGTTTTATGAATCGAAACTAGATTGTATGTAGGTATGAGTGTGTGTTTGTGTATGTATGTACATATATAAAATGTATATATTGTTTACTGTGATGATTAAATGTGTTGTTGTTGTTGTAATGTAATTTTTTAGAATGGAACCCAGGAAGACTAGCTGATGGCACAGACTTTCAGCTAATGGGATCCTAAAAATAAACAAATAAACAAATAAACCATCAGAATGGGGAAAAATGTGATCTCAGTGATTTCGACCGTGGCATGATTTTTGGTGCCAGATGTGCTGGTTTGAGTATTTCTGTAACTGCTGATCTCCTGGGATTTTCACACACAACAGTCAATATAATTTACTCAGAATGATGCCAAAAACAAAAAACATCCAGTGAGAAGCAGTTCTGCAGAAGTAAATGCTTTGTTGATGAGAGGTCAATGGAGAATGGCCCTACAGGTTCGAACTGACAGAAAGGCTATGGTAACTCTGATAACCGCTCTGTACAATAGTAGTGAGCAGAATAGAATATCAGAATGCACAACATGTTGAACCTTGATGCGGATGTGCTACAACAGCAGAAGACAATGTCAGGAACTTTATTTCAACAATAGTGTTCCTAATAAAGTGCTCAGTGTGTGTACATCCGGCTACTGATTCCAAGCTTTTAAATGACACCTATATTATTTGCATTATCTAGCAGCTGCAGTTAAAACACAAAAATTTCAATGAAAAGTTATTGTATCAGCCCAGAAATTCCATATCAGTGCATCCCTAAAATTTACTATTCAGACATGCACAAGTGAAGGCTACATAATAGCAAGTCTACATCTAATGTGCCATTTGGATATAGGCAAGTGTTGAGCTCAGTAAGGCTGCAGCCCGTCAAAGATGAGATGACGCTAAGGAAAACAGGAAGGCGGAAAGGTAAATGAAAGAGTATGATCATGTGAATAGTTACAATGCAAGTTCCCACGTAAGTGTCACTGTCCCAGAGTGTCACTGTGAATAGGCTTCTATAATTACGCTCATAAATGTGTGAAACAGATGTCAAGATTTTCTGAGAAAAATACATTTTCCAAAAATCGTGTCTTCTGAAGACGCATGGACTACTTTAATGATATTCATTAAAAAAAAATATCTCCTTTAGTGTTCTAAGTCACAAGGGTTTGGAAGTAAATGTGGGCGAGTAAAGTATGGGCAAACTATTCCTAGAAGCTGATCAACCAAAAACTGGTCTTGGTTGACCAAGGAATTCCTGCTGGTTTAGCTGGTTTAAAAGCCTGAAGGGGACACCAGCCACCACAACACAACATATGCTGATCTTTTTGGCAGAGAAAAAAAAAAATGCTGAAGACCAAACGTTGGCTCATCACAGAGCGCTGCTTGTGCTGGCACTCGTAATGGCCATCTGTTAAAAAGACAGCACGCGTCTGACTGCAGGTTAACGTGCTCTGCTGGGGCTGCTTTGAGTGCCATGGCCTGGATCGCTCGTCTGGCGTATGGGTGGGTGTGACGCATTCCGTGTGGGCCCACCGTCTGCTAAAGCAGTTATTTACTCAGTTAAGTCAGCTGAGAAAACTACTTCTCCACAAGTGGCTATTGCAGCACAGCAAAAACAAACACTGCATACTGTTCTAATGGTGTCAGCGCTGTCCACGGCCAAACGCATTACTTGGCTGGCGAGCGAGGTGGTTCAGGCACACTTAAGGCAAGCAGCTGCCCCTGATGTGGAGAGAGTATGTACGTTTCGCTGTTAGTCCAAATAAATAGCTACGCTAACTTAATGTGAAACAGTAGCCGTGCATTGGGAAAATCAACGAGGCGTGAGTTATTGAGAATGCAGTCATTCACAGACAACTGCAAGTCCGCTAAACCTCTGTAGGACTGGGGAAAGCAGTGTAGTGAAGTGAATGAAAGCCACTCACCAGCCCTTATCGTCATCCTCGCCTAGTTCTTCAACGTTATCCTCAGGAACATCAGGGACCTCTGAGATTGCGGAAGATAGTTTGGATTTGAAGGATTCTAAAAGGGCGAGTGTCTATAGAGGAAAAATAAACAATTAGTGACCATTTCATAGAACAGAAGGGGTGAATTTTTCATAGGGTTTATTTGCCATATAATGAAAGTGAATACGGAGTCCATTTGTCTAGCTCGAAAAAGGACACACAAAAAAAAACAACAGCAAAAGTTATTACGACTGGTGCACTATATTACATTTTCTGAAACCATTTGTGCAATAAACAGGAAAAAAAAAAGTATGTCGATATTCACTCTCAAATCAAAACAGAAAGAAGTGCTAAAATAAAAAATGGCAGCTATGTTGATAACATCAAACCTCACTGGTTTTAGAGACACTCAGACACATTTTTTTTTTTATTTCAGTATAAATAATAAATGGCACGTATCTTTCGAGTGTTTCTCAATTAAATAAACACTGCTTAATTTTTTTTTCTAAATTCTATTGAATTTTTCCCCCCAAATTCCATGCTTTCCTATTTTTGTTCCTATGTTTTAAAGTTTAATTCAATTTCAACATCAAAATGGGTCTAATCAAATCAATCCAAACTTCAAATCAAACGAAAATAGAACTATTACTATGGGCTGAAATATGTGCCACCAGAAACTGAATTTGAACCATTTATATTTGAATTTGAATGGCTAAACTTGAATAATTGCATTGAAAAACTGAATTTGAATCACATCATTTGAAATTGTATTGTTTAATTAAAATTGAATTTATTCAAAAACTGAATCTGAATTGTATCATTTGAAATTGAATTTATTCGTTTGGAACTGAAGTCCAATAAAATTTGATCCTCACTGAAAATTAAACTCTCTATATATCTTCACATTCACTTCTCACAATTCAGATTCAGTTCTCAAATTCAATTTCAAGTTACTGAGACAGACATCCGGGTAGTTGGAGGATGAAGGAAGAGCAATCGAGCGCAGATCGATAGATAGCGTTCATTGGCGCACAGGACTCCTCTTGGGCCAATCAGCACCAATGTTTTGGAGCACAGTACGTTACCCGCCATGAAACTATGGAATTACGATTGTGTCAATAATAATGAATGTAACTTTATAAAACTGAACGTAACTTTTTCAGAAACTATCAAAAATATTCCATTACAAAAGAAGAAAAACACAATTAAAATGAAAAAAAAAATGAACTCAGTCGCATCGAATTTAACAGGCTCTTCAAATATGCTTCATTTTTTGTTAATGTTTTTCAAAGATTCGTTTTCGCAAATCGTGGATTCTGAATACATTGCCACAGATTTAAGCTTACGCCGCAGTTTTTAGTTTGCTGTTTTGAGACAAACCTCTCGTGGGGGTGGGCTTAACAGTGATCTACTCTGATTGGATAGTGAGCTTTTGATGGACAGGTGCTCTCTGACCCGGATGTACAGACGTCACTCAGTGGCGCGCATATTAGAAAGCTCTCGCGGTGATTTGTAGTTATGCAATACGTCGTGCTTTGTTGTATTACTTACTAACAATATGTAAATAATATTTGACCTATAATTATATAATTTAATATATATATATAGAGACCTTCGATCGTCTAATAATCGTCTTCGATCAGTCTGTAAAGATGAGCTCTCAGGAGAGACACGGAGCGGCATCATCTTCCTCCTCCTCTTGTCCTTCAAGGCAGCTTGAAGTAAGTTCTTGTTACTGAAATAACCAATAACATCGATAAAAGTTTTATTCATGTAACGTTACAGTGTGCAACAGTTCTGGCTTTATTTTGCAAATTTATTGTTGTATTGTAAATGCATGCTAAATAAAATGTTGCTGTTTTGTCATTGTCATGACTGCAAAACTGAAACCTGGCCATATCTTGGTCCACTGAACGGACTGCTGCTGACCCTGCCTTGTGCTGGTATTCCCGAGCGACTGGTTAAGAATTTCAAGGTTGTTATGTACAGATGCAGCATCTGCACCAAGATTTCTGCCTTGCTGTAGAATAAAGACCAGTTTGATATCTGCACTGTCTACATTGACACGTCCTTGAATATAATAACTGTGCAAAAGAGCAAACAATCAAACTACATAACATCATGACATGACATCAGTGCATTGCAAACTTGTGAATGACAATAAAAAAATTATTTAAAAATATATAAAATTATGATATTTTATATATGTTTATCAAAACATTGTGAATAAATATAATAAAATATATGCAATATTCCACCACTGTGTTGAAATTTAGTGTTTTCTGTAAAATTAGAAAATTGTATCGATGTTATTGGTTACTTCAGTAACATGAACTTACTTAAAGCTGCCTTGAAGGACAAGAGGAGGAGGAGTGGAGCATTGTTTAATAAGCAAGGTCTTTTATTCAGATATTCAGAATTTCTTTCTGAATACCAAATACCAGTAACCCCAAAAGAATTTGCTACAGTAATGGGTGCTATTCCCTCTGGTTTATGTATGCATTTTAAAAACCGTAATTACTTCACACCAGTATCTACTGCATCCTTTCCTAAACCTTGTGATACTTCTGTTGGTCAAATCTGTTTTTCAGAGTCGAAAGCTAAAAACTATAAGATCTTTATTTCTTAAGGATTTGATTTCTGTTCCACCTGTTATTTCCTTTTGGAATAATTTGTTTGGTAACCTTAATTGGAAAAAATCTGGTCTTTACAGCAGAAATTCATTCTCACAAATAAAGTGAAAGAAATGTCCTTTAAGTTGATACACAGGTTCTATCCTGTTAAGAAATTTATACAAAGATTTAAATCTGACATTGAGCTAACATGCTCTTTTTGTGTGAATTCTGATGAAACAGTGGTTCATTTATTTTGGTCGTGTCATTACACTCAGAAGCTCTGGAATGAAATTGATGTTTTTATCAAGTGTAAGATTTTGCCAGGCTTCTCAATACATATGAGAAACATTATATTTGGGTATTTTGATTCAGACCCCACAAACTGAAAATGTCTGTTTTGTTATTAATTTAATTATTTTCTTAAGCAAATTCTATATTCACAAATGCAAATTTTTAAACTGTAAACCTATCTTCTCTGTCTTCTTAAACGAAATAGAAAATTATCTAAATTTGATTTCAGTATCTACTAATAAGAAAGCCATAAGGACTGTTAGAATCTGCACTGCATTTGATCTCTTCATGTGAACATTTTTGTGTGATGTAATGCCCTACCTCTTCTTTTATTGTTATATACATTATTATTATTATCTTTTTTTTTAATTATTATTATTTTTTCTATTTATTTTTGTCTTCTTTATTGTTTTGGTTGATATTATGTGATGTACGTATGCTTTCTCTTTTGTATGTTCCTGTTCTTTGCATTAAAAAACATATATATATATATATATTTTTTTTAAATAAATAAGAGGAAGATGATGCCGCTCCATGTCTCTCCTGAAAGCTCATCTTTACAGACTGATCGAAGACGATTATTAGACGATCGAAGGTAATATTATATTTATTATATATATTAATATAATATTAAATTATATAATTATAGGTCAAATATTATTTACATATTGTTAGTAAGTAATACAACAAAGCACGACGTATTGCATAACTACAAATCACCGCGAGAGCTTTCTAATATGCGCGCCACTGAGTGACGTCTGTACATCCGGGTCAGAGAGCACCTGTCCATCAAAAGCTCACTATCCAATCAGAGTAGATCACTGTTAAGCCCACCCCCACGAGAGGTTTGTTTCAAAACAGCAAACTAAAAACTGCGAGCGTAAGCGTAAATCTGTGGCAATGTATTCAGAATCCACGATTTGCGAAAACGAATCTTTGAAAAACATTAACAAAAAATGAAGCACATTTGAAGAGCCTGTTAAATTCGATGCGACTGAGTTCATTTTTTTTTTTCATTTTAATTGTGTTTTTCTTCTTTTGTAATGGAATATTTTTGATAGTTTCTGAAAAAGTTACGCTCAGTTTTATAAAGTTACATTCATTATTATTGACACAATCGTAATTCCATAGTTTCATGGCGGGTAACGTACTGTGCTCCAAAACATTGGTGCTGATTGGCCCAAGAGGAGTCCTGTGCGCCAATGAACGCTATCTATCGATCTGCGCTCGATTGCTCTTCCTTCATCCTCCAACTACCCGGATGTCTGTCTCAGTAACTTGAAATTGAATTTGAGAACTGAATCTGAATTGTGAGAAGTGAATGTGAAGATATATAGAGAGTTTAATTTTCAGTGAGGATCAAATTTTATTGGACTTCAGTTCCAAACGAATAAATTCAATTTCAAATGATACAATTCAGATTCAGTTTTTGAATAAATTCAATTTTAATTAAACAATACAATTTCAAATGATGTGATTCAAATTCAGTTTTTCAATGCAATTATTCAAGTTTAGCCATTCAAATTCAAATATAATGGTTCAAATTCAGTTTCTGGTGGCACATATTTCAGCCCATATATTACTTTTATTTTTGCATTAAGTGCTTTAGTAAAGGCCCGGGTATACTTCCTTTTTGAGCTATTCGGATCGGCTCATGCCTGGTCGACCGCATGTTTTGGGAGCATACTCACAAAGCCCACTTCAACTTCTTTGTGATACACTTTTAATAGGGTCAATGCATGCAACGACGATGCGCCTCCGCGTCTGAGACCATCAACCCACATAATTTGATTATTTGCCCATTAGAGTGAAAAGGAGTCACAGATCATTGTGACATTGAGCGTGGGAGCATTAGTAGGCAGCAGTCTGTCAGTCAGACAGCATGCAGGGACCGAATTGAATCGATACTACCGGTACTGTAGAAACACTGGTATCTTTTTCATTTTAGTATCAGCTTGGTACAGAAGTACCAGTACTTTTGACATCACTAGCGCTTAATTATTTGAATTGATCAATAACAACTGAAATTACATTCAATTTCACTTTGTTCATCACAAAAAGTGACTGTATAGCTTCAGACAATTTTGAATATAGTGCGCGAGTTGTTCCGATTACTTTTACTGTTTGTTTGTTTTTATTTTTTTTAAACTTAACACTGAGTTAGTATCGCGCACACACACACACACACACACGAAGCAAAAAAATTATCCAACACCTATATCAGCCATGTGAAAAACTGCCCCCTTAAACTTAATAACTGGAGATCTGTCTTTCACAACGCTGTGGTGGAATTTTGGCCCACTCTTCTATGCAGAACTGTATTAGTTCAGCCACATTGGATGATTTTCAAGCATGAACTGCCCGTTTAAGGTCCTGCCGCAGCATCTCAATCGGGTTCAAGTCAGGACTTTGACTAGGCCCCTCCAAAACTCCAAAAAAGAGCCATTCAGATGTTGACTTACTCCTATGCTTTGGATCACTGTCATGCTGCTTAATCCAGTTGCGCTTGAGCTTCAAATCACGGTCTGATGACCGCACGTTCTACTTTAGGATTTTCTGGTAGAGAGCAGAATTCATGTCAAGTCACCCTGAAGCAGCAAAGCATCCACACACATCACACTACCACCACCATGCTTGACTGTAGGAATGATGATCTTTTTGTGGAATTCTGTGTTTGATTTAATGGGACCCCTGTCTTCCAAACAGTTCCACTTTCGACTCATCAATCCACAGAACACTCTCCCAAAACCTTTGAGGATCATCAAGGTGTGTTTTCGTAACAAGCTCAGACGAGTTTTAATGATCTTCTGGGTTAGCATTGGTTTTCGCCTCGTTACTTTTCCATGGTGCCATTATTGTTGAGTTTTTCTGATGGTGGAGTCATGATCAGTGATCTTTATTGATGCGAGAGAGACCTACAGTTCCTTGGATGTTGTCCATGGCTTTTTTGTAACTTCCTGGATGAGTCGTCGCTGTGCTCTTGGAGGAATTTTGGAAGGTTGGCCACTTCTGGGACGGTTCACTACTGTGCCAAGTTTTCTCCATTTGGAGATAATGGCTCTCACTGTAGTTCGTTGGAGTCCCAGAGCCTGTGAAATAGCTTTGTAACCCTTCCCAGACTGATGTATTTCAATCACCTTTTTCCTCATCTTTTCTGGAATTTCTTTTGACCTTGGCATAGTGTGCTACTGGGTGAGACCTTTTATCCAACTTCATGCTGCTGAAAAAGTTCTGTGTAGGTGTTGATTTGATTTGAACAGGGCTGGCAGTAATCGGGCCTGGGTTTGTCTAGTCCAGCTGAACCCCATTATGAATGCAGTTTCATAGATTTGGGGATTTAGTAACTAAGGGCAAATACTTTTTCACACAGGTCCAGTTGTATTGGATAACTTTTTTGGTTCAATAAATAACATTATCATTTAAAAACTGTATTTTGTGTTTACTCAGACTGCCTTTGTTTTATGTTAGATTTTGTTTGAATTTTTTTAAACAATTTAGTGTGAGAAGAAATCAGGATGGGGGAAAATACTTTCACAGCACTGTAAAAAAGAAAGTCATATGGGTTTGGAACGATACCAGGGTGAGTAAATGATGACAGAATTTTCATTTATCAGTAAACAGTTCCTTTTCAGTTTGCCCAAAAATTCTAATTATGATATTCTTCATTCAACCTCATGTCGTTCCAAACCTGTATGGCTTTCTTCACAATATTATTCATTTTGAAGAATGTTATTTTCCATGCATTGACAATCAATGGGGAATTGAGCTTTCACGATTTATTAAAGATGCAAAATCACTATAAAACTATAAAAACTATATATCAGAGTCTGTCAGCATATTTGATTTGAGAGCTACAGAAGAGGGGAAGATAATCAGTGACTAACAACTTCTAAATGTCTGCCTGTTCCTCACACAAAGCTACTGTATGGATTCAGGAGTCTTGGAATATAGCACAGGAGTCATATTAACTAATTTCTTATTTTCTTTTTGTCATTTTGTAGCTTGACAGCCGCATATTTATTTAAATAGTAAAAATCGGCCAAGATATTCTTAAAAAATTCCCATTTTGTTTTTCACTGCAGATAGAAAGTCATATTAGAGATCTCCCAAACCTTACCTGAGCCTCTCGACCAGATCCCTTCTTAAGTTTCTGCTTCCTCATGTCCTCATACTTTTTCCTGCTCTCCAGGTACTCAGCCATGGCCTCATTTGCTGGCTTACTGATACCTTAAAGACAACAAAAAAGTGTGATTGCAGTCAACATCAGAGAAATTAACTTCCCCTCAGAGACCAATTAATCCATGTATTATTTTGAATATAGTGTGGCTAACTTGAAAGGATTTACATGCAAAGAAAAACAGTTAAATTCCAGAGCAGAAGTTATTACTATCATATGGACAAACCAATGAAATACATAAAGTTTATACTGCTATAAACTTAGAAAATGATGACTGCTCCTATGGGCCGCTTCCTTCCAAGAATGATCCTTCTGCCATTGCCAAACTTCCCCAGACCCTCATCAGTGCAAAAGGCCAAAATGTAAGACTTTTGCAGTCCAAATTACTTTCTTTGCAACCAAAAATTGGATTCAATTCAAACCACCAGGAAACATATATGCTGCAAAGATTACACGGATGAAATTGGAAGAAAATCTGAACGAGGCTTTTCAAAATATCAAACGTGAATCACGATCCGCTGATAGCGCCATACTATCACGGGCTGGCACTGATGTCACCATGTGCCCAGCGCTGCTTTGACTTCATCAGGTTGCTTTGCATTTTATCTGGTTGGTCACAGTTGAGATGGATGATGCAATTTGTTCTGTTATGTTTCTTGCTCACAGGTCAATACTTTATACAGATGAGACGGTACCAAAACCCCCCCCAAAAAAACACCATGTCCTTTTTTGTGCTTGACAGACAGGAGTCAATATTCACTTGCATTATATGGTAAATAAACCCTGTGAAGACTTTTTATAAATTAAACTTTTGTGCTACTCGGATGAAAGAAAATCATATGGGTTTGAAGCGAAATTACAGTGAGTAAATAATGACTTTAATCATACCCACCAACTTGAGAAGTGTCTAAAAATAAAGTATATTCTCCAAATCCCACAGCAGAATTGCAAGAATTGGAAAAGTCAATAATATCAAGGCTGTGCTGTTGACACTGGTGTCTACAGCCATTAATGTACCACTACAAATTCCCCGGCTCAGACGGGCTGGCACTGATGTCACCGTGTGCCCAGCGCTGCTTTGACTTCACCTGCCGTCATGGCAACTATGACTGAATGCTTCACCACGGCAAGCTCAAGAGGAACAAACTACATCAGACAGAGCCTCCAACATGGGTGATTTATGTCATGTTAGCACTGTCATGTAACGAAAAATCTTTTTCCCCCTCACAAATGGAACATTTGTTTATTCTTCGTATTTATGGCGCACAGAAAACCACATTGGAGAGAGGCTGGAAATTTGTTTTTCAGAAACAGAGAGAGAGAGCGCGAGAGAGAGAGAGACATGCGTTAGTCTGAAAGCCACTGGCAATGTTTGCAAATGTTTAGTCTGGGGCATGAGCTAATAGAAAACTAGAAAGACAGAAAGAACGTAATGAGGCAAAGAATATTAAAACACATTGACTGTGTAGAAATTGTGCACTTTAGCTCGTTATGAAACTATAAAACAGGGATGCCAATATGAGCTAAAAGTTGTTTATTATGGCCACACTCCAGATCGTAAAGTATGGCAACATCAATGTCCTTGATTGGACTGAATTAAACGCGTATTAAAACAAAGAACAAGAATGTTCGCATTCTTTCAGTTGTTTGTGCGAGCTGTGGATATATCCCGGTAAAGAAGGAATAAATAATGCTGCATTAGTTTAACGTTTAGACAAAACATCTTTAAGAATGAATATGACTGCAACTATACTACCAATACAGGGTGTAAATATTTGCTCTGACAACGATTCTTTACCTAACAATTACGATGCATTGTAAAATCTGAAATATATTCACGATTCAATTTGATTGTTTTTAGTTATTTAATAAAATATGGAGAAAAATAAGATTCCAAGTTTTTACTGAACATTCTTAATTTAGACCGCACAGACATACACCAGTCTTGATGTATTTAGAACCAAGGTGGTATGGCTTACATGTGTGGCTGCATTTATAATCAGAAAATTATATTAATGTTAAATGCATTATAGATATGACCATTTGAAGGATAACAAAATCACTGATGCAGGCGGGCACTGCTTGTCAAGCACGTACGCTACATGTTTTGTTTATAACTTCACAAAACTTTAACAGAACATAAAGCATCATATACCATTACTGAGAGGAGGTGATTCTCTTTCAAACAAACCCACACACAAGGTAATCAGATGCACAGATCTTTAGATACTTGACACAAAGCACCATGTACACAGCATCTGGCAATCTGGCTGAAAACACGTTAGCTTTCCTGGATCAGATGACGTCACCAGAAATTATGTAACATCATGAAATGCTAAACCAATCGGATTGGGTTCAGATCGGTGCAAAAATAATCCATATTTGGGCAGAGAGAAATTGTATTGGTGGCGGTTACATATGGCCAACGGGAGATGGTGTCAAGTACATGACTCAATGATGCACTCATTCTGTGAAATCTCATTACTAAAACCATGTCTGCATGCTATGTAAACCTTTAGTCATTGATGTGTTTGCATGTGTAATTAGTTCTTTTTTTACATTTATTATATTGTATTTGCTAGGAGAGGCTTTTGGACACTATGATAAATTATGTTTGTAATGCTATAACTTTTGATTACTTTGTCTTATCAACACAAAAACATATATATATATATTTCCCCCAGAAGTTTCTTAGGCTAAGAGTCTCAGAATTTATCATTATATCAATAAAATGTTTTGAAATGTTCTTTACAATGATACCAAACACTTTTTGCTGTCGGGATAGAAGACTATAATTTTGGGTATGCAACTGAAACAGGAAATCTTTAAAAACGCCCTCAGAGCTTAAATGGTTAATCAACTGGAATTTACCATGTGGCATTTACTATAAAGAGAATGAGTGTATGGGCGAGTGATTTCGTACGCAGCAAATGTCCACCCAATAATTTAGACTGAGTTCTAACTATTTTATGGAGAAATTACAAATTTTATGTAAATAAAAAAACAATATTAACAATCGGATGCCCAATTATCAATGCGCTCTAAGTCCTTGTGGTGGCGTGGTGACTTGCCTCAATCCGGGTGGCAGAGGATTAATCTCAGTTGCCTCCGCCAATCTATTCGTCACCAAGACCGTCCGTCAATCTGTGCATTTTATCACGTGGCATGTAGTGCATGTGGAGGCTAGACTCTATTCTCCGCGGCATCCACGCACAACTCTCCACGTGCCCCACAGAGAGTGAGAACCACATTATAGCAGCCATGAGGAGGTTACCACATGTGACTCTACCCTTCCTAGCAACCGGGCCAATGTCTTTATGTAAACAAACATTTCTGTATGGAATGAGCCAGACTCAACTGAGAAGTAATGTTCAGGTGGAGTTGAACAGAATGGCTCTCATTAGCAACTTGTACCATGCAATTACTAATTTACAAATGTATCCAACCCATGAATGTCAAATTTAGAGCAATGATTGAAATCACCTTTTTCTTTTTCTTTTTGATTTATACAAGCAAAAAGTAAAGCCTTCCACTCGATTTGCTCAAGGCCTGCGTTTTGGCCCAGCTGCAGACTGTGACTTGCAGGCCGCTGAATGATGACGCCCTCAGGGTGTTCAAGACCAGCATACTCCACCAACTCAAACTGGTGTTGCCACGTACTCTCTTAAGAGTTTGATGGCTTTTCTAACAATGTTATCCCCCTCTTCTTTCACCCGGGGAAAAAGAACTACAAATCAAGTGAAGACAAACATGGATGCTAATACATTTGGATCATTTCCCTTTTGCTGGTCAACTAAAATGAGACTTTTCTGTTTCTGTTTCAAGGGAAAACAAAGCTCATTATGGGCCAACAGCCAGTATTGGCATCTTCAGCAGTCCAGCACTGGAGAAACTAAATTTCATCTGAATTGTATTCTATACGGTATAATTGACTGCTGAATGTGTTGCCTTAACCAGAAGAAATACACGACATGAATGGCAGCTCCATTCCAGAGACAAGATTTTGGGCAAACAAGAAAATGTATCGGCCTCTGCAATATAACAGTCGACCACTAGACTCCAGAACAGTTCACAATTGGTATCAGTGTAATTTGCTTAATGACCTATGCAATTGAATGGTCAAATGGATTTGGATTGAAAATTAACAGAGAAAATAAAAAATATAATTGATCCAAAGCATAGTTACACTATACAGCAGAAAGTATGTGGACACCCCCTTCTAATTAACAAGTTTGGTTACACCATTAATTCCAGTACAGACAAATAACAATGCTCAAAGCATTCTAAGGCATTGTGTTCTTCCAACTTTGTGGTAACGGAGCTCTTTTTTTGGGCTTTTGGGTTGGGATCGTGGTTAAGTGAACCAGAAACCAGACTAACTATACAGGCCTTCCTTAAGACCCATTAACTGACTAGTCATTCTGGCAATGATTTTGAATATATATTGTTTTGCACATCCCTTATCTAGCTAAAAGCTACCAACACAGGCTTTTAGGGCTTTCCATCAAACAATTAGAAATATTGACCTTCATATTTTGTGTAAGGTCACAATTACCTTTGATACAATAAAACCATAACTTGCAAATGCTTTTCGGTCTCACAACTTTTCATTCACCTCAACAGGTTTGACTGACAAGGCGCCATTGAAACAAAACACCCTGTGCACACATGCATAACCTGTATAAATAACTCTGAGTGGTAGAAAGAATGTTGCCACATCATTTAGGGTGGGTAAAAATGGACAGCGTTTTTAGCATGTCTCTCTTATTTTTGGCTCTCACAAATGACAGCCATGCCAAGAAAGAGAAAACCAGACTAGACGAACATGCTATAATTTATGTCTTGAAAATTGAAGAGATGTCTGTCGAAAATAATAATTGAAAAAAGGTACAAATGGCTTCTAGTTTGGTTGGTCAATTGAGGAGACAATTGGTTTCTTCCTAAAATAAGACACCAGATGCCAAGAGTGCGGCGTGCTGTTATTAGAGAGAGGGGAGGAATGCGTTTACTTGTGGGACTGAATACAAAGCTGGACATGGCCTCTTTCATGACTAGCAGAGGAGTGGACTCAAAAACAAACATTGAGATTAGGAGGTGGGACCAGATGACTAAATGACAAGAGAGGTAACTTTCACTTGAGCAGAGCAAAGTCGGCAGAGTCCCTACCATAAACCCTACACCTAAACTGACTTAAAAGCAACAAAGTCATTTCTTGGGGCTTCTAATACTGTCGGTTTCAGGTGTGGACTTGCGTGCTTTGCTGGTCTCGAACCCCGATCTTCCGTTTTCAAAGCTGATCTCACATTGAAATTGGAAAATGTAGGTTGACTTTTTTCTTTAGCTAAAATCGGTCTGTACTTCCCAAAATTCGAAACACTGCACCCCAGTGGTCAAAGCAGTAAGTTTGTTGGGCATAAAGAAACGTGTGAGCTCCACATCATGGTGTAATGTCCATGGAGGGGTGCCAAAAGCAAGTTGTGAAGTGAGTTGTTTTCAGCTGCACAGGATGTAATACAGAGAAGAGTGCATATTTTATAAACTGTAACCCCCAAATCAAACCCCAAACTCAAACTTTACAGGGGAAAAATGCGATCTCTATAATTGTTAATTATGCAAACGCACAATTAACCAAACCATGTGTGGAGTAAAATTGCCAAAGCAATTACTTCCTGGTTTCAACATGTGACCCAAACCCCAATCTCCCTCGCAGCTGATGCAACACGCTAAAACAACGTTTCAAAAAATTTGTTTTCGACTATTGAAGATAAAATGCTATATATCATTCAGACTGAGCTTCTAGGCCATTTAGAAGCAGAGACATTCAATGAAACAATAAGGGTAGTGCATGAACTGAAAATTAGACTAAATGTCTATGGACAAGACATATGGACAAGGCTAAAATGCATTTGAAGGCCACCTACATTTCAGATCTGTATAGTGTGATGGAATATGAAAAAAGAAACAATTCTTCTAGTATTTGCTGCAGTGGAATGGAAAAAGATCAGAATTACATGCTTACAAAGTTAAGACACCAACAATAACAACAAAAAAATATTATTCAATAAACTTTATTTATCATAATATAAACTCATACAAAATGATTTATGAATAATTGGAGTCTTGTCTTTAACATATAGGATTTCTGTAAAATTAGTCAATAGTATGTATGAATGGTAGGCTTTTAAATTTAAGTGTGAAACATTGCAGAGTTTAAGGGGTTAATATGAATGATTTGGAAATTCTGCCCTCATACTTTGTTCATAATTAAAATGAATAGCTCACCCAAAAATGAAAATTCTGTCACTATATATTAAGAAAACTTTTTGAATTCATAATTCACTGAAAATCTTGCACTCTTTACAAGTCACATCTATAGACCTTATTCATGGTAGCACTATCTTTTGTTTTTAATAGGAATGACAACGAGGCTGTGAGGGATAGATAGACTTAACATCTCTACAATGGCAAGCTGTAAAAAGCTCCAAGATCACATCTGATTTTCCACAACTCATCTTGTCTGGAGTTTTTTTTCTACTAAATGTTCTTGGAAAGATGTTTTTTCAATGTTTTGTCCATTGAACGAGTTAAAAATTCTGTTTAATTTTTTGTCACTAAAAAGGAGAACCACTGTCATTGATCCAGTCTGCTCACACAAAGCTATAATATGGCTTCAGAAGACTTGAAATATAGGCGCACAAGACATATGGACTACTTTTATAGTACTTTTATAGTGCCTTTTTGGAGCATGACAGCTGTGGTCACTATGCATGTGAAAGAGCTGAGTAACAATTCTTAAGAGAAGAAAAAAAAAAAAAAAAAAAAAAAAAAGTCAACTTTTGTGTAGTAAAAACGAAATTACAGCACTCTGGTTTGAAACAACACGACAGTGTCTATTCCTTTAATACCAAAAATGAAGCATTAATGAATAAAAACACTTAAAATGCCACTGAATTTCCCATCCCTTTTTTTTGGTGCCTTAAAAAAATAACAGCCTTGACAGATCAATATCACAAATATCATTCCTCTGAGCCAGTTATATTTCTCATTCTCTTGCTTTTTCTTGGTATTGTCAAAGAAATTGCCAAGTACACAATGAACAGACCTATTCTAAATGTTGTACGACCTCCTCTGGGCTATCCAATGAGGACATTTGTATCCAAGCTAAACGTGAGTGAACTGGACCTGAATTCCTGCCACTGCAATTTCATCCTCACAAATAAATACATAAATATAAGCATATCTTTCAGTAGTGGCTGGAGGATTTCACAAGTGTCTTCAACATTTAACAGAATCTGTCTTAGACAAGTCACCAAAAAAGCCAAAGCCAACCCTCGAAAACCCAAAACTGACAGTCTTTAAACATACCAAACCTCTGTCAGCATTACCATTTGTAACACTTCCATTTTTATTTATTTGAAATTCTTTCGCACATACAAAGGCTGGTAAATCCACATTTCCCACAAAAATGTGGATAATGTCAACACCACGCTGGCGTAAGTGACTGTTTAAGAGTTTAACAGTCATAGTGCCAATTGTAGAGCCAACAATTTTTAAGGGAATGTAAAGAGAAAATGTTCTGTACGATTGCACTAACAGAATGAACTATACATTTACATTTTCTGAAGAAAATGTGAGTGGTGCTTGCCATGGCCAAACTTGGCACCACAACGCTAAGGTATTGTGAGTGATTGCCATGGAATTGCTAAAATAAAAACACTTAGCAACCACTAAGGTCTTCTGAGTGTTTTTATTTTTGTTGATATGCATTCACTATGGAGTTTTGGGTGGTTGCTTACTTGCTCAACTCAAAAGAGCCCAACCCCAAGTCTCTAAGATATTCTGGTCCCAAGATATGGCTCGGGTCCCTCTTTTGAAATACATAAATTAGGGGTGTTCATTACGTTAATCGCAAGACAACTACTGGTTGATCTCGATAACAGGTCAAAAGGGAAAGAGAGTAGAGAGAATCTCAATGATTTACTTTTTATTTCTTCACACATTTTTAGTTCTGTAGCCAAGAGTGCTCTTGCCATCAGGGATTACCATTGCTATGAAGGGGTGTACCTGGTCTGCAATGAGGTTTAGGTAGGTAGCACATGTCAAATTGATGTCCGCATGAATGGCTGGACTCAGGGTTTTCCAGCAGAACATTGCCCAGAGCTTTACACTCCCTCCACCGGCTTCTCTTCCCAGAGTGCATCCTGGTGCCATCACTTCCCCCAGGTAAATGGCGCACACGTACACGACTGTCTACTTGATGTAAAAGAAAATTGGACTCATTGGACAAGGCGACGACCTTCCACTGCTCCAAGGTCCAAATCTGATGCTCACATGCCCATTAACATTTACTGTGACTTGTGCCACAGTAGGCCTTCTGTCGGTTCGGACCAGAAGGGATAGCCTTCGTTGCCCTCATGCATTGATGAGCCTTGGGCGCCCAACACCCTGTTGCCGGTTTGTGGTTTGTCCCTCATCCACCACTGTCAGTAGGTACTCACCACTGCTGACCAGGAGCACGCCCCAGATATCCTCTGACCCAGTCATCTGGCCCATGTCAAAGTCGTTCAGGTCTTTAATCCTGCATTCAACATGTTGACTACGAGAACTGATTAATCACTTACAATCAAATCTACCCAGACCTTGAGATGTGGCCTTGTTAAGAGATGATCAACATTATTCGCTTTACCTGTGAGAGGTCATCATTTTTTTGCTCAGTGTATGTATAAATGCAACCCAATCTGCCACCATCTAGTAAGTCATTAATAGTTATGAATCAAACAACAATAACAAGAAAAAGAAAGAACCAATCACGGCTTTTGGTTAGATTAATTTAGTGTCTTTAAAAAGTATTCATGTATTATAATCATACAGTGACTTAAAACAACATATTACTTGTCTTCAGAGTTCACTCAAATCTATTCTGAATTTAATTGAATATTTGATACTGCTGTGAAAACCTTAAAGTACAGTTTTATTAATATTTTGTTCTATTGTTTTTATTTATTTGTGTTGCATGTAATGTGTTTGTTTTTATTACTGACTGTTTACTTGTCTTTAGTAATTACTTGAGAACTTAAAACAACAAATGAGTATTTGCTTCTGTTAAGGTATCAGAATTGGTAAAGAGAATGGTTCAATTTCACTGGTATTGGTATCGACTACTGAAATTTTGGTATTGTGGCAACAGTGCTTGCAATGTAGGCCTATTAAAATTGTGCTTGGTAGATCTTACTATAATAACATAATTAAAAAGTAAATGAAATGTGAATACCCCTGATGTAAATCATTGGGATTTTTTCCAATCGTTTAATAATTTGAGGCAGAACTATTTGTTGACCCACGGAAGATTCACCAAATTCAACAAAACCTTAAGTTACCCAAGAAAGCTCTTTGCAATTATTTCTTTGATTAAAAAAAAAAAAAACTGTCCTTCTCGCTAAACAAAGTAGTCAAACATGCTATGGCTGCTACAAGTGTAAAAACCACATTCCAGGATGAATGTTGGCCATTAAAACAGACAAGGGTGAGGGGACACACCTTTACCCCCTGGGAGCACACAATGTGAAGACAGTGATATACAACAGGGCCATTGCAAAGCTCAAGAGGTCAAAGGGTTGTCTGTGCAAATCTCAAGCATGCAGTAATCTTGACAGAAAGTACAGCAAAAACTGTAGAGTCCGGACTGAGAGAAAATTAAACGGTCCAAACTTGTCTGAGTGGGCCCTTTGTGCTCTTTTCACAGTGAAATTAAATGGTCTCTTCATCAATGGATGTTAGATTAGGGGAGACTGGGGCTAGTTGTCACATGGGGAAGTTATCACAAAGGGTATCTTAGTACAAAAGTCCAATTACGCAAATGCTTGTTTTCTCCAGCAGTGAATTTGCATAGTGTTTTAAAATACCGTATACATTTTTTGTTCTTTCAAACTAACCTTCAAACTAAAATTGCAATATAATATTTTTGCTATAGATGTTGATTAAATAACTGAACACAATTAAAATACCACTGACATACATTCAAAGTTCAACTATATAATGAAGGTAGATTTTAACCAAAAGGTTAACACAGTTCATTAATTGTTTTGTGTTTAATAAATGTTTTACCCTGTAATTTGACTGAAAAGCTTGTAAAAGTATATCTAAATGGCAGATTCCCATTGTGACAACTTACCACCATGTGTCTGGATGTTTACTTTTTGGTCCTTTTAATTATTCCCATTATCTGGTGGTTCCTTCATTTCTGTACTACATTCTTTTTATACTGTATACGCAGCAACATTTAACTTTATTACGATTAATGCGAGACGCAATGCAATTAGACACAAACATTACGATACATTTCGAACTGGTTTCAAATCTATCCGTCCAGCAAGACAGCAGCAATGAGCATCATCCAGATTTTTCCATTCTGTGCAAGCCACTCCTCTATGTTATTTATTGTCAAGAATAAACTCATGTAGCCATGTGCACAAGTTTGTCTGAGAACAGAATTTCAGTTTCAGTAGCTTCAGTCAGGAAACAGAATGGTGTTGTAATTGGTGCACATTGGTCTTTGATTATTTGTGTACACTGAGCAAAGAGTTTTAAATGTGCATCTGGGTATGGGTTACAATGGTCAGCTATTTATCCAACAACTCCATTAGTGAAGTCGATAATTATAGATATTCCACCGACTTGTCGATTTTGACAATGTAGTTTTGATCATCCCTTGTGCTTGTGTAATGTGTGTTCAGCCTTAATGTTATCCAAAAACTCACTCACAGCAGGCATTGTCAAACAAAAACGAAACACTGTATCGGATATTTGTGACGTAAAAAGCAAATCCTGATGTTGAAAAACTAAACTAAAACAAGAACTAATCTGTTGTTGAGGATGACTTGAGTCCATGTTGATTTGATTTTGGTTTAAGGTTAGGAAGGTTGGAAGATATTCTTTGCTACATGTGTGCGAAATAAATTATGCTATCATGGTTAAATGAGAACAAAACATGACATTTGGAAGAAAACTGGTAATTTCACGGAGCATTTTCAAATGGAATCAATAAAAACAGCAGTGATTATGTGGCACAGGCACTCACCCTCAATGTCAGCCTCCTCCTTCACACCCTCTTCTTTTCGCTGTTTGATTGCGAGTAACTCTTTCTTCAGCTGGCGAGCTTCTTTTCGCAATTCATCACTGTGGAAACCATTCAACCAAGAGCTGGAATTAATTTGCAGTCTTGGAAGGAACACATTCCCAATAGGTCTTGCAAAATTCAGAATGGAATAGCATGTTACTGAAGGAAACATACAGATATATATGATAACGTCTTTCTTTTTTTTTACATGCACCATTGAAGATATTTTTCAGCTATCTGGGATAAATCATTCAGATTATGACAAAAGTGGTTTACTGTCATAAAAATAACCAACACTATTTTCAATGTACTCAATGGACAAAATGTTTTCAAATTTCAAATTGAAGTTTGAAAATACAAAAATGAAAATTCTAGAATCATTTACTCACCTTCATGCCATTCCAGACGTGTATTCTTACCTTTGCTGAAAACAAACGAAGATTTCTAGAAGAATATCTCAGCTCTGTAGGCCCATACAATGCAAGTGAATGGTGACCAAAACTTTGAAGGTCCAAAAGCCCATTAAGGCAGCATAAAAGTAATCCACATGACTCCAGTGGTTAAATCCATGTCTTTAGAAGTGATATGATAAGTGTGGGTGAGAAACTGTTCTTTTTTTACTATAAATGATCTGCCTTTTTGTGCTTTTTGGAGCTTTAAAATTTTGGTACCCATTGACTTGCATTGTCAAAAAAGTTCAGCTGAAGAAAAGTCATACACATCTGAGATGGCATGCGGGTGAATAAATGACGAGAGGATTTTCCTTTTTCGGTTGAACTCTTTAAATTTATTACTTTAATAAAGTACACAAAATGCTCTTTGGAACATTCTCAAATCATGCTGGATAACATCTTCAGGTTTTACACAAACCTGTGGAGTCCATGCCAATTTGGCTGCAAACTCTCATTAAAGCAAAATTAAGAAATATAAAAATGATATTTTTAAAAATTTTATTAAATCTGAAAGAAACACAAAATTGAATCATTTTCAAAATTGGGCTCAGAATGTTGGACCCCATTGCATGATAAAAAGGATGAAAAACCAATGAAAAAATAAATGAATGAATTTTGCTTTTAGCAATAATTTAAGCAAAAATTCTTTATTTGAAACGGTTTCGATGAAAATCAGAAACCCAGCGCTGCACACATCTCCACAGCTTTGGGTTTTCCAACCAAATAAGTTTTTCATTCCATAATTAACTGGGAGATTATGCATTCACATAAAACAGGATTAAAACCAACAATTATCTTAGCTGCAGCCTTCCAACATGGGTCAGAAAAACCAATGTGTGCATTAGAAGTATAAAATTCTCTAATAAATCGTGTGCCGCCTGTTAGATGAAGAGTTCAGCAAGTCTTCTAAATAGGCCAGTGTTCTGGCACCTCGAGATGTTGTGGCTGAACCGGTACAGCTCAAACCCACTGAACTCCAGCAGTGAGGCCTCATTCTGATCTTGAGCAGGGCTGTGGACTTAATCAGTGCTCTCAAACTTACATACTCCAAGGTACCGCACCCAAGACCACTTAAAATCTGGTGTACATTCATGTATACATTCATATATGGGTTGAAAAGTGAAAGGTTTCATTTTTTTAACCCTGCAGGGGACAACACTTGATGGCTTGCTTGTTCATGCGAGAACATGTATTGTTTAGCATTACAAAACTGTGAACAAGCTTCCCTCTAATGCACTCATGAACGCCCAACAGACAGCCAATGATTTCGGTTCTCACCAAAACGTATTGTATGCATTCAGAAGGTGTCACGACTATAACCAGATGCCTTCCTGCTCCCTCCAGCAAGAGCAGCAAGATAGGTTGCTGATAAAATACATTTCAATGCTATCCAATTGAGGAAGTGACAAAAAAACCACAATACATTGTAATGTAATTAACAATTACAGCTAAGCTCCTTCATTAGAGTGTGTATTTATGCTCAGAGTACTGTGTCGCTCCTCTCGCAACATCTGTATTGAAATCAGTAGTGAGTAGAGTCTCTTGTGCAAGGTGCGTGAATGCAATTTCAATGACGCGTGGAGCTGCTGCCTTGTAGAGCATTCAAAATAGGCCTCTTATGAGGCTCCTTGTCAGCTAGGATGCTGCCACTGAAGACAGCAAGGCAGCCTACTAAGTTTTGGGACAGACTCATTGACTCCAACATACTTGCTCAGCAATATTGTCTTCAAACAACTGCTCCTCCATGACAATAGTTTAAAAAAAACTGTAGTTGTCACACATACAGCAGATGTCACAGGACAACTGATAAGGCTAGGCTGAGGCAGAAACAAACTTCCAAAGTGTGAGGTCCTTATAGATAATCTGCCAGGCTTGAGTCAGTGAGGAGATTCAAGGAAGTTGCCTCCATGTGCAAACGGCGCCCACACCCACTGTTGCCTTTGACACGATTAAGGCTTATGCCAACTCCAAAACAGCATCATCTATTGGGGTATAATAATATTTTCATAGGAGCTGACAGACATGTTTTGATGCCAGGTTCTTACATGGGTACAAAGCACAGGTAAGCTGCAGAGCCTGGGCCTCCAGCCCAGAAACACATGGGCCATTCAAGACCACAACAATGATTGCCTTTGTCTCATCCATCTGCTTGTCTCTGCTGACACACATTCTCTCTTTTCTCTCTATCCACAACTCTCTTCTATTCGCCCTGCTGAACCTCTCCAATCCCCGTACCGTCCTTTGAGTTCAAGGGTCTCAGAAGGGCTTGCACGCCTGCTTATTTTTATAAGTCGCCCAAGAGCAAATTAAGTCATGTGATCCAGGATTGGTCGACAAGTTGCATAACGAATCGACTAGTTGACTAGTTAGTGAAACCCCTAAATCTCCTAACCCCTGAGGGACAAAAGCAGGGCATCATGGATGTTTCAAAAGTTGCTCTTTACAGGCCCTCTGTAAAGAGTGGTTTCACCCACTTGACATAACATCTTGCTGTCCACACTGCTTGCGAGCTCAGGTAAAGGGGAGTAAGATAGTCGCTAAAATGGGTTTGTTCTGCTTGAGGGCTCAAACCATAAAAAGTCCTCTAGAGTTGATGACTTCAGATTCACCAGTGGAATATTCAACAGCATCAATGCTGAAAATTATTTGGAAAAGGCTGATTACGGAGCACTCTGACATTCTCATTTCCTGCACATGGTTTGTTAGTTTATATAAATACCATTAAGGTGAAAGTTAAGGCACAGGTCAGGTCATTTTGGTTTGCTCAGGTGCTCAACAGATTCACCAAATATTTCAATCAACAAAAACATTGACTAAATCTACAGGAATAATATTTGGAACAGATAGAATGACAAAGACAAGGCGAGAACTAATGACAGCAACTCTTTACACAAGACTTGGTATAGTTCACCCAAAAATGTAAACTGTGTCATCATTTACTCACTTTCATATTATTTCAAACCCATTTGTCTTTCTTCGCAGATCACACAATAAGAATTGTAATGAATATCATTGTTTGCCTTTGCAATAACATAGCATCCATCCTATTCCAAGTATTTTAAGGATATACGAAAAAGGTTTTGGTGAGAAACATCACAAATTGTACGTAATTTTTCACAGAAAATCTTGCCGTTCGTTGCATATTCATTAGCACTGTTAGAGAAGCTTGTTCACAGAGGCTTGCACACTTATGCAATAACTTGCATTGTTTAGAGGAAAAATGTAAATGAATGCGCCAGTCTGTTTATTCAGTACAATTGGAGTTGATAGTGACTCACTTCAAAGCTTAAATAGCACACAGAATTATCATATAATAATTTCATTTAGAATTAAAACGCAAGTTCTCGCGTGAACATGCAAGCCACTAATGCATAGTGACGCACAATCCACCTGTGGTCGACCAATATATAATCGCAGAGGCCGATAAATTGACCGATATTTGATACATTTAAATATTGCCATCGGCCAACACATTTTCCAATTTCCAAGAATCACCTACTGACCAATCACAAGGGGTGTAATGGTTTATCGTGGCCTGATGAACTGTGGTTAAAAAATGTGACCATGCGCATCGTGGAGATGGAACTTAAATGTTTTTTTTTAAACATTAAAAAAATTATTTTAGCGTATGTTCAATCCGATACACGCAACATCCTATGTCTACTTAACACGGGAATACAAATGGAAATAGCTACACAGGCACAAGGAGCTTTAAAATACGATTGTACACTAGCAGCCACAGGTGTTGTACCATGAGTCCGGCTGAAAGTGAAACCAGGAGCGGGAGAGAGAAGCACCTTTTCAGCGCAAGGGATCAAATGTCCGTTTGAAGCGCAAGACGAATCTGCACTGACAGCGCGAGAGAAGTTTACAAAGGTTTAATGAGCGTGCCATATTAATCTACTATACATCAAATGCTAAATATTATGTATAATAATGATATGGGATAATATAATCCTAATGTCATGTCTAATTTGATTTCATCAGTAAATTATTATTATTTAACTGAATAAACATGCACTTCTTTTAAATGTATTTTGAAAAGAATATTTGGATGTAATCAGAGACTATCCTATTTTAGAAAAATCCTATTTTAATTGAAAATATTTTACATGTTTATAATCAGTGACAGTATAAATTCCGTATTTCCAGTAAGCAGAATTATTGGCTAATATTTCCATTTTGTGTCACCATTGTCATGTTCTGGGCTGTTTTTAATCCCAGTACATCTCTGATGTATCATTTAGCACTTTTAAAGAACAGTACTTTTAGCTACATTTTTAGGCTTTAAAAAAATCGTGAAGCGAACCGTGAGATAAGTGAACAGTTACACCCATACCAATCACAGTTCATTTTGTTGTTACGTGCTATCATGTTACAACAATAATAGACCAAAACGGTGTCCCTCTTCGCTCACGAATGTTGCGTGACAGTCAGTCTGTGACACTCCAAGCAGGCGATCCAGGCTGAGAAAACTGGAAGGGGTCAGTAGACTGCTGCTCTCGCTGGATTCGCACAAGAGCGACAAAGGAACGTCAAAATAAACGCGCTTCAAGTGCGCTATAAGTAAATGTAATTTTCACTGTGCACTTGTACAATTTGTTTTTTTGCAATTCCTAATGCACACATTTTGTCCGTGGTTGCTGGACTACTGTGTGCACTGTTGTTATCCATCCATCCATCTCCATCCATCTTCAACCGCTTATCCGAAGTCGGGTCGCGGTCACTGTTGTTATTTCCTTCTTAATTTATTACAATTCATTTATGTGCAAACAATTACTAAAATGGGAAGACCAAACAGAAACTATGAGGAACTGCTATCCGCAATCTTAAACACACAATCATATTTTTGAAGTTTTTTTTATAACAATTTTTTGCAAAGTTTAAGTTTTGTGTGAGTAAATATAATGCAAAATAAAAGTTTTTTTTAACTATTATTTATACACATGTAATTTACTATTATATTAAATTGTATGACATCTCGGCTTTAGAACTAACTATGGGCAACACGGCTCTCTGGATATCGGCAACGACCATTAAAAAAAAAAAACAAACAGTATTGGTCAACCTCTACTATCCACTACCATTGTATTGAAAAGATGGACTGCAACGCTCATGAAAAATTCTCCTTTTTTGTTCTGCATAAGAGAGCAAGTCATACAGGTATGAAATGACACGAGGATGAATAAATGACAACAGAACTATAATTTTTTTGGGTGAACTACTCCTTTAAGAACACCTATTGTGTTTGAATGAACAAAGAAACATTTCAGCAAGACATAAAGATACCACAAGTGTGACAAGTTAACAATTAAAAGGTACACATTGACCCTTGGTCGGAAACGAGCATGCCATGTGGGGAAATACCTCCAACTAAGTGATAATTTTGCTTGCCTTGACACGCTACCATTTACCAAACAAGAGAAACATATCCTAGGCAACAGCAATACAATGGGCCCCTCAACCAGATTGCCAGTAAGAGTGGAGAAAGCAGAGAAAAATGCAAAGGGAGAGAGCAACACCTGCTAATTTACTCCTCAGGGATCAACAAATTCCTCTGAATATAATTTTGTTCCTCAGGTGGAGTCCACCATTGTTGTTTAATCAGCAAAGGATCACATTGTTTGGGACTTAAAAAATAAAGGGATAGTTCACCCAAAAATGAAGATTGTTTGTAACCTGTATGACTTCCTTTCTTCTGTGGAACACAAAAGGAAATGTTTGACAGAATGTTAGCCTCAGTCACCATTCACTTTTTTTGCATATTTTTTCCATACAATGGAAGTGAATGGGGCTAACATTCTGCTTACTTTTAAGATACCTTACCATCAATTGTATTGAAAAGATGGTCCGGAATATTCATTTAAACATCTCATTTTGTGTTCCACAGAAGAAAGGAAGTCATACAGGTTTGGAATGACATGAGTGTCAGTAAAGGATTAACATTTTTGGCCGAATTACTCTTTTAAAAAGCCCATATTATGCTCATATACAGGTTTTAAAGAAAGTATCTGCTTTCGCTGCTTGGGACCCCAAATTAAAACATAAAACAGCAGCCAAAGGGGGGCCTGGGTAGCTCAGCAAGTTTGATGCTGACTACCACCCCTGGACTCGTGAGTTCGAATCCAGGGCGTGCTGAGTGACTCCAGCCAGGTCCCTAAGCAACAAAATTGGCCCGGTTGCTAGGGAGGGTAGAGTCACATGGGATAACCACCTCATGGTCGCGATTAAGTGGTTCTCCCTCTCAATAGGGCGCGTGGATCGCGGAGAATAGCATGAGCCTCCACATGCTGACAGTCTCCGCGGTGTCATGCACAGCGATCCACGTGATAAGATGCGCTGATTGACTATCTAAGAAGCGGACTTGTCCTCAGCCACCCGGATTGAGGTAACCATGCCACCACGAGGGCGTAGTAAGCAGTGGGATTTGGACATTCCAAATTGAGGAGAAAGGGGGAGAAAAAAAGAAAAAGAAAAAAAACGCAGCCGTGGAAAGTCATTTGTATAAACAGACAAAGCAATTGTGATCCCGACATGTAGAAAAATAAGCAATTTGACTGCAATAGCAGAGCTATTAATAAACTGCACAAGGCTGAATTGTGGCAGACTGTATAAAAATAGCTGAGCTGTGCAATATGACCTTGTAAGACAGCAGAGCGAGATAAAAGGTATTTGTTAACTCAAGAAAAGAAAAGAACAGTGTGATAAAGTGTCCTGTGAGGGGATGAGAGTTTATTAATGAGTGAGTGCTTTGAAGATGAGCCAAAGTGTGCCCACTGTCTCGCAGCTTCAACAGGCAGGGGGCACAGACAGACTCCCATCGCCAGCACAATGACTGCCATTCACCTAAGTCTCTCCTGCCGCCAGCGGGGAGGAGAGTGTCAGTTCAAAAATCAGACGAGAGTATTTGGTGATGAAGAGCTGGACGAGACCTGACGCATATATTTAACATCTGAGGAGTGGAGGAAAGACTTTTTGTCACTCAATGCTCTGCAGACCAGCCAGCGATTGTCGCTCATTCAGACAATTTAAATAAGCGAAACCCGGGGAGCTCTGGATGATTTACTTTTCATAAAGCAAGCACACAAAGTGACTGGCCACGGACCAATGTTTCTCATGAATCAGAACGAGAACATTTAACTCTTACCCATCCACAAGCCTGCTGTTGCAGTCCAAAGACTTTGAGTAGACAGTTTTCGCCACTTTCCTTGAATATGGTGCAAAATAGGGTCTAAAATGCTTTTCTTTTTTCTTCAGCAAATGTGCAAGGAGTTGATCAGGAGCACAAACTCCATATTGTGTAAGTAGTTTTATTTTTTTCATACATGGTTTGCCATTTTTACAACCCTGTTACCAAAATTAAGGATCGTTTAAAACCCTAAATAAACCCTGTAAATACGGTTTATAACCCTAATTTGTGTGACTATTTTCTACCAACAAACATTAAATACACATCAAGTTTAAATATAATTTATTTAATAAAAATGTATCTAAAAATCAATACAAATTTTAATTGAATTAATTACATGTGCCGATTAATCAAATTAGTTGCAAATCAATATTTGCTGGAAAAGACACCCAAAATTAAATTAGAAATCAATATAGTTATAAATATTCTATATAGTAAATAATTCCGATAATTCAATGCCATTACATTATTGTGGCAAAGGAGTCAAGCTTTGATTAGACAATACAAAAAGTAGTTTTAGAAGTCAATATATTATTTGGTTAATTTCCATATCATTAGTATAAATCTACCAATGACCTAAGATCCACAGCAATCCATTTACCAATGAAGTTTATCAATCCATCCAGGTGTTCTCACAGGACGCGTTATTGCGTTTCATCGTTTTCGTGAACATTTAAATGAATACTTTTTTGATGTTAAAATGCTTTCTCAGATCCCAGCTTATAATGTAAAGACAATTATAAGTAAGCCCCAGAAAAATCTGAATATCACAAAAATAATGTGAATAAAGCAGCGTTTCCATCCCACGTGTTTCAAAGAACAAATCGCCACTTAGAGGGAAATTGGCGAGAGAAAAAAAAAGTAATAAAATGTAATAAATCTCAACTTGCGGTTTAGAGCGAACAATGTTGAACTTCATGCTTGCTAGCATGATTCCATCTAGCATCTTTTAAGCAATATCCTAAGATTTCCATTAATATTAGTGAATTGAAACCCAGCTTTTGACTCAACCAATGCTGTGAGTTTGGGGCGGGCTGATCTATCTGTTTGATAGATCAAATATGTGAAAAGGGTGATCCTTTTTGGATAATTTTTTTCTGTTAAGGGAATTCTAAAATTAGCACAATCCTCTGAGTAGTAGGAAAAACGTATTTTACTAATGGTTGCTGCATATTTCTTGTGTTTCTCAAAGCTATGAGTGTCATATGTTTGACCAATCACATGCTGCAGCACCTCCCACAGTCCCAATATGCCCCCAAAGTACCATCTCCGGAGCAGGGGCTAAAAATCCCCCTAAAATGGTTTTGAAGAACAATAGATCTGCAGATGGAAGACTGGGGAGAATTCAGAAAAGCTGCTTGAAAGCAATGTTTATTTATTTATTTTCAATTAGTTTGTGGTGCTAGTGGTACAGAAATTGCACACTTCAGCTTTAAAAATAGTTGAATTGAATATTAATTCAAGAAATTGTCAAAATTATGACAGTATGATATTAACTGGATACAGTCCAGAGGGTTAAGACCCAATCTTAACCCCCTCACCCCAATTAAGTACCTCTAATGCACAAAAAAAAAAAATAATAATTTTTTTTTTAAAAAAAAGTAATGGGACACCAAAGTGGTCTCTATTCATGGAAAGTGCCTTTTGATCAGTTTTTCCAAAACAGACGCAGAGCAGCTGCTCACGTTTTGCAAGAGTGGAAATGCCATTTCTGGAGTCTCTCTCAGTACTGATTTTCAGACTTTCATTGAATCACTGAAAGTTCCAAAATAAATATTGATGACAAAAGTTGAAAAATGTATGGATCCAGTGATGTGGTGGCCAAACACATGTAGCATAATTGGCACAGAGTACAAATTTTAACTCCAAAAACCCTGTGCAAATTAGAGGTGGAAATCTTTAGGCACCTCACAATTCGATTTCAATTAAGGGAGGCATGATTACGAAGCGATTCTCAAGGCACCCCATTTCTTTCCGAAAATACATCGAAAAAGCATTTGCCAAATTAAAGGAATAGTTCTACAGAAAATCGGTGTATGTTTGTTTGCCACGGTTAAGCATAAGCCATTTGTGGCATATATGCCACAGCAGTTGCACTCTCCTTGGCACTTATCTGTAATGGTTTATTCTGCATAGGCTTTACAATAACCAGAATTATTGATCCAGAATCGTAATATTTGTTATTCCCTTTAAGTTGGTTACTTCGACACTGCATCCGCCTTTGCTTGCCCCCCACCTCCATTTCAAGTGTCTTCGCCCATTGAATATGCCAGTGACAAACTGCTCCCCACAATCGCATGGTGTGATCACACTTGGCAGTTATGAAGATGCAGATGCTATATTGCTCGCAGCTTCGAAACATTAGGCCTGGTCTCACTCAACCGATGAGTTCACTGGTATTTGATGAGAGTTCTCTCTAGTGATCGAAAAGCACCAACTTGAGTGGCCAACCCTGAGTGAGCTTGATCATTCTTGGCTCGAGACAATCTTTGGTAGTATCTTTTGGTTTAAAGGATCTGATGCAGAGTTGGGTGACACAGCGTCTCGGGGTCCGGTGCCATTTTCTCCTGAGCTGCACCACCAGTTGGTCAAAATAGTGTTGGTTGCCCTGCTCTGCACGAACGCACGTTTCCGTTTCAGCGGCCTTCAATACACTCAACACTGTGTATTTCCAGCTGGGAACCATTATCCAGCTCAAGATGGTTAGTCAGAGATAGGTTTTGTCTCATGTCAGTCCTCTGCACTAGTCTGTCAATTGACTGGAAAGACCAATATTTTCATGTGTAAAGAGCCTCTCATCACAGGCCATTCTTAAGATTTGCCTTTGTGGAAACTGCATACCAGTACAAATTCCCTCGCATATTCACATAATGTGTCGATACGGTTCTCACTCTGCGGAGTCTGTGAAACAGCGTTATCAATTACCTCAATGACAGGTTGCTTTAAGTGCAGTCAGAGGCACAAGCAAGTGAGCATGGGGACCTCTTGCTCATACATTAGGGGCACAAGTCACAAGTATAGACAACCACATTGTGCTTAAGCTAACAACACACAAACTTTATCATTTGTCATGTCTTATTGAACACATCCCATTAAACATTCACAGTGCTGTGGTAAAAGTGAACCCTAGGATTTAATAACTGGTCGGTGCTCCTTTGGCAGCAATAACTTCAACAAAGCATTTCCAGTAGCTGCGGATTAGACCTGCACAATGATTAGAAGGAAATTTTGTACCATTCTTTCTTGCAGAAGGGCTTCAGCTCAGCCATATTCTTAGGATGTCTGGTATAAAAGTTAATTCCACAACATTTCTACTGGGTTAGATTTGGGCTCAGACTGAGCCACTCAAAAAGGTGGATTTTCTTTTTAAGCTATTCTGTAATGGATTTACTTCGATGATCAGAGTCATTGTCCTGGTGCATCACCCAATTTCTACTGAGCTTCAACAGGCACACAGCCACCCTGACATTATCCTGTAGGACAGGAGTTCCCAAACTTTGTCAGCTGAACCCCTTTGACCTAAATGACTTGATTTTTCATATAATGGTTAAATTTGAATGAACCTTTATTACATCTATTGTTCTTTTCTAATAAAATATATACATTTAATTTAATTCACCATTGCCATTTCTATCCCAATCAGAGATTTACACACACACCCACCCCCTTGTCAAAAGATCTGTTTGTTTTTTTTAATAGGTCTTTGCCTAATGGTCTATTTTATTTATTTAATTGTTTTTATTTCCCTGAAAATGATATCCATTTATGCCATTCAATTTGTGTATGTAGCCTACATTTGATATGTGGATAAAATATAGCCATTTTTTAAATGTCCCCCTTCTAGAAATATTTTTAGGAAATTAAACCTATTTACATTTTTTAGGAAATTATATATATTAGCTTATTTAAATTTTTGGCTGCCGTGCACGGAAATAGTAGGCAGCTGCCTAATTGACACCTATAAGGACCATCAGAAGCCTCCATCAACCGGTCGTGTTGACAGTGAACCATCAAACAAGCGGTTAACAGTACAGACGAGGTGGTAAAGCAGTCTCCTATTGTTTTTTTCAGGACAACAGTGGCAGGTTAATTAAGGTTTTTACTTTTAAAACATCATATTTGATACATCATAACTTTCTATGGACAGTAGAGAGTAATTTACTTTTGCATTAAAATGTCCATTTCTCACCGTCAGTCCATTGCATGAGAGCTCTCTCTCTCTCTCTCTCTCTCTCTCTCTCTCTCTCTCTCTCTCTCTCTCTCTCTCAGAAAATTGCACAAAAGCCATATATACCAGTTTGGTTTAAAGGAAAATTGACACACTCAATGTTTTTATTTAATAGATAGTGGACAACATTTGGAATCATCTGTTTTTAAAAATCATTAATTGACGGACATATTTTTGTACGCAATCTCTGCACGCTCTCATGAACCCCCTGGAATTCCCTTACAAACCCCCGGAGGTTTGCGAATCCCCATTTGGGAAACCCTGCTGTAGAATATCTTGATAAACTTGGAAATTTATTTTTCTCTTGATGATGCCAAGCAGTCTAGGGCCTGAAGCTGCAAAGCAGCCCCCAAATCCTGATGTTCCCTTAACCGTACTTCACTGCTGGGATGATGATTTCATGTTTCATGTCTGCGGTGCCTTTTTCATGCCATACATAGTGCTACATGTTCTTTTTTTTTTACCTTGAGCATTCGGTGATGTGCCCTCAGAGTCATCTTGGCTGGACGGCTACTTCTAGGGAGAGTAGCCACAGTACTAATTTGTCTCCATTTATAGACAGTTTGTCTAACTGTGGACAGAAGAAAGCTTCATGGAATGCAACAATTCTTCTCTTTTTATGCAAGGCATTGTCCTGTCAGCAGATGCTTTTTGTGAACAGTAAACTGGAAATGTTTGTGGGCATTTTATACAGTTGGAGTCAAGTTTACACACACCTGGGTAAGACCTCAGAAAAGAAATTGTGGACCTCCACAAGTCTGGTTCATCCATGGGAGCAATTTCCAAATGCCTGAATGTACCACATTTATCTGTACGAACAATAGTATGCAAGTATAAACACCATGGGATCACGCAGCCATCATACCACTCAGGAAGGAGACACATTCTGTCTCCTAGAGATGAACATGGTTTGGTGTGAAAAGTGCAAATCAATCCCAGAAAAACAGCAAAATACCTTGAGAAAATGCTGGAGGAAACATGTAGACAAGTATCTATATCCACAGTAAAACAAGTCCTATATAGACATAACCTGAAAGGCTGCTCAGCAAGGAAGAAGCCACTGCACCAGACTACAGATTGGAGTGGTGGTGTAGTGGCTAAAAGCACAGGGCTGTTAATCAGAAGGTTGGTGGTTCGGACCCCATGGCCACCACCATTGTGTCCTTGAGCAAGGCACTTAACTCCAGGTTGTTCCGGGGGGGATTGTCCCTGTAATAAGTGCACTGTAAGTCGCTTTGGATAAAAGCGTCTGCCAAAATGCATAAATGTCTGCCAAAATGGATAAATGTAAATTTCAAGTGCACATGGGGACAAAGATCTTACTTTTTGGAGAAATGTCCTCTGGTCTAATTAAAAAAAAAATATTGAACTGTTTGGACATAATGACCATTGCTATGTTTGGAGTAAAAGGATGAGGCTTGCACGCCAAAGAACACCCAGCAGTGAAGCATGGGGGGACTGGCGCACTTAAAATAGATGACATCATGAGGAAGGAACATTATATGGATATATTGAAGCAACATCTCAAGACATCAGACAGGAAGTTAAAGCTTGGTCACAAATGGGTCTTCCAAATGGACAATGACCCCAAGCATACCTCCAAAGTTGTGGCAAAATGGCCTGACCTCAATCAGTGATCAAATTTGTGGGCAGAACTGAAAAAGCATGGAGGAGGCCTACAAACCTGACTCCGTTACACCAGTTCTGTCTGGAGGAATGGGCCAAAATTCAGCAACTTATTGTAAGCAGCTTGTGGAAGGCCGCCCAAAACAATTGACCCAAATTAACTATTTAAAGGCAATGCTATCAAATACTAACAAAGTGCAAGTAAACTTCTGACCCACTTGTAAAGTGATGAAAGAAATAAAAGCTGAAATGTATAATTCTCTCTACCATTATTCTGATATTTCACATTCTTAAAATAAAGTAGTGATCCTAACTCTACTTCGCTTTTGTTGATGTCATTAGACTAGGGGTTCACATGCATTTTCCAACATACACTGTGAATGTTTGAATTATCTATTCAATATGTGCACAGAACAATACAATATTTTGAGTGTTATTAGTTGCATGAAGATCAAGCCAGATTTTAAGACAAATTACTACATAAATACAGTGTTCCACTTTAAATCACCTTGAGCTGCATGCAGTCTTCTTAGCTCTCAAGGCTTTTTGGTCAGTCCTGCAGGGACAGACAACACAGTACTTGGGGTGTACATAAACTGCCAAGGGTATGTGCGGTCACGTCCAATGTTGAACCTGGCGTGCCAGCTTCTCCTCTGGTGCAAGAAGAATCTCCAGTCAACACGAGTTATGTTCTCACGTTAGGGAAGCAAGGGAGAGTGGAGATTGCTTTGAGGATTCGGGAGGTATTAAGGGAGCCTAGGTGGACCTGTTTTTCTGTTTGTCTCCTATGGTACTCAATGACTCCACACGGCTTGGACGCCCAAGCTTTCAAATGGCCAGTGAAACAAGTATGTGTTGCTTCCTGTTTGTTACTGCAACTGCTGTGCAAATTTGGGAAGACAGGGAAACCGTGCTGTTAGTTGTGCCAGAGTGTCCTAACCACATGTGGTTCCTGGAGCTGGTAGAGCTGTTGGATGTTGCATGCTTTCTCTCTTTCTCCGTTTTAATCGGAAAAGGCACAGAGACTGCATATGCACTGCCCTGTGTGGGTGCTATGCATGTTCATTGAACATATGAGTCAATACAGGCTCAGATATTTGTCTGCTTTGAAGGCAGTTCAAAAGGTTTGGCCGTCACCAAGCATAGACTCACTGGATTGTTGAAGCCATTGCACTCGCTTATGATTTGCAAGACATGAAGTGTCCCATGGGTATTAAGGCCAACTCTACCAGGAGCATGGCCTCCTCCTGGACTTGGGTGAACTGTGTGCCCCTGCAGGACCCCCAACACCAACAACTTTGCCAGGTTTTATAACTTAGATGTTTCCTGTCTCTCCTCCAAGATCCTTGCTGCGAAGGAGAGCTTATTTCTCAATGTTCACAGAATCATTGTGTTCTGGCTGTTGGTCTTAACATGAATATTGAGTTTCTCTCTTTTTATATTGTTCAAATGGAAGGGGAGAATACGTCAACGTCTTCTTAACTACCCTAATGGCTAATAGGCAATCCCTTGTAGGTGTGATTCTGTAGCACGGTGCGTTAATACACATTTTCCCATAGCGTCATCTACTGACACATTGCTGAAGAGAATGACTTTAAAAAGGAATGTTCTGGTTACGACTGTAACCCTGGTTCCCAAAAAAAAAGGAATGAGACACTGCATACGCTCGCCATACTACTGATTTCTTACAGTTAAGGGACCTTCCTGAAGTAGAAAAATTGTGATGAAATGGCTCTGTGCTCTGGTTTAAATGCTCAAGATGATCCGCGCATCAGGAACAGAGTGTCAAGCACCATCTTCAAATAGATTGCCATGATTCTAAAGGGCTTCAGAGATAGTCACTTCTGGGAGGAGTTTCCATAGCGTCAGCTACTGATGCAGCATCTCGCTTCCCCCTTCAGTAAACCAGGGTTACAGTCGTAACCAGAATATTCATCTAAATATATTTTCCCACAGCACTGTGCCCTCAATGATCAAAATAAAGTAAAAGGCACAGGACCAACAAGACCACTAGTTTGCTTGCAAATTAACAAATTTTACCACAACTAAAGCCCTAAACCACAAGAATGTGAAGTTAAACACTTGCTGGAAGTGTAATTATACTTCATTTGTGGGTATTATCCACTCCTAAAAGTACTTCTTTAGATTAGACAATGCTGCTTAAACTGTACATTTGACTAATAATAAGTAAGAACAGATTATTTTGTCACAGATAACTAGAATAAGATTACTTCAGCACCAGACTAAAAAATGGCTCTAAATGCCAAAAGGTGTTAAACCAAACAAGTATGAGAGCCAAATCTATTTTTCTAGGTCTTAAATTATTTTAATGCAATGTGCAGACACTGCTGAAAATGACTAAACTATATAATTATCTTGGTTTGATATGAAAAAAATATAATTTTAAATCCAACACCCAATTCTGATTTAATCACAAAAACTAGCAGTAATGTTGCATGAGTTTTATCACACAACTGCTTTTATTATTCTTTAAACACAAATAGATGTTTTAAGCATTTTTGCTATGCAAAAGCTTAGGTGTTCTGACTGGTTGTTAGTGCATTCCTATGCTTTTGGTAAGGTGTAGTTGGTGGTGGCCAGGGTGCTGTTAGGCAGATTCTAGATTTTGCCCCTCCACAACACAATATCTATTGTTAAATTAAAATGGAGAATAACTCATTAATAACGCATCACTTCTTAGCTCTGCTAGACATCAAGAGTTTGACTCTCCCTGTGACTGCCCCATTCAGGATTGACATGCAACAGTGGGCTGGACACCCATAAATCTGCAGATCCGCAGCACAGCTGCAAAGCATTAGACAATCTCCTTTAGCCTCCACACAAAAAGGGCCAGTGCTTTATTGATCCAGGTGACCTTTTCCTGAGAGGCCGATAGAGTGTTGGATTATGACACATGACAACAGACAGGTGCGGTCAATTAGAAACTGTGACTCAGCACCCAAAAGAAGTCATCTTTGGTGCAAAAATGCTGTTTGGTCTGCCTTAGAGTTGTTTCTTTTGTGCAGAACTTGAAGGAATTTAACCTCAAAAAGTCTGGTGAAATCTTGCGTTATGGTCCAGTTCAAAAGGTCCACATGAGATTTTCAAGTGGTTTGGTGGATACGGGTAGCAGGGGTTCACATGTTCACTCAAAAACCGTTTTTGGAGTTATTTTTTTAGCTAAAAAAAATGCATAAAAAAAACTAGTTACTGATATAACTGGAGTCTTCATTTTAATGTAAGTGGTCATCATTTCCAACATATATAACAAAATTATAATTAATGTAATTTTGTAATGAGGAATAAATTACTGAGTGTACTTTTAATAATATTTTAACGTCCTTTTTGAAGCATTAAAGTGAATCACTTTCCACTGCCGTTGTTTTGAAAAGACGACTAGAATATTTATTCAAAATGTCTCCTTTTGTGGGCTGCAGGAAAAAGCAATGGCAAGGTAGTTGTTTGTTGGTTCATTTTGCCCGAGGTGTCCCAGTTTTCACTCTAGAATTGCAGCTGTGGTATATCACTCAAGTTTAAAGTGAAAATCTTAAGAGCATATGGCTATATCCCTGCCCCATTTGGAAGCACTTTGTCTCCTTCGTAATGTCCTGTCTGGCTTTGTGTAAGTGGCAGCTACCAGGCAAGCTGTTTTTTTCATTAATGCCACCTCACAGTCAGTGATACTAATATCAGTAAGTGTTTACTTCTTATATTGAAATAAAGAGGCTAAACATTATCAATATCAGAACTCACATAAGTTGAGCTCTGAGGTTATTAATAAATGGCATATGCTTCCGTTGAAGCCATCAGTCAGTGATATTGCAACTTCATGTTGAAATCATGTTTATAATGGAATCTCTGATGAAGAACTTCACTACTCATAAAGCCTGAACAAAAAAGCTCTATCAATTAGAGAATCACGGCCAACAAATCCCTCTAAACAAGCTCTGCAGCGACTGCCCACTTCTATGATGCACTGTGACAGACGCAATCGAGTCTTCCCATACTCTCAAACCACTTATATATATATATATAAATATATTTGTAAATATCTGAATATTTTGCCAAAATATTTACAAATTGTTTTTGTACTAATAATCAATAACTTTTCCCTTGTTTGTAACTCCATTACACCATTTGCAATGCTCAATGGAATTGAAGTTCATTCCCTCATGAAAGACTTTCTTTTTGTTCGATTTTCAAATACATTGTCTCAGCAAAGTTTGTATTATCGTGATTCAACACGGAGATGGTTGGTTTGATTCTTGGCTTAGAACCCTTATGAAAAGCCTATGAAGGAAAAAAGATTTATGGGAAAAATACTTTTGTGGATCATCAGTGCATGTAATTCCAAAGATATATACTGTATGGAGAAAGTGGTAAGACTACAATATGGCCGTATTCGTTAACATTAGTTAATGCAATTAGTTGACATGGACTAACAATGAACAATACTTCAACAGCATTTATTAATCACGACTAATGTTCATTTCTACATATACCAAAAAATTTTACATAAAAATTGTATATGTTAATGTTAAAGCATTAAGAACTAACATGAACAAACAATGAACAATATGAGTGATCTACACACAGTCCGCCATTTTTTTCCACGCTGGAGCAGATACAGTGAGAAGAATAATGTCTCCCCTTCGTAAGCGTCATAAGTGTTCTGTTGTTAGCTGTAAAAGTGAACATAAGAGTCTTCACGTACTCCCGGTATCAGAGCCACTGAAGACGCAGTGAACAAGTTTTGTTTTGGAAGGAAATGTGCCCCAAAACATACAAAACATTTTGCATGTTTGTACAAATCATTTTACACTGGACTATTTGTGAATGAGTGTCAATATAAATCAGGATTTGCCCAACGTTTTATTCTCAAGCATGGATCAGTACCTGCTGTTCGTGTTCCAGCTTTATATCCTGAAGATGTAAGTATCACCCTTTATATTTTGTGAATGTTTGCAAATCGCCTTTACGAATGTGCTTGTTAGCTGATTCCACGGCTAATGCAGCTTAAGATACCATTGTCTCTGATTGTATTCACGGAGACCAGATATACGTATTACACATACATATACATATATATATATATATATATATATATATGGCTGAACTACGGCATTTATAACATTGTATAATAAATTATGCGTGGGGTATTTTGAGATGAAACTTCACAGACACATTCTCGGAACATTAACATTCTCTGAGTCTTAAATTACATCTTGTAAAAAAGGGGTAGAATAGGTCTCCTTTAACATTAAACAACATCAGTGTTAAATTACTTAATCACAAAATTGGCAATCAATAACACAAATTATTCCTCTAAAATATCAGATTTCTGACTTTACCAATTACCAACCCATTGAAAAAGTACACTACCACATTACTAGTTATTTTTAAGTTACTTTCGAAATGTAATTGTAAGTAATATATTTCAGAATATACAAAAAATAGAAAAGTACAATGCTGAAGATTAATAAATGTGGTAAAAATCATTGTTCATTGTTAATTCAAGAGACAGTGGCAAAGTATGTGAACCAAGTGCTGTGGAAGAATGATCTAAAATTCCTTGTGAACATTGTGCAGGTCTAATCCGCAGCCTCCGGAAATATAATTTTTTAGAGTGTCCATTTATTGCTGCTACCATAAAAAAACAAGTTTGATTGTACGCTCCAAAAAATCCAGCCTATTTTTAAGATTTACGCATTTGTATGACAACATTTTAGCAAACTTGAATGGATTAGTCTTTATATGGTGCACATATTATGAATTCAGAATAATTGTGAAGAATTTATTTTAAAGTCAATGAGGAGTATGAACTTGGTAAACAAACTTGGTAAACAAAAGTTAAACAATACAGTTTGGTAAATGGCAAGGCAAACTACATTTGCATTGGTGTTTACTGAATAAATGTTACACTTCGCAAAGCATATTTAAATATATTAAATCAAATTTAAAGCATTTGTTTGTCATACTTTGCCATTTTTCAGTGGCACTTTGGAAAAAAAAAAATTATTTTCAATAAAGGAATATTGTAAGCCTTCTTTTGTTGATTTATAAAAAAATAAAAAAAAATAAAAAAAAGGAGAAAGAGAAATAATATCTAAAGCAGTGGACACCGATCCATAGCAGGATCAAAAATTTATGGGGGCATGGTGAAAAAATACCATCAAAAATGACACAAATTAGTGTTTTGGTAAAAAAGTTTTGCCCTTTTAAAAAAAAAAAAAAAAAAAAATGATGCCTGTGCTTCCTTTCCAGGTGACTGGATAGCAAAGCTTCTCCCTTCACCTAAAAGCTCCTGAAAGCCTTAGTGGGAAAGAGCCTTCGAAGGCAACAATGCTGCCTTTGTCTTGCACCAACACTCTACCTACCAGCCAAAGCTTTCATTGCAAGCCAAGACAAACCACTGCGTTGGGATACAGTTCTTGTAGCCAAACACCACACTTGTTTAATATACTACAGTCTTTTTTGCATTTTGCTCGCTGTCAATCAAAGTGGCGAGGCTCATTGGGTTTGGCCATTACTTCATTAAGTAGAAGAAAGAAAAAAAAAGAGCATGTTTATTATGATCGGAAAATTATCCAGACACATAACGACCGATGTTGAGATAAGGCAGGTGTGCTTTCAGAAAGGGGGGCCATACAGGGAAGGGCTCTCGGAGTTTAGCGCCTCAGTCAGTGGTGAGGTTATGAATCCTTTAATCCCCTCATTTTCAAAGGTCACGCGCTGATTTCACGGATCACATGAAAGAGACAGAGATGCAACTGTGACAATGGATCAGATGATGGAGAGGCTTTGAAAAATGGGGTTTAAAGATCAAACCGCATCAAAATCATATTGTTCCAGTGGTTTTGCACGTGTAAGGAATTTGACTTGTTGCGCAAATGCACAGAACTCTATCGTAAGGCACTAAAATTCAGAGGCATGAAAAGATATAAGGGATGTTTGATTTCATAACTTATGCTCATACTTGGTGTTAGGAATTTGAACAAACACCTATCCATACATAGTCAACTATGAATAATATCATAAATAATGTGGTTTGTTAAGAAGGTGTGCTTTGACTTCCTAATCAATCAGATCTAAGATTTTCACCTGGTGGATAATAACAGGTGAGACAAATCTTGACTTGCATTGACTTCTGGTTGGCTGGTTTTAGCTGGTCTCCCAGCCTGGCAGTTATGATGGTAATCTGGCTCATTTTAGAGGAGAAACTTTAATATAGTTGTTTTCAGCAAGGTGTTGGTAGGCATTTCTACTCAATTGCAATAAACATCTGTATCAGGCAGCAGTTTACTGTAGGCATTCCCATTTGTAGTCATCAAGTTCATGTCTCTTCTAATTTGCTTAAAAGTTCTGCTCAACAAGGCTGTGCTGATACAATCATATATCAATATTTAGGATGTCAATTTAATGTGGTAATTCAGCATGATAAATTATATATATAAAAACAAATGCATTAAACAATTAACCACGTCCCCGGAACGTAATTATCCTACCATCGGAACTCAAGCTTGAAGTACCACACAAATTGCTGCCACGCCATGGATAGCAACCCCCCATATTTTCCATTAAATTCTACCCAAATCATTATCAAAGGACATAGATTATATACTCTAGCCTTGATCATTCTTGAAGGGAAAAACCTTGATAACTTGTTACAGCATCGACGTGTCCTGTGTTTGATACATGTGCCGTATCCTAATCGAGATGCGGCATGGTGCTTCTCGTCCAGTGTGCGGCCGCCTTCAGTCAGCAGGGTGCAGTAAGTGCAACTCCAGCTTCCCAGGCAAAATGCTGCTGTACAGGCAACAAGCCAGACTTACAGATAGCAGACGATCTTGCGTTCAAAAACAGCTGGATGGAGCGCAACGTTAATGCAGGGGTCTTGAGACTTGTTTTCTAAGTTTCAGACTACATTTAACTGGACACAGCAATCCAATAATGCTGTGGTTATGATGCGACGTAACCACAGTTTGACGCTCTAAAAGCTTCCATCTGACGCAAGTTTACATGGACGCGTCCTTTGAAAAGCCCTGATAATAAATACCTCGGACAGACTGACGAATGTGTAAAGACCCATTTATACTGCGTGAGAATGATAGTATGATGATATGTAGACATTGTTTTTTACTTAAATAATTTAATAACTGGACTTTATATTGTCATTGTACAAAAGCACCCAAAAACACTTTAATCAGTTGACAGACCTAATAATATTTGATTTCAATTATGCATGACAGCAATTTACTCAGAACCCACAGATTCACAGTTTCTCTTACAGACATGCTAAAAAAAGTCTCATGATAACTCATTTGTACGAGATTGCTAAAACGTAAGACATAATACGACCTTTAAATCAACCAATAAAATAAGAAAATGAATTTCAAATCAATACCATACAGGCATCACATTTTAAAAATCTTTTTCAAAAAGAAAACATTTATGAAAAGTGTATGTCAACACTGGTGATCCAGAAGTCATTTGAATAAAAGCACTACATTCGACAAACTCAGTAAAGACATCTATCACTCAGAAAACAGTGCACATCACTGTTAGGCAGGTAAAAGCACCATAAGGTATTACTTTAAGGATACAGCACAAATCCAAAGTTGAACACCCTTGTCCGTAGAAAGAGCATGTGATATTTTTATAGACCAATAATGCCTTCTGCTGGACACTGCTTAAACTACACTTTCAACAATATGTACAGGACGGTTTCAAATGTAAAGAGATTTGCTTATATTTGTTTTAAATGAAAGTGCAATTTATAGCACCAAAATACATTTTCTACAGAAGAAACTGGTTGCAAGTAAACCACAGCACCTTCAACACAGGATTACACTTGGTTTGTCACAATAGCACAAAAAAATAAAATAAAAAAAGTAGATACCCAAACCAGTGAAATTAATCATTCTTTTTACCAAATTTGATGCCACAGCAAAAACTAATAAGCTAATGAAGGTACTCTATTATTTTGAAAGTTAAATATTAACATATTACCAAATTAAAACCATGACATTTAGTCTTTTAATATTTTTCAATTAATTAAACATTGCTTCAGGTTTTTAAGTAATTATTTAAAGGAATATTTCGGGTTCGATACAAGTTACCCTCAAAAAGACAACATTTATGGCATAATTTGATTACCACAAAAAATTTTCAACATCCATTAACAAAATGGAGGTCACATTGAGGCACTCACAAAGGAAGTGAATGTGGCCAATCTGTGGTCTAATACAGGTTTCTTGACCATTTTTCATTTTCCTATAATTTTTTTTATTTTTAGCGATTTCGTCTATGTATTGGTATTGCAAAACCACCTGTTTTTATATTTATTTTACTTGGTTTAAACACGACGGCCATCTTTGTGTCATAGCACATGACAAATTTTGGTTATACAGCTGTTTACGGAAACTTCAATATCCGCTCAAGATGGTCCTAGCTCCTTGGAACAAAACTGATCTCTAGAGCACATTACATGTTGAACATTCCTGTTACTTAGGCTTAGAACTTTAGTCCTAATTTAATGCTCAAGATTGCTCAAAGTTCCACTTTAAGGGTCAATTTATAATGGGATGGGTTTGAGTCTCAGTCTTCATTTTTTTAAGGGGGGTACCTAGGTAAGCATAGTGTACATTTCAGGTTTGAGACTTCTCTTATTTATTTATTTGATGGGGTGAGAAAGTGCATTTGCTTTTAATTCCCCTCACTTTTGGGTTGAATATCTCTGGTGGGGGACCAGATAGGAATCTGAAATTTTCACAGAAATAACAATGTTCTCAGACAACTGACACCTGCCAAATTGACTACTGTCACCGGATCAGCCAACAACATTTCAGAGAGACTGTGTGAGGAAATCTCACAGCTTCTAATAAAACTTGCACATGTAAACATGTAAAATACTGTTCATTTTTGTTATATGTTATGCATATATTACATCTGTTCATTTCTCAAAATGCATGAATAAAGTAGGCTTTTCCACAGATTTGAACTAGCCCTAGCTCTGTAATCAGAGGAATCTCAAAATATTTCTTTTTACAGCAGAATGCTACTATTAAGACTTGAGACTCAAACCGATCACATTTTAAATTGACCCTAAAAGTGGAACTTGAGCAATCTTGAGCATTATATTATGACTTCAGTTCTAAGTCCAAGGAACAAGAATGTGCAATATGTTTAAATATGTACATGTAACATGTAATGTGCTCTAGAGGTCAGTTTTGTTCCAAGGAGCAAGGACCATCCTAAGCAGAGATATTGAGGTTTCCGTAAACAGCTGTACAAGCAAAATTTGTTGTGTACCATGACAAAAAAAAATGGCTGTCATGTTTAAACCAAGTAAAATAATAAAACTGGTGGTTTTGCAACACAAATACATAGAGGTAATCACTCAAACAATTTGGAAAATTAAAAGTGGTCAAGCAACCAACTTTATTAAAGCTAAAATAATTAACAAACACGATCGGATTCAACAAATGACACACAAATTAGTGTACTGTTCTTGTAGGTACTGAATACATCATTCAAACATTCAAAGTGTAGGATGGAAAAAGTATGTGAACCCCTATGCTAATGATTTCAACAAAAGCGGACACGAGTCAGGAGGGATACAGTTCTTGTAGCCAAACACCACGCTTGTTTAATATACTACAGTCTTTTTTGCATTTTGCTCGCTGTCAATCAAAGTGGTGAGGCTCATTGGGTTTGGCCATTACTTCATTAAGTAGAAGAAAGAAAAAAAAAGAGCATGTTTATTGCACTTCTGTAATGAAGAGCATGTTTTATTGCACTTCCATGCCTTGCAAAAAGAGATCTCAGAAGACCTATGATCAAGAATTGTTGCTTTGCATAAAGCTGGAAAGATTTACAAAGTTATCGCGAACAGCTTATACATTCATTGGTCTGCAGTTAGACAAAATGTATATAAATGGAGACGATTTAGGACTACTCTCTCTAGAAGTGTCTGTCAGCCCAAGATGATTCAAAGAGCACACGACGAGTGCTCAATGATGTAAAAAGTACCATAGAGTGACAGCTAAAAACATGAAGGAATCTTTGGAACTGGTTAACATCTGAGTCTACTATATGAAAAACATTAAACAGGCATAGTGTCCATGGAAGGACACCATGAAGGAATATGCTACTTTCCAATAAAAACTTTGCTGTGCGTCTGAAGTTTGCCAAAAACCTTCTTGACACTCGCAGCACTACATATGGTGTAAAAAGGGCACCACATACCAACATGAATACATCATACCAACGGTGAAGTACAGTGGAGGGAGCATCATGATTTGGGGCTGCTTTGGGGCCGGGACCACTTGCCATCATGGAGGAGAAAATGTATTCCCATGTTTATCAAGATATCCTATAGGATAATGTCAGGGTGGCTGTTTGACAGCTAAAGCTCAGTAGAAGTTGGGTGATGCAGCAGGACAATGACCCTAAACTTTTAAGTAAATTCACTGCAGAATGGCTTAAAAAAAAGAAAATCCATCTTTTGCATTTGCCCAGTCAGAGCCAAGACCTTAACCCAATAGAGGTGCTTTGGAATGACCTCAAGAGAGCCTTTCACACCAGATATCCTAAGAATATGGCTGAGCTGATGCAGATCTGTAAGTGAGAACGGTCCAAAATTCCTTCTGAACGTTGTGCAGATCTAATCTGCAGCTACCAGAAATGCTTGGTTGAGGTTATTGCTGCCAAAGGAGGATTATTAAATCCAAGGGTTCACTTACTGTTTCCACAACACTGTTAATGTTTAATGGGATGTATTCAATAAAGACATGAAAAAAGTATCTTATTTACATTGTGTTTGTCTTGACTTTGATGAAGATGAGATTGAATTTTATGACCAATTAATGCAGAAAACCAGCTAATTGTTCACAAAACGGTTCACATACTTTTTCTTGTCACTGTGGAATGGATTTCCTGCCCCATTAATGGTATGAAAATTATATTGTGATAAATATACATTTCGAATTATATGAAAATATGGTAATATTTTTGGCTTAAAATATTTTTGTCTGAAATTATTATTTGTGATTTTTTATTTTATTTCTGTTTTGGAAAACACTGGAAACCTGTTGCATTGAACCTATTTAGGACAGTCAAATCCCAACATCAGAAGAGAACAGGAGTCATACCTGCGAGAGGTCTTCTTCACTTCTTGGCTCTTCTCAGTCTCTTCCTCTGCTTTATCTTTCTTCAGTTTTTTGGAGATATACTCTCTGACCTTTTCCTTCTCTGATTCACGATCAGCTTCTTCCTCTTCAATGTCATCATCATCATCCTGTAATGGATCACAGACACACTTTTTAACACAGTGGAAGAGAAATCACATAATGGATAACACAAACAAAAGATCACATACCTCAGAATCCTCTCTGGCGCTTTTGTCTCTGTTTGCAAACACAAAAGACTTTAATTCACAATTGCATTAATTTGATTCACTAAGAAGCTCCATTTACACAGTTTGCATTTAATATTGAGAAGTTATTTACTAACAGGTGCAAGTCTCATATGAACAAATAACTACCCATCTTCTTAAGATAGCATGAATAATGCCTATATCCATTGGAACAGTGACTAAAGTAAATATCAAAAGATGGTGACTTTCATAACTCTTGAAAGTCTTACCACAATGGACACAATTAAATCAATTGAAGTATTGGATATAACTTTACATGGCCATGGTAAGTGATTTTATCACACTAAAATCAAGGTAATGAGAACTGACAACCTTATTCTGATACTGTGTGAACGGAGACATTCATGTACATTAGATAAGAAATATGGATTTTATTGGCATGAAGTAACCAACACAGCATGCGGAGCACAAAGTCTCTTTGATAAATCAGATATTACAATAGAAAAGGGAGTTTAAACAGAACTATGTTGTGCATTTTTTTTCTGCTGACCTGTCAACCACTGGGACGGAGCTTAACTTGGGATCATCCTTCAGCAGGTCATGACTGCTTTTGCTTTTGCCTTTCATTGTCTGCAAGAATGGACATGTTTAGTAGAACACTGCTCATTTAAAAAAAAGAATCTTAATAATTTCAACAAGAGGAATATTCCCATTGGTTAGAAAGCCTACCTGGCTGACTTGATTAACTACTTCCTCATCTTCCTCAGCCTCCTCTCCAAATGACAACAAGCTGAAATTCCTAAAGTCACATTCTTCTGGTTAAATCTGTGCTTTGGAAACACTTTTTTGTATTGAAGCAAGAAACAAAACGTAAGGAATAGTTCAGACATTTAAAACGTAATTCCGTCATTATTTACTCCGTATATTGTTACTTTATCCGTGGAACACAAAAGTAGAAAGATTTGAAGAATCTTTATGCTGCCTGTTCCATTTAACACAAGTTTATAGTGGTGAAAAAAGGACAAAAAAAAGAAAATATATGAATATTATGCTTTATTCCAAGTCTTTTGAAAGCATACAGTGCCTATAGAAATCATTCTACCCCTTTGGAATAGTCCATTATTTTTTATCTTACAGCCTGGAATCAAAATAATTTGAGTTCCAAGAATGTATAAAAGATGAAAAACTAAAATAAGTGTTTGAAAAGTGATCATAACCCTGGATTTAACAATTCATAGAGCCACCTATTATTTTAATGTCAGCCATCAGTCTGTTTAGATACAGAAGTTTACATACACATTAGCCAAATACATTTAAACAGAGATTTTCACAATTCCTGACATTTAATCGTAGAAACCATTCCCTGTCTTATGTCAATTAGGATCACTACTTTATTCTAAGAATGTGAAATGTCAGAATAATAGTAGAGAATGATTTATTTCAGGTCAGAAGTTTACATCCACTTCGTTAGTATTTTGTAACATTGCCTTTATATTGTTTAACTTGCATCAAACTTTTCGAGTAGCCTTCCACAAGCTTCTCACAATAAGTTGCTGGAATTTTGGCCCATTCCTCCAGACAGAACTGTTGTAACGGAGTCAGGTTTGTAGGCCTCCTTGCTTGCATACGCTTTTTCGGTTCTGCCCCCAAATTTTCGATCAGATTGAGGTCAGTGATTTGTGATGGCCACTCCAATACCTTGACTATGTTGTCCTTTAGCCATTTTGCCACAACTTTGGAGGTATGCTTGGGGTCATTGTCCATTTGGAAGAACCATTTGTTACTGAGCTTTAACTTACTGGCTGATGTCTTGAGATGTTATTTCAATATATCCACATAATGTTCATTCCTCATGATGCCATCTATTTGTGAAGTGCACCAATCCCTCATGCAGCAAAGCACCACCACAACATTATGCTGCCACCCCATGCTTCACAGTTGGGATGGTGTTCTTTGGCTTGCAAGCCTCATCCTTTTCCTCCAAAAATAACGATGTCATTATGGCCAAACAGTTACATTTTTGGTTCATTAGACCAGAGGACATTTCTCCAAAAAGTAAGATCTTTGTCCCCATGTGTACTTGCAAACTGTAGTCTGGCTTTTTTATGGAAGTTTTGGAGGAGTGGCTTCTTCCTTGCTGAGCAGCCTTTCAGTTATGTCGATATAGGACTTGTTTTACTGTGGAAACGTGTACTTGTCTACACGTTTCCTCCAGCACCATTACACGGTCCTTTGCTGTTGTTCTGGGATTGATTTGCACTTTTCACACCAAACTACGTTCATCTCTAGGAGACAGAAATGCATCTCCTTCCTGAGCGGTATGATGGCTGCGTGGTCCCAGGGTGTTGATACTTGCATACTATTGTTCGTACAGATGAAAGTGGTACCTTCAGGCATTTGGAAGTTGCTCCAAAGGATGAACCAATCTTGTGGAGGTCCACAATTTTTTTCTGAGGTCTTGACTGATTTCTTTTGATTTTCCCATGATGTCAAGTAAAGAGGCACAGAGTTTGAAGGTAGGCCTTAAAATACATCCATAGATACACCTCCAATTAACTACAATTAGCCTCCGAAGCTAAGTGGCTAATTGCCTAAAGGCTTGACATCACTTACTGGAATTTTCCAAGCTGCTTAAAGGCACAGTTAATTTAGTGTATGTAAACTTCTGAACCACTGGAATTGTGATATAGTCAGTTAAAAGTGAAACAATCTGTCTGTAAACAATTGTTGGAAACATGACTGGTGTCGTGCACCAAGTAGATGTCCTAAACGTCTTGCCAAATTTATAGTTTGCAATACAAGATCTGTGGAGTGGTTAAATTAATTTTAAATGACTTCAACCTAAGTGTATGCAAACTTCTGATTTCAACTGCATGTCTCTACAAGCTTTGCACACCTAGATTGGGCAAATTTAGCTAACCCTTCCTTGTAGAATTGTTCAAGTTTGGTCATATTGCTGAGTGAGCAGCAATGACTGCTTTCTTTAAGTCCATCAACTGGTTTTCTATTGTATTTTGGTCAAGGCTCTGACTTGGCCACTCAAGGACTTTGACCATCCTATCCTTAAGCCACTGCGTGAGACTTCTTTCTTGCCACCCTGCCATACAGGTCAGCTTTGTGTTAAGCTTGTTAGATTGTTGTCACATGAAAAGACCCATCAGTCTCAGCCATAAGGTCTTGTAAACCCTTCAAAGTTGCTTTGGCCTCTTGATAGCTTCCCTGATAAATTTCCTCCTGGCCTGGTCATCCAGTTTGGATGGATGGCCCAATCTAGGCAAGGTTTTGGTGGTGCCATGTGCTTTCCATTTCCTGATAATGCTCTGAACGGTAGTTGTAATCTGTTTGTACCCTTCTCCTAACCTGTGCCTTTCCACAATATGTGCCTTTCCCAGAGTCCTTTTGAAAGCACCTTTCAAAAGGAATCCTTTTGGAACAGCAGGTTTTATTCGAAAGTACAAACACCAAAAAAAATGCTAATTAAAAACAAAAAGGAGTGAATTGTAAATCATATTCACCCTTTGCTATATTGAAAGCACCACAACTACACATCATATGATGTTTTACCTTGTACAGTAAGTTTAAATCAGATGATTGAGACGGGCAATTTAAGACTAATAACACTTTGACGAGTTGAAATAAGGCAATGTGAAACAGATGTAAAACAGGTGAGGCAATTGTGTCATAGTACTGCATACTGTATAAGGAGCCTCCAAAAACAGCCAGGAGCAAGGATCATTCAAGACTTGTCAATTTGCCAACAGTTGCCTCAGCAAATAATCCAGCACTTTGAGAGCAATGTTCCTCAAAGACTAATTGGAAGGATTTTGGCTATTTCACCCTCTACAGTGCACAATATAGTTAAAAGATTCAAGGAATCTGGTAAAGTTTTGGTCCGTAAAGTGAAAGATGAAAACCACTTCTGAATGCGCGTGATCTCCGATCCCTCTTAAAAACGTCATTCATCTGTAATGGATATCATGAACACGGGTTTAGGATTACTCACTAAACCTTTGTTAGTCAACACCATTCACCGCTGCAGTTACAAGTTAAGACTTTACTAAGCAAAGCAGAAGCCCTACATCAACACTGTCCAGAAGCGCTGCCGAATTCTCTGGTCTCTGTCTCATCTTAGATGGAAAGTAGAACAGTGGAACTGTGTTATTTGGTCCGAAGAGTCCACATTTCAAAACTTATTTTGGAAAAACACAGCCGTTGTGTTCACTGGGCCAAAAAGGAAAAGAATCATCCAAGCTGTTATTAGCATCAGGTCCAAAAGCCAGTCTCTGTATGGGCCAGGGGTGTGTCAGTGCCCATAGCATGGGTAAATCACACATCTGTGAGAACGCCATAAATTCAGCCAGATATGTAAAACTTTTGGAGCAACATATACTGCCATCCAGCACAATCTTTTCCAGGGACGTCCCTGCATTTTCCAGCAGGACAACTTCAACCCACATACTGCCCAGATATCAAGTGCATGACTGTGTAAGCAGAGAGTGTGGGTGCTGGATTGGCCAGCCTGCAGTCCTGACCAGTCTCCAATTGAAAATATGTGGCGCATTATGAAGCGCATTAGATGGCAATGAAGACCCTGTACAATTGTGCAGCTAAGGACCTACATAATGGATGAATGGGGGAAGATTCCACTTTCTAAACTTAACAAACTTGTGTCTTCAGTGAGCAAATGCATAAGTATTAAGGGTGTGACGAGATTTCTCGTCGAGGTGAAAAGTTGTCTCGAGAGTTGTTGAGATGTCAGCGTGATGGAGCGTGAGGGTCAACTTAGTATTGAAGATGCCCCTGCCACTTTTAAATAATTTGTGTGGCAACATTTTGGTTTTCCTGTGGAAATAAGAAACGGCGAAAGAGTGACAGACAAGACGAACACAATATGTAAACATTGTAAGAAAATAATGCCGTACACCGCGGCTAACACGAGCAATATGCAAAAACACATACAGAACCACCACAGCTCTCTACTAAAACTAGCTGACCATATCTTAGGCTCTTCTGTGTAGTTAATTTATCTCTTTTTCATGCTTGAAGAAAAAATGTGTTTCTGTTTGCACATGTAGTTTTGAAAGAGCAGTACTTTGATTATGGATACACTTACTGTTTGCATTTAAAGGGGTCATGACATGAGAAACCAAATTTGCCTTGATCTTTTGGTATATAAGAGGTCTTTGTATCATTAAAACGTCCTGCAAGTTTAATATTTTAAGACGTCCTCCCCATTCTAAACGAATCATTTATTTAATCAAGCTCAAAATAGAGCTCGTTCTGGATTCATGGTTAGAAGTGACGTGTCGGTTAGAAGTGACGTAACAGCGTTTGCATATGACCGCCTCCAGCACAAGATAACTACGATTTAAGCGCAAGACAACTACGCTCATTTTGTATCGCCGTGCGCCTCACAAGTGTTCAGTCGATGGACAGCGAGCTCTGACAGAGACTACTTGTGCACAGGAAAATTACGATGCCACACAGATGTGCTGTTCCTGGCTGTGGTCAAACAAAACCTCTGAATAAGCTGCCGAAAGATCCAGACGTCAGGGAAAAATGGATGCAGTTTATTTTTTGCGGACGTCCCAGTCACGGCAGTGTTAACTTGAGCGTTTGTTCTGTACATTTTAAGGATGACTGTTTTGAGAACAAATCTCAATATGATGCTGGCTTTGCCAGAAAACTGTTGCTCAAAGATAAGTCCGTGCCGACTATTCTGGGAACAACGACGACGCAAACTGTAAGTAATCTATTTTAAACTTTAAACTACTTTTTAAAGCGCAATTTCATTCATTATGAATAATCACAGTGTTTTTACTTAGTTTACTTGCATATTGTTCTGGCTGGGAGCGTCAATAATTGATACATAGGGACGTTAGCCAATCATAACAGTGGGCGTTAGCACTGAAGTCTTAAATGGAAAACGCCCCAAAACAGACTGTTTGAATCAGAGGATGAGAAACAGGGTGGGAAAAGGTCATAAATCACTAGATTTTAAAAGTTTTTCTTAAAAAAAAAATATATTAATACTATAATTGCACCTAAGGGAACATAATAATACAATAAAAAAACCCATGTCATGACCCCTTTAAAGTGTTATTTCTGTTATTTATATATTTATTTTATTTATACTGTTATATTTTTATGTTCGATTTGTGGAGAGGAGTTAGATTTCTCATGTGAAATCGTACAGGGGAGAAGCCAGTCGGTAGAGTTTATAGCAAAATATTTTGCAGTGTTTGCATGTCCTTTACTGCATAGAATTCATTAAAATAGATGTAAAATAACATTCATTACAAGTTGATTTCAAAATGCACCTACATTTTTTTGCATTTTGTGATTTTCAGTTGAATAAAAGACTATTTTCCATTCATATATTTCATCATTGAGGATTTCTTAAAAATTGTGTAAAAATCTCGTCTTGTCTCGTTCTCGTGAACCCAATCTTGTGTCGTGTCTCGTCTCGTGGAGTAAGCATCTCGTCACACCCCTAGTAAGTATTATTAGAAGAAATGGTGATGTTTCACAGTGGTAAACACTCGACTGTCCCAAGAGCTTTGGAGTGTCAAATCATCTGATTTGAAATTACAGTACTTTTTTTTTTTTAATAATGAAATTCACAAGGTAAAACATCATATAACGTTTAGTTGTAGAGCTTTTAATATAGCAAAGGGTGAATATAATTTACAAATCACACTTTTTTGTTTTTATTAGCATTTTTCATACTGTCCCAACTGTTTTGAAATTGGGGTTGTAATCAAAACCACTACAATTGATGTCAGGTGGGGGCCAATGATCCAGGTATGTGGACAAAGGTAATTGGTTGCACCAGAGCAAGTTTGTAATGGTTAATCTTAGGAGCTGATCACTTATCTAAACCAGGTTATTTACTAATCAATTACATGTTATTCTCGCTTTGATGTTGAATGTTATAACATGTAAATGTTAGATTGAATACATATTTCCAGGGTGTAATGTGACAAATGATAAGGATTTTGACACGACATGATGAATTTCCATAGGCAATGTACGACAGCAATATTTTTAGCCACTGTGAAAGAGAATTTGTTCATGAGCATTAAGAGAGATGTCAAGATTTTCACATAGAACATTTTTTAAAATTTGGGCAAACATCATATGCCTTCAGAAGATTTAGAATATGACGAATGAATCGCATGGACTTCTTTTGGATCCATTTTTGGACTGCCTTTGTATTGAAAAGATGTTTGGAACGACACTAGGGTAGAAAAACTGTGACAAAATATGAATTTTTATGTGAACTATTAATATAAAATGCTTTGCACATAACCTTGTTCACCTGAACATCTAAATAAATTAAATAATCAAAACAAATTAAATTGTAAAAGCTGTGTGTGCCATACTTCGTTGCCTTGGACTGTGATTTTTTCCCTTGATCTTTGCCTTTCTCTTTTTTAGATTTAGTTACACGTGGAACGATGTCATCAAAGGCAGAATGTAAGACCTGCACAAAACAAATAAATCCATTTGAAAACAAAGCCTTCAATGGTTATTACAAATTTAAATCGTAAAGCTGATTTAAATTTCAACTCAAGCGGTCTAAACTCACCTCTGTGGTTCTAATTTTGTGTGGGTTGAGTGGCCGTTCATCATTGTCACACTCCACTTCTGCTAACCTGAGCATATTATACACAGTATCTCCTGTCACCTGCAGCATAACAGATAAAACACATAACAGTAGACAAATCAATAAAATGAATGGCTGGATTTAGAAAAATGCAAAATAGGGGCATTTTCATTAGTGGACCCTAACGTATCTTGAATAATTGACAAAATATCACCTTTCCAAAAATTGAGTGTTTGTTGTTGAGTTCATCAGCCCGACCCAGCGTAAAGAAGAACTGGCTCCCATTATCATGAGGTCCTGCATTTGCCATGGCAACCAAACCTCTCCGATTGAAACGTAACCTGGAGTGAAATTCATCCTGTATTGGAAGATGCAAATTATTATAATATTAAAAACTACAGAAACAATTCAAAAGCTTTTCTACTCTTTATTTTTAGCGGCCAAACTATATGGATTTTTCAATGGCTGATGCCAAGAGTACCGGGTGGCCAATGGCTAATATACTGCCAATATGTTGGCTTGTCAATAATATCAAACCTCATTAGTTTTAGGACGTCCTTATGATGAGACCCACAAGAACCACTGACTTCACCATATTTGATTTGAGATCGGTATACTTAATAATAATGAATAACGTATTTAAATTCAGTCTGTTCGCCATACAAAGTGATCATATACCTTCAGAAGACTGGGAATATGATGCACACGTCGCATGGACTACTTTTGTGACATATTTAGGTTCTTTTTAAGCTTTAAAGTGAGTCACTAACAAATGCTATTCTATGTATTCGAATTTTGGGGGGAACTATTGCTTTAATTTTTAAGATGAATACATAAACACTTTGCTTAAGTCAAGACAAAAGTTCAACCTACCTTGAAAGGACGGCCGTAAATGGACTCCCCACCGGTTCCAGTGCCTGTTGGATCACCTCCTTGAACAATAAACTCTGGCACCACACGATGAAAGATTGTGCCATCATAGTAGCCTGCAGACACACATGCCAAGGATGAACACTAGTCTTTAAGACACGAAAAGAGATATTGTGAAAAATCTGTCTTGCATTTGTATTTTCTATCTGTGTATTTTCTTGAATGATGCCACTTACCCTCCATACAGAGCTGAGTGAAGTTTCTACATGCCTTGGGAGCTTCTTTAGACCAGAGCTCTATGTCAATATCACCTGCTGAGGTCTTCAGCAAGACCTAAGAGAACACAATCCAATTCAATCTTTTTATTATTTATGGGACAGCAGTGGCTCAGCAGTTGAGGCTCTGGGTTAATGAACAGAAGGTTAATGTTGGGCCTTGTCATGATTTAAAGAGTTATATTATACAATGAACATTTCAGATATAATCCAACAGCATATTGTCTTATAATTTTATTGTACCGTTCTAACATTAATATACATTCATTTAAAGTAAACATAAGGCATAAGAATTACGTCTAAAACTAGACAAAATGCACTTTATATTCGTTTATGCACATAATCGAGCATAACTTTGCATGAATGTTTGTATACTCACCTTTCCATTAGTAGGGGGCTCTTGAATATATATGTTGCTCATTTTGTAGAATTACTAGGTATATTTTCTTTTAAAAATACAAACAACGCTATAATTGCACGGCTATGAGCTATTCTCTATATTTACAAACGCATCATGTGTCTTGTCGCCACAGTCGTTCACGTCTTCCTACAGCGTCTGTTAAAAGACTGAAGTGAGTGTCGCTTCCTATCGTGACGGAGAGATCTTCTTCTTCATCTTGTTTAATGGCGATCCACTCTTTAGGAGCATTAGCGCCTCCTACTGCACTGCGCGGTTAATGGAACGTTTTTTTTTTTTGTCTGTTTTTTTATTTATTATTATTATTATTATTATTGTTATTATTATTATTATTATTATTATTATTATTATTATTATTACAGATGTACAAACTTAATAAAAGTAGTACATACAAATATAAGCGAGAAGCGCCAAATATACAAATATAATGTATTACGTACCAAAGTTTAACTAAATAATTTAAAGAGGTAGCATAGGTTTACAATCTTAAGGGCTTTGGAGGTGAAATAGTTTGGATGTATTGCTCGATTTCTTTTTTTTTAATTAATAAATAAGGGTTTTTGATGACTGCATTTACATTGATGAATGTGAAATTTGGGAAGTAGCAATAATAAATTAATAATAAAATACTCATTCTTTTTTTCTTTGTTGATGCTATAGATACTAAACAACAAATCCTTAATCAACATTGAGAAACCCAAGAGCAAATTCTGGTTAATAAAATTACAAAGATATATCCAAAATAACTGAGTATAAGGACAATCCCAAAAGATATGTAGAGCAGTTTCATTAGGGGCACCACAAAAAGAGCCATTTGTATGTCTAATTTAAATCTCTTTAAATATACTTTGGCTGTGTATGTAATAATTTAAATGATACTTCCCTTCCTTTTTATTATATATTTAATAAGAGGCAATGTCCATACTTTTTTCCAGTCAACATTGTTAACAAAGTTCTCCTAGTACGACAACACATATGGAATTTGTATAAGCACCTTTTGGAAAAGAGACCAATTCTAACGTTACGTGAAGAAGGATGTGATAAAAATCACAGTTTCCCAACTGGGGTTTCAAGTGGATCTAAAGAGATAGGTGAAAAAACTGTCAATTTAACAGTCTACTGTAGAAGTATAAGAGCCCCTCGGAGTAGTGTGTTTACTACCCCACACATTATTATGAGAATTCAAATCACCACATATAATCATTTTACTTGCCATAGACTCATATGGCCCCTTTCATATATCAAATATCACCTGTTAATTCTATACATGGATTATAGAAATGTAATATTTTATTTGTCCCCATGTTCCCATTACTTCTATACATTCGGCATTACTTTCACATGTCTATATACCAAGTTTCTTTTGATAAATATTGCACCTCCACCTCTTCCATATTTCCTGTCTTTCCTTATTGCTTCATAACCAATCAGTTTAAAGTCCAAGGATTTGCCATGTTTCCTGTATAAAAATTACATCTGGAGATTTATTCATATCAAGAAAATAGTTTTTTTAAACTCCTGTCCATTAGCTATCAAGCTTCTGGTGTTCCAATGAAGCAACAGGAAATACATGATGTTGCTACAAATCACTACATTGAGATTCTTCATAACTTGCTGCAATATTTCCCTCAGCTTTCCATTCTTTGGATTTTAATATCTTGCGAACCTGGCATGAGCCAGATGAAATGAAAATTCTCTCATCATTTACTCACCATCATTCCATCTCAGATGTGTATGACTTTCTTTCTTCTGCTGAACAAAAACGAAGGTTTTTATAAGAATATCTCAGCTCTGTAGGTTCATACAATGCAACTGAATGGTAACCAGAACTTTAAAGATCCATAAAGGCAGCATAAAAGTAATCCATAAGACTCCAGTGGTTAAATCCATATATTCAGAAGAAATATGATAAGTGTAAGTGAGAAACAGATCAATATTTAAGTCCTTTTTTACAATAAATCTCCACTTTCACTTTCTTTTTCTTTTGTTTTTGGCAATCACAGTCTTTGTGCATATCACCACCTACTAGACAGGAAAATATATAGTAAAACAGGACTTAAATATTTATCTGTTTCTCACCCACACTTATCACATCACTTCTGAAGACATGGATTAAACCACTGGAGTTTTATGGATTACTTTTATACTGACTTCATGAGCTTTTTGGAGCTTCAAAATTCTGATCGCCATTCACTTGGATTGTGTGGAACTGCAAAGCTGATATATTCTTCTAAAAATAGTTGTTTGTGTTCAGCAGAAGTAAGAAAGTCACATTCATCAGAGATGGAGAGTAAATGATGAGAGAATTTCTCTATTTTTAGGCGAACTACCCCTTTAAAATTGTTTAAAACTATCATAATCTACTGTACATATCTTGCTGTTTACATCTAGACTATGTATTTTTTAAAACATCAAACTAGAGGACAGAAAGTTTCCCTATTTGAAGAATCACAAACGATTGTCAATGGTCCATCCAATAGAAACAGAATAAGCGCTTAGAACAACATTGCTTGAAAAGGGTCAAGTCAAGTCAAGTCAATTTTATTTGTATAGCGCCTTTCACAACACACATCGTTTCAAAGCAGCTTTACAGAATATCAGCATTAACAGACGATAAAACTGTAATGTCTATAAAGTCGTTGAATCATCATTGTGTAATTAGATAAAATATGATTCTTAATCGTGTTTAAAAAAATAATTAAATAATAGTTGTATTAATAACTCCAGTGAGCAAGCTGTAGGCGACTGTGGCAAGGAACACAAAACTCCATAAGATGTAGATTAATGGAGAAAAATAACCTTGGGAGAAACCAGTCTCACTGTGGGGGCCAGTTCCCCTCAGGCTAACATTATGAATGTAATGTAAATATGAATTATGTATAGGTAAAATCATGTCTTAAGGGTCAGTGATTAAACATCGATTGTGTTTGAACTGTAAGATTAATGACCAATGTCTTTGAAGTCCATCCTTGATTAATTGCAGAAGTTCACATAGATGCAATTGTCCTTGTTAATTGGCTGATGAAGGCTTTTGTTGGCAATAGTTAGTCTAAGCATTTCATTTCAAGCTCGTAGTCCATCAACAGGTGATTCAGGTTGGAGTTGGCACCAGTTCATTCTCTGAAGTCCATCATAATAGACTGAAGTGATGTTAGGCTGGCACGGCTACATTTAGTCATCATCATTCTGCGACATGTAGCAGTGGAGTCCAACACGAAGCAGGAATGGAGCTGGATCCAACTGGTTCTGGTGACCTCAGGATAGGAGTCCCTAGGTTGAGACATGTAAACAAATAAATTGATATTAGCCATAGATGCCATTAAATTTATTGCAGAGTTAGAGATCATACTCAATGTTTCTGGTTTCTGGTTCCGGCAGACCCAACTAAAGCAGCCTAATTGTGGGTTGGAGGATAAATGAGGTGTATGCCTGGCTAAATAGTCTTTACTCTAGACTTAAACTGAGAGAGTGTGTCTGCATCTCGAACAGTGTTAGGGAGACTATTCCATAGTTTAGGAACAAATATGAAAAGGATCTACCTCCTTTTGTGGATTTTAATATTCTAGGAACTATTAACAGACAAGAATTTTGCAATCTTAATGAACGTGTTGGAATATAGCGTGGTAGAAGATCACTTAAGTACTGTGGAGCTAGAAAATTCAAAGCTTTGTACGTAGTTAACAGAATTTTAAAATTAATATGCAATTTAACAGGTAGCCAATGTAACGATGATAAAATGGGGCTAATATGATCATATTTCTTGGTTCTCGTCAGCACTCTGGCTGCTGCATTTTGAACCAATTGAATTTTATTTACTGATCTTGCTGGACATCCTCCCAGTAATGCATTACAATAATCTAGTCTTGAGGTCATGAATGCATGAATTCGTTTTTTGGCATCAGCAACAGAGACCATGTGCCTTAATTTAGCAATATTTCTTAGGTGGAAGAATGCTGTTCTACAAACATTTGTAATTTGATTTTCAAAGGACAGATTGGTATCAAATATAACACCTAAGTTCTTCGCTGTTGAAGATGATGTAACAGTACATCCATCTAGAGTCAAATTATATTTTAGCGGCTTGTTTTAGAGTTTTTTGGTCCAATAATTAGTACCTCTGTTTTGTCAGAATTGAGTAGAAGGAAATTTCTGGCCATCCAATCTTTTATTTCATTGATACACTCTGCTAATTTAGAGAATTGTGATATCTCATCAGGTTTTGAAGAAATATAAAGTTGTGTATCGTCAGCATAGCAGTGGAAACTTATTCCATGATTCCTGATAATATCTCCCAGGGGAAGCATATACAAAGAGAAATGCAGAGGCCCTAAAACAGATCCCTGTGGCACTCCATATTTTACTTTTGTTTGGTTTGAAAATTCCTCATTTACATTAACAAAATGGTAGCGGTCTGCTAAATATGACCTAAACCATGCTAATGCAACTCCACAAATGCAACTGTCGAATGCAGCACTAAGATCTAAAACCACTAGAAGAGAAATGCAGCTCCGATCAGATGATAAGATCAAGTCATTTGTAACTCTGATAAGTGCAGTCTCTGTACTGTGATGAGGCCTAAATCCTCATTGAAATTCTTCATATATACTATTTCTCTGTAGAAATTAACATATTTGGGAGGATACTGCCTTTTCTAGTATTCTTGACATAAATGGGAGACTTGAAATCAGTCGATAATTAGCAAGTTCTCCAGGATCAAGTTGTGGCTTCTTAATAAGCGGTTTGATAATTGCCATTTTAAAGTTTCTTGGGAGATGTCCTAAGCATAGAGAGGAGTTAATGATATTAAGGAGAGGTTCTGAGATTACAGGAGATACCTCTTTTAAGAGCTTAGTTGGTATAAGATCTAACAAACAAGTTGTGGCTTTTGATGTTTCGATAAGTTTTGTTAGCTCTTCATGAACTATGACAGAGAAAAATTGAAGTTGCACATGAGGAAAATTATTAGGCACTGTTTTCTGAGGTGCGATGACAGATGATCAGTCAATAAAGTTATGGGTCAATAAAGTTGTTTTAAATAATAATAAATATAAGGCTATTGTTAATATCTTTTATTTATTTGATTTTATAAATAACACTAATTATAAAAAATATATATATTTTAACCTGTTTTTCTGTATTTCCAAATCAATGGCTCCTCGATGCCAATCCTGTGCTGTCACTTTAAATGAGCTGCAGAATGCAGTTCCCTTTCTCCACGCTGGCCAGGATAGGCCAATCACAGTTGTTTATTACATCATAAACCATTTTTTTTCAATCATGTTATAGAGATTTCTGTGGTAGAATTTTCTTTGTATTATAGGCATCAATCGTTATAATTACTATATTTAAGTGACGAGCCTTACACTGTAAGTTGGTCAGCTAATGTATACGTTTGCAATGTTTTTATTGTTTGCAAATTATAAACCAGCTCATGTGGATTTTTTATAACTCTGTCAATGTATTGCTGGCTTCCATGGCTGCAGCGCGTTGTGTTTGCCTGCTTACTTGTTTCAATCTGGCAACCCGGGGTGTCGAAATACTATTGGGAAATGGGCAATGATTACACAGGCCAAAACGTAAACTGAAATTCCAGCTAGAATGTACATTTCAAATACTGGCTGATGCATAGTTTTCGGAGAAGCCAGTATTTAAACTTATCATGTTTCCTAAATCTCTGATTACATATTATGATAATTTTATGCTTTAGTACGTTAAATACATTACATATTGCACCTTTAAAGTAATCATTGCTTACTGTGAATACTACATTTCAACAATGGCATCTGAAACGGAAAACTATTGATTGACTATTTAAGTAATGCTGCATCCAAGCCGCTAGGTGTCAGTGTAAGTCCAAGATGACATAAAGACACAATTCCTGAGTGCACCAAGGAGGAAAGATGAGAATCATACACATTTAAATAAATTCTCTCAGATCCTTCCATTTTATGATACATGAATAGTTATCAATCACATATCAGAACTACACAAGGGGAAGGGCGAACGTGTCTGAAGGTGGAACCGCAGTGTAACTCAATGTTTCCACCCGGAATCAGTAACCAGACGGATCAATTTCACGTTTTGAAAAGCTGCGGACCCAAAACAAACGGGCTGTTTTGTTTTGATTTCTCTGATACTATTTAAATAAATAAATATAGTCGAGTGGATAATGGCTGTCCCAGGTATGCTTTTGTGGAGAACAATGTTATCCATTTGTTGTAGTGGTTGTTGTCCACTTGCTTCTTCTGGAATATTCTGGAAAGTCAGTGATACACTCGCACAAAACAAGCATTTCGTTCTATCGTTGTATTTTAAACCTAGTCAAGGGTTACTGTCATCTGTAAGATGTATTCACGTCCTTAGGATATAAAAGCTTATTGAATGCTCTTTTGCCAACAGGTCCAAACAAGGATAACATCAGAGCTGGCTGCAAAAGATGCGGATATCGTAAGTATGACGAACAATAATCATGGTTCTTCGAAATTATTTTTTTAAATTGTCTTTTCAAAATTAAACTCGTTTAAAAAATCCTTAATTTATTAACTCAAACATTAATTACATTTGTTGTACTAATATTGTGCAACAGTGGATATGCATCACTGGAGAGTTAGGAATGGGAGGAGGCTCGATACTTCCGATACTGATGTGGTATCAAGAATAACGATCCTCACATAAAAATGTCGATTCTGTGAACTTATTATTTAGAAAACTTGAATATTAATGCATCTCATAAGCTTCGAAGTGGAAAAAAAATATTATATTAGCGAATAGTTGCATAGCAACTATTTTGTCTCGTCTTGACGCGAAGAAATGCTAAACTACACCAGCAGACAGCGTGCTTTCCTGAAGTAATGACAGAAAAACAGCATCTGGAGTTATTCATGCTAAGTAATGACAAACCTAGACATTACATGTATTATAATGGGCTTGTGTGACCATTTTACAGGCTTATTTAAACATTGATTATGATCTTAAATCATCGTAAATAAATGATACTCATTTAAAAACTACCCATGGATTTACTGTAGTAATATTGTATTAACCATGACTAGTAACCACAACTGTAGTAACCATGTTTTTGTTTTGTTTTTTGGCAGCAACCAAGGTTTTGATACAATTAACCATGGTTTTGCTACAGCATTACTTTAGTATCCATATTGTAACCTGGTTTTAGTAATCGTAGCCATATAATAATATCTATAGTTAATTTTGTGGTTTTATATGTTGCTTACATTTATTTTAAAGGTAAGAAAAATAATAATTTAAGCTACAAATTTTATCCTAAGGTATCATTTTATTAGAGGTATCGATATCGGCGAAAATAAATGGTATTGCTCATCCCTATGGAGAATTCACTTTTGTTTTATTTTTCATGTAGTGTCATAAATGTCAGTCTGTTGTCTTCATGGTAACAAGTAAACAAGTTGGGCCTAGTATTTATATGATTAATAGACCGTTTTCACACTCCAGGTTTTGGAAGTAAACATTTGCAGGGTAAACTTCGACAGCTGTGACCACAGCAATTATTATTTTCACTTACATATTTGCTTCAAGAGCAAAAGAAAAAAATCCACTCTTACATTTGAATGACTTTCCAGAAGAGGAAAAAAAACAGAGTGGTGGATTAAGACAGTACAATGGGCAGGCCTGGGTAGCTCAGTGAGTATTGATGCTGACTACCACCCCTGTAGTCGCAAATTCGAATCCAGGGCATGCTGAGTGACTCCAGGCAGGTCTCCTAAGCAACCAAATTGTCCGGTTGCTATGTAGGGTAGAGTCACATGGGATAACCTGCTCTTTGTTGCGATTATTGGTTCTCACTCTCAATGGGGCGCGTGGTAAGTTGTGCATGGATCGCGGAGTGTAGCATGAGCCTCCACTTGCTGTGAGTCTCAGTGTGTCATGCACAATGAACCACATGATAAGATGCTCAGATTGTGGTTACTCACCTCAATCCGGGTGGCGGAGGACAAGTCTCAGTTGCCTCCACCTTTGAGTCAGTCAATCCTTGTCTTATCACGTGGCTCGTTGTGCATGACACCACAGAGTCCCACAGCATGTGGAGACTCATGCTACTCTCCGCGATCCACGCACAACTTACCACACCCCATTGAGAGTGAGAACCCCTAATCATGACCACGAGGAGTTTACCCCACGTGACTCTACCCTCCCTAGCAACCGGGCCAATTTGGTTGCTTCGGAGACCTGGCTGGAGTCACTCAGCACACCCTTGATTCAAACTTGTGACTCCAGAGGTGGTAGTCAGCATCAATGCTCACTGAGCTACACAGGCTACAAATTTGACCTTTGTTTAGATTATCACAGCTTTCAAATTAAATAATATTTTTATGATTGTTCTTTTATTTCCATATTAAAAGTTTCTGTTTGGAGCTATAGTGTATTCAAATCTGTACATCGTAAAATCGTAAAAAAATTAATGATGAATGCATGGTAGAACGTTTCCTGGATAGTTTAAATGTGACATTCATAGCCTATAACAACATTTTTTATATAAATATGTGACATAAAAAAAGCCTGTAGATGAAGCACCACCCTTATTTTAAGAGAAGAAAAACGTCCACATTGACCATAACAATATATTTTCATTTGAGCATTGTTGAACATTGCTTTTCAGTCACATGATTTTTAACTTTTTCTTTCTTTCTTTGGATGATATTGCATGTGGAAATATCTTTCTCCATGTCTAATGTGTTCATCAGCGGGTCATCTTACATTTGAGTGTCGTAATTTTGTTCGTGTGGACCCGGGGAAGGACATTGTTTTGGACGTGAGCAGCACCAGCAGTGAGGAGAGTGAAGAGGAGGAACAGGAAACTGTCAGTAAAGAAAAGATCTTCGGTAGCAGCCATTCAAAAGGTGCCCTCGTCATTACACATTCAGAATGGAAATGCAGATTTCTTATTACATTTTTTCTTTACAGTTTCTTTTATTTACCTGTTTATTTTCTGTCTACCACTGAATCCCTTTCATTCACTGTTAATGCAGACATTAACATTTCATTACATAATAAAAATAATCAAATAGCTGTATGGAGAGTTAAAGGAATATTCCGGGTTCAATACAAGTTAAGCTCAATCGACAGCCTTTGTGGCAAAATATTAAATACCACAAAAAAATATTTTGACTCGTCCCTCCTTTCTTTAAAGCAAAATCAAGGTTACAGTGAGGAACCCACAATGAAAGTGAATGGGGACCATTTTTGGAGGATTTAAAAGCAAAAATGTGGAACTTCTAATTTTATAAAAGCACTTACATTAATTCTTCTGTTAAAACTCATGAATTATTTGAGCTAAGTCATTTAAATCATATATTTACAGTCATTTTAGGGTTTGTTGACATTACATTACATCACATCATCATTGTAATTAATTTGTAAAATTGGCTATAACTATATACAGAAAAGGTTAGTAAGTAATTTGAACACCCTTAAATCATGTTTACACACATATTGTTTATGTCTTGTGGCTATACTTTTCAAAGAGTGAGTATTTTAGCCCCATTCACTTCCATTGTAAGCACCTCACTGTCACCACGATGTTTTTATTTTCGCTCTAAGTCCTCGTGGTGGTGTAGTGATTGCCTCAATCCGGGTGGAGGACGACGAATGTCAGTTGCCTCCGCTTCTGAGACCGTCAATCTGTGCATCTTATCACGTGGTTTGATTTTTTATTTATTCAGAGAAAAACACAACACATACACCAAATTGACATTTAACTTTTAATCCCTCTAATATCACTCCCCAAACACCTACCCTAACCCCCAACGAACACCCCCGTGGTCACATGAAATAATACACACAAACAAAAAACAAAAACAATTAAATGCATAATTAAACTAAACATCCCTTCTCCGAGAGTCCCCCAAAACTGCCAAATACCTACTACACTTTCTGATAAACAAGTCCCCAAACCCCAGCCTTCTACCTGCTGCCACCTTCCTCAACTCCGCAGATAACACCGGAAATAATGGCGCTCCATCCGCCTTCCAACCCCTTAAAATAATTTGTCTGCCAATCATAAGAACCCAATGTGTTATGTATTTGTCTCCCAAATTTATGACTGCCCCATCGCCCACAATGCAAAGTCTGGGGCAAAGTAAAATTTGAGTGCCCAAAACATCACATAAATAACTGAACCTTCATACAACTTCAGATTGACATCGCCAACAGGTAGGTGTGTCTTTATGACCAAGCCTATATAATCAAGAGGGGATCCAATAAAATCTACGTACAATTTTATATAGCATAAGGCGCACCCTTTCATTTCTAGATGCAGACTGGACATTTTATAGTATCCTAGCCCACACTCCTTCCTCCAATAACAAGTTTAAATCTTTCTCCCGTAATCGCTTAATAGAAGTTAAAGACACTGAATTTAGATGCCACATGACCATTTCCAAAAGCAGTAATCACCTCTCCCAGAGTATCTGCCGCTAGGGGGGTTATCACGTGGCTTGTTGAGCACGTTACCGCGGAGAGCGCATGTGGAGGCTTCACGCTATTCTCCGAGGCATCCACGCACAACTCGCCACGCGCCCACCGAGAGCTAGAAACACATTATATCGACCATGAGGAGGTTACCCCATGTGACACTACCCACCCTAGCAACCGGGCCAATTGGTTGCTTAGGAAGCCTAACTGGAGTCACTCAGCATGCCCTGGATTCAAACTTGCGACTCCAGGTGTTTGTGTCTCCTCGATTTTTGCATTATTTTTAAGAAAAGGAGGGACAATTTGAAATGTATTTTTGTGGTAATCAACATTATGCCACAAACACTGTCCTTTGAGATTAACTTGTATTGAACCCGGGATTATTCGTTGAAGAATACTGGTAGAGCTCATGATCAAGCAGTGAAAAACTTGGTCATTTTGTTGGTCTTTTTAAAATGCATATTTTTGTCCACAGGTTCACATGAAGATTCCAAAAAGGAAAAGCATAAAAAGAAAAGTAAAGACAGATCTCATCGAAAGGCCAAGAAGAGGTATATGTTTCATTCCTAACACATCTTGTACATTTCTTCTGAGTATGGTCGTCATCTTTCATGTCACTTAAAATAAGGGGTTTGTCCCATATTTTTTGTATGGTATGCTTAAAAAATGAAAGTGCTGTAATCAACTACTCACCATCATGTCGTTCCAAGCCCTTATGCCGAACTTTTGAAGAGTGTTCACACTGCTCTTTTGACCAGGGGCTGTAAAGTTCTAAAAAGGACAATTTGCTTAAGCCAAGTGCACACTACATAACGTGCAGTTGGCTCCCTGCTACTTACAGTCTTGTTTTCCTTTGTGCAAGTGCACACAATACATGACTGATCATAGACTGGGGTGTATCAACTGCACAACCATTCCTCCCCAACTGAGGCCATGTGTACCCATGGAATTAAGATGCGTTTTGGACGATGCGATCACAAGTGTACAAGTGAGACACATCACATTACACCTGGTTGTCTCTCATGACCATTTGTGTTTGGATTTTGAGGGGAGAGTCTTTGATTTCATGAGAACATAGATCGATCAATCATTACATATTTGTATTAATGAATAATAATAATAATAAAAAAACGTAAAAGAAGAAAAAGAAAGCACAAACAGATTCCCCACGCGTCCTGGACATCCTGGAATTTTGCAATGCTTGGAAAAGCCATGGAAAATTAGAAAAATACCTACATGTTCTGGAAAAATTATGATTTGTCCTGGAAAATATTAATATAAACATTTGACTTGCTAGAAAGGTTTCCATTACAAGCACAAAAACATGGTAATGATCTGACTCGGAATAGGAGTCAAATACAGAAATTTGCATAGTTTATTCACTGCTGGCGGCTGCGCATTGTGACACAACATCAGCGGTTAAGGGCGCTTACACCCTCATGATTGATTACAGCAGCAACCTATCATGTGCTTGGCAATCGTGGTCCGAGGCAGATCTCTTGATTGGTTACAGCTATGACCAATCACATTCTTTGATTCTGTGGCTCATAAAAAGCAGCATTCGTGAAACTTCACATTCATAAACAAACTGAATGACCTGGTACTCGTACCGACCAACTGAAAGAGAGGGCCATGTTGTTAGTTTACTAAAGCATCGGCATGTGAGTCTACCTTGCTCATCATTAAGAGAAAAGGGCAGAAGAGCTATTAATGTGTAAAAGTGATTGATGCTTCTACACGTTGAGGGGATTTCACATGACTTCTGTCAGTGCTGCCGAATACACTGAAGTCTATGAAGTGATGCGTCAGCACAACCTAGTCTCCAACTTCACACCAGTGTTTTTCACACACGTTTTGCCTCACAAAGGATGTCTTTGAGAGTACAAAGCTACAGTAAATATTTTAAAATGGTCGAAATTTATGAAGAGATGTTGAACGTCTCATAAATTTTATTTTAATATGTTTTTACCGTATAATTTCTGAGTATCCAGATACCCCAGTTATTGCACTTATTAATTACATTTAAACATTAATTACATTTTTCAATGTTTATTCTGCACACTTCCTGTTTTCTTGCATGGCAAGCGCATAAATCCACCCATCCATAACACTTACTACAACGTGGATCTAACTTCATGAAATACATCTTTGCCTGCAATACATACAAAATTCTGCAGCTACAGGTGCTACAATGTTTAGAACATTGGTCCAACGGATGCCTAGTAAATGTTCAAATGTTTTCAACTTTTGATCAAACGATGAAGCTTCACTATCGGAAACCCTTGCGATTTCCCTCTTCGTCCTTCCGACGTACCATCCTCTTAGAAATCAATGCATTCGCAGGATTCTCTGACGCAGCATAAACTCTACTCAGTGTGTAGGCACCCTGATGTGGATGTCAAAGCGCCGCTTGACGCTGGTCTTTATCGGAGGTTTGATGCCTTGGCTCAACTCATGTGAAATGCTATTGACACTCTATTATTATTATTATTATAGACTATTATTGTTGTCTTTTTGGATGAAAAGTCATGCTCGGCCATTTACAAACTGAGTGGAAATTATAGATCTGTTTTGTTCTTATAATGCTTAAATACTATAAAGTCTCTTGGTAGATTTCAGTTGTGAACATTTCAAATGATTTACTGACTCACTCATGGTACATTAGACTTTCATTTGTTGCCAACTAATGGCATCTCCAGAAGGGGTCACTAAACTAATAAATTATTGAATCTGAGCATATTTGTGAAACAGAAGCAAGCCACACCAAAATACCCTTTATTTTTGCAGCTAATTCTAAACAATTGTGCAGATATGTTCTATACTTGAATCATTAAAATAGCTTAATTTGGTGCTTTTAGCTTATTCTTAAAAAAAAATAAAAAACGGAAAACATGTCCATGGATTAGTGGTTGAAGTGCACAGCACATACAGACTATGTATTTATTTAATTAAATTACTGCTTTACGGGGATTAATAATCACACAATGCCATGGAGCATAGTGCTTATCTGGAGGTGAGAAACTTCTGTCAGAAATGCACAGAAACCTTAAAATAAAAGCTTGATTTAAATTGACATGTTTTTGCTTAAATATTACACAGTTGGGCTCATAAAACGTCCTGGAAAATTGTGGCTTGAAAAGAGTGAGAACCCTGACTAAAAGCGGCACATAGTTTCTCTTAATTATACACAAATGTGGCATTTGGAACAGTATTCAGAGTTATTTTAGTGCAGTACTTGTAACTGAGCTTCTAACGTGCATCCATCTATGTGTCCCTATTGTGCATGTTCATGCATTTGCTTTTTAAAATGTCCCTTTAAATCTGCCAATAACTGGCAAAAAATCTTGCTGTTACAGCTGTCTTTAGCGTCGTCCTGTTTCAAACGGATCGTCCAAAATGCATCTTACTATAAAGATAACGAAATTTGCGCAGTTTATTCTCGATAACATGACCACAAACATGAAAGAACGGCTCTATTTGCAAAGGGTGGAAAAAATTATAATAATAAAGACAGCTGGTGGAGAGATGTGGGTGATAGTTTTATTTTATAATAATGTTTTTGTCTCCTACTTCCCAATACCTTGCTCTCCTCTTGTGCTCTCGCTATATAATTCATTGGCTGTGGCTCACTGTCGGTCTCTTACTCGTCGGTACAGTGTGCACACCTGACGACAAGACATCTAGAAGTATAGCTGGTTTGAAATCCATCGTAGTGTCTGTGACTCATCGGACAGGAGTGTGTTCACTATAAGACCGTATAACTTTAACTTCTATAAGGTTGTGAGATCTGAGACTTCTCGTTGTGGACAGTTGATGACTCAGAACATCAAAGGAGACAAGCTAGAGTCATGTAGTGTAAACTTGGCTTCATCAAAGGCTGAAAAAACAATTCACATTATCACTTTCACATTCAGCTTGAATATTGTTCTGTCTGGAAAAATTCCAGCCTGATCTCATGAAAATTACGTGACTGTGGCGACTTTTTGCGAAATTATATTAAGTTGTTCCTGTGTTGGGAAGCTACTTTGAAATTGTAGTTTGACAAGCTACTTTTGAGTAGTTAAGCAACAGACAAGCTAACCTTTTGATAAAGCTGTTAGCAACACTACAAGTTACTATCAAAAAGTATCAAAATATACATTGAAGCTACTTGAGGCAGTTTCTGTCAAACCAATACAAATAAGAACAGAGATTATAATTCAATAGAAATAGACATTTGAAATATTGTGCAATATAGCAGGCTAGTTAATAATATTTCAAATGACTCACCTCAATGTTAATCTTTAAATTTGTCCTTGAATTTATGATTTTATATTTGGTTTGCATAGTGACAGATTCCAAAGTATGTATCTATCTCTTGCTCAATCATGGATAATAAGGATGGATGTGTCGAACTTGAAATATCAATACTTCCGATCTCCAATTTTCTTTTTTTTTTTTACATGAAAATAATATTTATGAAATGATAAGATATGGAGAAAATGTGTTATCAAATAGTTATAGAGTTTTTACTCTTACTGCTCCAATAATGCACAGATAATTATAAACGAAAGAAACATAACCATCATACGGTCTCTTCTTATCCAAGTGAGCCTTCATTATCTGCCTGATTTAACAGTAGGTGATTGAAAGCAGCTGAAATACTGTCAAGCTACTGAAAAAGTTAGTAATGTTAGTAGAGTTAGTCCGAATCGCGGCAGTTCCGAGATGAAATCTCCACTGAGTGGTGATAAAAGCAAGTTACATTTTCACCCAAATAGATGAGGTTTATAATGTTAATGCTTATCAAGTTTTAAATCAACAAAACCATCGAAGATATAACATTGAATTACTCAGCTAAGCAAGCTCACAGACAAGTAAAAAATGGCAATTTTTTTTAAACGGTATAAGCAGATATAAAGTTTTATGGCTATTTGGGGCTTACAGCAGCAGTGATCAGAGCATAAATGAGACGTTTGTATTTGATGACTTACAGAAATCATTTCACTTTGTGATTCTTTTGAAAATCTTTTGAACTGTGGTAATAGGGCAACAAAATAAGCTATGCAGTGCATCTGGAAAGTATTCACAGCGCTTCACTTTTCCACATTTTGTTATGTTACAGCCTTATTCCAAAATGGATTCAATTCATTATTTTTTTCAATTCTACAAACAATACCCAATAATTACAACGTGAAAGAAGTTTGTTTGAAATCTTTGCAAATTTATTAAAAGTAAAAAATGAAATAAATCACATGTATGTATTGATGCATTCCTGTTTGGTCAACTTTTCTTTGATTTCCCAAGAACGAGTGTAAGAACGAAAGTTTAGCAATCTGTTAATCTGCCTCCCCCAGACTTTTTATTACTGATAATGTGAAGACATTTGTTTGATTACTTATCTCTGTAGATTGCTACTGAGTTAAACTATTTACATTTAGACCCTTGTTTCTTTTTATAGCTGTACAGATAAGGTAACTGTAAACCTCTTATTTATTTATTTTTTATCTTTGAGAATCCTGGCTGGAGTTACACAGCCAAATCCAAACTTTTATTTTAAATCCTAGAGTTTCTCCTTTAGTTTCAAAGGTTTAGTTTACTCAAAAATGAAAATTCTGTCATGATTTACACTGATGATGTTGATGTATGAGCGGTATTTCCAAAAAAATTAATAAATAAAGCTTAATCCCTTTCTACAAAGAAGCTTACTACAACTTTCATGCAGAAAGTTTAAAATAGCAGCAGCAGTAGGTTTCAGCTGAACATATTTTTGTATTATTTTTAATTTTTTACAGTACCAAATAAGGCAATTGCCATATACACTGTTTTAAAGCCCACTGTTGTTTTTATGTTTTCATATTCCTAGGTCTTATTCATCAAGTGATGATGAGGAGGAAGTGAGCAAGAAGAAGAAAAAGCATAAGAGCGATAAGAAGAAAGGGAAGAAGGAGAAAAGAGAGCGAGAAAAGAAACACAGGAAAAAACTGAAGAAGAAAGATGCCGAATCTTCCTCAAACTGTTCCTCTGGATCTTCAGTCACTGATTGAATTCATTTACAGTGTATGAAACATTGACAGGACCAGCAGATCATTGCAAACCAGCGACAGAGAAGATTTCAGATGGGAAATAGTGTAACATACAGAGTAATGTATAGATAATTAAATAACCTTGAAACATTGAGATCATTCTCTATCTGAACAAGGTGATCCAGTTGTCAACTCCTTTATTTTGTCTTTATCTTTGTTTTTAAGAGTTGGAATGAAGGTCGCCTTTTTGTGCTGTTTCTAACAAAACTGTATTTTGTACATAAATTAAATGAAAACAACCCAAATTCCTTTTTTGGTAAATACTTTTACTAAGTTTTAAGTGTTTCTATATACTGCTATACTGGAAGTATTGAAACAATGAAACGTTTAAGCTACAATAAAGGATTACATTAAATGATAAAAATAAAGCAATAATGAAATAGACAAGCCAGATCAGAAATAATGTTGGCGCAGTTGCACTGAGCTATGCGGCTCATGTGGGTGATATAAGTTTGAATATAGCTGGCAACATTCCCCATCCTGTTCCTCATCTCTCTTCCCATTGTGTCCTGTTGTCTTGGTTTAAATATTTTTTTTATTGAAATAAATTGTTAAAAAAGGAGCAGTGTTGAGAATTACTCCAAAAATCTAACCCATGTACTTAAATGTTATTAATTTAACTAAACTTCTGATCTGATTAAAATCTGATTAAAAAAGGAGGCTACTTAAAAAAATAAATAACTTTAAAAGTACTTAGATTACAGTAACTAATTGGGAGTTAAAGGGATAGTTCATGCAAAAATGAAAATTCTCTCATAATGTACTCAAACTCATGCCATCCAAATGTGTATGACTTTTTACTTCTGCAGAACACAATGATTTTTAGAAGAATATTTCAGCTCTGTAGGTCCTCACAATGCAAGTGACTAGAACTTTGAAGCTACAGAAAGCACATCAAAGAAACATGTCTTCTGAAGTGATATGATGGTGTGGGTGAGAAAGAGATAAATAGTCCTTTTTTACTATAAATCTCCATGTTCACATTCTAAAAATGAAAGTTGAGATTTATAGTAAAAAAAAAAAAGGATTGAAATATGAATCTGTTTCTCACTCTAAAGTGATGACATTGCTTTAGAGGACAAATATTAAACCACTGAAGTCATATGGATTACTTTAATTTTCCTTCATGTGCTTTTTGGAGCTTCAAAGTTCTGGCCACCATTCACTTGCATTGTATGGACCTACAGAGCTGAAATATTCTTCTAAAAATCTTTGTGTTCTGCAGAAGAAAGTCACGTTCATCTGGGATGGCATGCTGATGAATAAATTAGAATTGGGTGAACTATCCCTTTAGTTGAAAATAAATTAATGTCACAAATTTTTCCATTTGATCTAAGAGTTAAAAATCCACTGATATATATATGTATATAGAACTGTCTCACTGATGCACTAATAAACTGCCTGCAGGTGGTGAAGCCACCGGAAGTGTTCAAGCGGTCGTTTTGGTATAATTAGGGTGATCAGACGTCCCGAAAAATTCGGGACAGTCCCGAAATCCAAGCAGTTGTCCCGAATCCCGAATCCTGCCCTAATTGTCCCGAAAATTAGAACAAAGTCTCAAGAGCAGGCTCTCGAGTAGTTATAGTGTGATAGAATATTAAAAATTGCTCATTGCCGTCCTGCAGCCAGCTCCTGTCGGCTGCTCATTGCAACCATAGACAGTAAAAGAACGTAGAGAGCTGCAGTAGGCTACGTAGACTACGTAGGCGGCAAGGCGCGAATTTCATGCTCAAAAAAGTCACAAGGAGTGATTTGATTGGATGTTGCTGATGTTAAAGCGCAGTGTTTGTTGTATTTGTTTCATGATGACACTTGAGTTCAATGGGTTTTTTTATTTGTATTTCCGTGTTTACATGACAGACAGTCATTTCATTCAGAATTCCTCAATAAATAATTTTGCCCAGATTTTTGAAATTCATTCCCCCCCCCGTCCGTCCGTCCCGAATTTTACCAATTCTGATCTGGTCACCCTAGGTATAATAAAGCATCAATTACTGACGGGAGAAAACTCCCCCGTTTCACCGTCTCCGACCTACAGGTCCGACAGTTGGATTTCGTCCTGTAGTGACAATCATGTTTAATTTGCTTGTTATCGATAATATTCGTTATGAGGGAGAATAAATACACGGATCGCAATGTCAGAGCATTTGCCTGACCCGGCATTCAGTCTATCAGTGTAGCACAACTGTCTTTGTTATTGTTTTTATAGTGATGTGCTCTCTCTAGTCATACATGAATAGGCTATATGTTATAAATACTTGTTCGTTTGCCATTTAAACCTAGCGAATCCGTTTAATTTGAACCAACTTTGCTTTTCGTGTCTCCCTCTCTGCGTGCGTGTGATAGAGCGATGGAGAGCACGCGCGCTTATTCAAGTGACCGCGAGAAAGCACTATTTTGATGAAAACATGTAACTGAACAAACACTTCGATTATCTCAATAAATAAGTCTGAAAAATGTCTGTTTGTATCTTACCTCAGTTTCAGTGAACGTGTTTACATTCAGCTGATCTGTTTGCCGATGAAGTTTGTTTGATATACTGTAGAAATATATAGCTAACTCGCTCTGGATTTCAAGAAGCAGGAAGAATTCCAGCCTTTAAAACATAACTAAATACACGTGTAGGGATGTACATGCAGATTTCAGCTATAACATCGGTGACTGAATGACTATCTACTCACTGAAATGAGACGATTCCCATGAAGTCTATAAGGACATTTGAATGTTTGGGCATATCAAGATGGCGGCGCAGTCACTGATATGACATAATGAGAAATCCAGTTCTATATACGGTATTTCAGTGACAGAATCTTACATAATAGTAGCGCATCATGGCATATAGGCAGGCGCCTAGGGTGGCACGACAGGGTACTTGATCCATCACTCCATGTCCCAAATCGTGCCCCCCCTGACCAGAGCTCGCAAGATCGCGACGGGGGAAAGGTGCCTCGAGTTGTCAGCCTAAAAGAGGCTCAAATTGTTAGGATTATAGATGTTCAATACATTCTGAAGAAACAGAAGATAACCATAATCAACAGTATAGGTAGGCCTACATTGTGACACAGGATCAACAGTATCAATCATGTGATTGCTGGGCAGATTTGACAAAGTCATTGATGATGTTGCATCAATGAAAACTAGGGTAGGGTTGGGTTGGGGTGGGAAGTTAAGGGGGGCACCAAGTAAACCAGAACCGCCACTGATTATATAATCTCAATAATTATTGTGACTAAATGTTGGGTCAGAGTTGCCATGGAAACTGGAACGCATCTTCAAACATCAACAAAGACCAACAGACAGACGCCCACTTGTCTCTGCGTTATTTATTGCTGACAGGTCAGTTAAATACAAATCACACAAATAACACACACATAACACTCAAAAAAAATTATGGCTAAAGCTCTAGTTTATGAAAGGCTTTTAAACACATCTTTATGTACAGATGAGAGTTTAAGAGAGTGGTTTAGGGGGTTTTGACTGGTGGTGTGGGGATGAGTGATAGGAAGTATACATTATTAATCATGAAAGTATGCGTTACTTACCTGAAGCACAGCCAGTTGGGCATCAAGTGTTGTTCTATATTATTACTTATTGTCACCTTAAGCGTGCCTAATTGTGTATATATTTCAATTTATTTATGAATACTGATTATTTTAAATATGTGTTTAAAAAACAACAACAACAGAAGTCCAACGGACAGACAACAAACTCTTGTCTCACTCTGTTACAGTATTTATTGCTTACAGCGAACCCTCTACAGCATTCAGTGGTACAGTCCCACATCTGCATGGGACCTGCAACCAGGGCCGTAGCTAGTGGGGTTGAAGGTGGGAATGATTCTAGGGGCCCAAAGATCCAGGGGGCCTACAACAAATTTCAAATTAAATTTTTTAATATGTAATGGGCCCAAAGCAATATGGAGTCAAGGGGCCCAGAATTCCTGCTACGGCCCTACCTGTAACATTTTATAGAATAAAATCCTGAAATGTACTGTTTATTTCCAGGTTTAAATTATATTTTAAATGTCAGGTTTTCAGTGTGGTCTCAGACCTTTGGACCCGCCTGTAATTTCCTTTGTGTTTAAGGCTTCAGGTGCACTTTGAGGGTGTAGCCAATGCTGTTGCACAAGATTTGAGTGCAACCACTCTCAGCAAAAGAACACAATGACCCTTGCACACAGATGACAAAAATCTTCCCGATATACATTCATCCAGTGCTAAAATGAGCTTGCTAAATTTCCCAACAGACTAGGATAAAATATTTCAATAAATTATTTATCAAACTGTATGGTTAAAGCCCCTTTTTGTCCCAATCAATTATTTAAAAATACATACATACAGTGTCTTGAAAAGACCTCTCTATGGTGACTTTATTTCTGTATTAAAATACATTTTTGGTGAGGGTAAATATAAAGAAAATTCTATGACGGAACCATCTTGAGATTGCAACAAAGACGTAGTCTCTTTAAATGTTATTTAAAAGTTATTTGGCATAATCTTTAATAATAAATTGTTAACAAGTTGCATTTTAAAATATTTCAAAATTTCTGACTTGTTAAAGTGTGGTGAAAAACCACATGCAGTGAGCATTTTTGTTGTCAACCATAAAACACAAAATAATTTCACAAAGAGGATCCCTAGACCCTCATGACGTGTCAGGGTCAGATAAAGGTAATTTAATGTAATTAATTTGATTTGACCTTTTTATGACACAACAAGGTTATTTTAGGGTGTTAAATGTCAATTGGTACAACCCCAAGACAACTTCATTACATTGCTGATTCAAACAACTTACATATCAATCACATCTTATTTTTTTTAAGGCTTTTGTTGATAATAGTTCAGATGTGTACATGTATTCAGTGTGAAAGGAAATTTTTTTATTTTATTGCTGTCAGCCTATTACATTTTTAATCATGATTAATCGCATGAGTCAAAATGCATTTATTTCCTTCTTAGGAAAGAAAAAAACAATATGTTACAATGCTTTATCAATTCTGCAGTATAAAGATAGAAATGCACTAAAATAGCACCAATTTAGTAACATTAAAAGTTTCCCAAAGTCTAAGTGAGAGTTTGACTAATTGAAAGAACTAGTCCCCCCATAGGGTGCATATTCATTGCAATGGGCATTAAATCTCTTAAACTCTCATCCTCCACAATATTAATCTGCTGGCAGACTGTGGCTATCCACTTTGTTACAGCAATCATGAAGCCATGTTCATGATTCACTTGAGGGTGTCAGCCAGCGTCAAGCACCACTTTGAACTCCACATGAAAAAACAATCTCATTCTGCTTTTTGGTGCTTGTTAAGACTTGCCGTGTGTCTGTGGCAGAGGCGGCGGCAGCCGATTTTGCCGGGGCTTCAGCCCCGAATGTTTTGAGTGTAGCCCCGAATGTATTTTGAAAAGTTGACTGACAAATATGAAACTGGACAAAAGCCTATGTAAACCCCCGAAATCATAAGTTGCCTTATTTCATTGTGCTTTGGCTTTGCACATACTGCATACAGCCTGTAAAAATAGACATAGGTCTTAAAAATAATCTAGCCTATAGAATAAGTTTCTTTGCTGTCGGTAGCCTATGGGCGACTCCGTTTCTTCCTCTCTGTTGAATATGCAGCAGGTAGGGGAGGAGCTTGCACAGTCGTTGACATCAACTAATGTTACTTAGTGGCGAGTTAACAGCAGTTAGCAGGAAAGGTAGCAAAAGTTAAGCTAATGAGGCTTTGGGGATTTTTCCGAAAGAAGTCAGTGGGTAAGAATTCACATTTGTTTTTGTCCTTAAAGTCTGAAGATCATCATCTTGCTGGCTTTCACCCACAGTAGGCTAAACCTCAAGAGGTCCACTACTGACTGCCATTACATGTTGTAGCCTCCTCATGTAGTTGACGCAACTTGGTAGTTCTTTGTTAGCGTGTTCGCCTCTCACGCCAGAGACCGCAGTTCGAGTCCTGTTCGGAGTGTACTTTACTTGTTTATCAGGTGTTGTTTTTGCTAAGGATAACCAATAAGCATTAGCATAAAATGTATGTGTGACTTGTTTTGTGATATTAGTTTGTAGGAAATATACACCTTGATTTGATTAAATGGTTTTGTAGAGTGCAGCAAATATGAGCTACAGACTGAGGAGCAGCAGCAGCAGCTGTGCCAGAATCAGGCATGGAAACTGGTAACAATTAATAAGTCACTTTACTTTAGAGAAAGTTAAAAGTGAAACATTGTTTATCTCAATGATCCTAATGAAAGGATTTTGACAGATGAATTATTCTCATAGAGATGATGAGAATTATATACAGTTCGAAGCCATGGTGTCAATGAACTTAGACTAAAGTCATTCATGTATTGCTTTAACTTAGGATCTTATAAATCATTTTGACTATTTATGTCAAACAATATAAATTATTTATATTCAATATTTATTTTACCTCACTTTACTTACTATAATATAACTCTTTTGTGATGACTTTATGTTAATGTACATGAAAATTCAAGAATCATGATAGATCTTAGGGCAATCCCATTGATCTTCTCTTCCCAATACATATTCTTCAATGGTATTGGTCTAGAATTTGACATATGTAGCACTTGATGAATTAGTTGTTTGAAGCTGATTTGCAATAAGTTATGTGCTGTATCTGTTCTTTTGCATCACAGATGATTCAGGGAGGAGAGAGGATGAGTTAGTCGAGGATAGTACTAGAGTGGAAGATTTAGGAACTGTAGAAACAGGCCCAGCCAGAGCAAAACTCAAAGAATACCCTCTCACCAGCTTTGGACTACAGAGAAGTGGTTGCTAGTGTGAAAATAAAATTGTCTGGGCTAAGCCCCGGATGTCCTTCAATGCTGGAAACGCCTCTGGTCTGTGGTAATAAAAATGCGCCTTACTTAGGCTGAAAAATACTTGATTTCTATCACAAGTTTCATCAAGGCTTGTTTTGCTCCTTTCACCATCACTTTATCACTGACACTGAATCACTGCAGTCTGTGTTTTGGTGTGTGCGTCAGTGTAATGACTGCAGGCGGACACAGTGACACTCCACAAAGGTTCCACCTTTCCAACAATTAAGAGTATTTATACGATTAAGAAAAATTCACGCGTTAAACTTTTTCATTTAATCGCATGCGTTAACACATTTATTTTGACAGCTCCAGTTATTACATTTTACTTCATGGTTACACCACTTGACATTTTTAGAGTCATTAAATAATAAAAAAGACATTTTCTAATAAACAAAAACAAAAAAAGTAGACAAAGATTACATAAGTACTTGGCACATTTTAAAATAGTTTTAAAAATGTTCCTTTTTCCATCCTCCATTGGTCAATGACCCATTAAAGAGCAGCACTTCACTCATGTACAAAGTGCCCTAACCTAAACTTAAGAGTAGTGTGTCAACAATGTTTATGTCTACTTTGAATGTTTAAAATGGTAAAAAATTGTACATAGTTTCTAGGCTCCAAAAACAAACAAAATCCATAATGTCATGTGAACATCATGCACTGTAAGTCTTATTGCTTTAATTTCCTAATTTTAAAAATAGTCATCAAATGTTCAAGTTCAGATCTACTGTACTCAATCTTATTTGAATAGCCATCTTATTATTGATAATATTATATGGTTCATTCAATAAAGTCATTTAACTTTGAAAGGTTCTTCATTTCAGGTCATTTGTTTAACCGTAATGATATACTATGGCATGTTTTCCTCCCTGTAAAACTGGTTGTTTGTCAAGTATGGGTGCGTTTCAGCAAGGCAATCACATGTGTGCACAAATAGTAGCTAATAGCTAATTCCTGGAAAGATACACTTGTGGCCATTTATAACCATTAGCCACACCTAGTGTTATATCATGGCCAAAAGATAATTAGAAAATGTAATTTGGAATTTTCTGGCGTATTTCGAAGGAAGTGTAATATTGTGTTTGTTTCAGTGTAGAGTATAGAGGAGTATCCTTGCTCAACTGTAAGAATTCAGGTAATGTATTTGTATTAATTATTTTATATTTACATTAAATTCTGGTAAACCATTTGGGACCTTCTGTACAAGTAAATGCATAAAATGATTTATTAATGTTTGCAGCAATTCCTCCCTCATATGTCACCTAAATATTCTTTATTCTCCATACACTTTCAAAATAGTACCAAAAAGTACCAAAGTATTAGCATGTTTTTTGGTTACGGCATGGTACTACCATGGTTTTCCAACATTTTTGGACATTAACCATGGTATTCTTAGAAGTGCCCTTGGGTACAATGTAAACATCATGGTACAAGAATTCCAGCACCGTGGTACTATATCAAAGTACTTTAGTACCTATTACCATCTGACACCATCGCTGTACTATTATAGTACCATCAAAGCAGTTTTTATAAGTGAATGTCTTTACCTGTCCTAGATCATGGCAGTGACATCACAACCAGCTGCATTTGCATCCAAAGACTTTCAAACCGACTTAATGAGCTGTTGTGATGACATCGGCGTGTGTAAGTCAGTCTTTAAGCACTGAACATTGATAGTAATTGATAGTACATTGTTATTTATAAACTAGTTTAAGCAGTAATGATGAGTCTAATATTGTTCTAGGTTGTTGTGGCATCTTCTGCCTCCCCTGTTTGGGCTGTTCCATTGCTAAGGACATGAATGAGTGCTGTGCATGTGGTTTAGGCATGCCGATCAGAAGTGTATACCGTACTAAATACAACATCCCGGTTAGTACGGTTTGTCTGTCTGCCTATCTCAAACTATTTATCTCTTTTAGATGTTTGAATTGTGTTTGTTTTTGTCTGCAGGGTTCCATGTGTAATGACTTTATCGTCACTTACTTCTGCTCGTGTTGTGCGACCTGTCAGCTGAAGAGAGACATTGACATTAGGAAGCGAAATGGAGAATTCTGAAGAAGTCTGAATCTTACAGATGACTTTCAGATCAAATGAATAAAGTGAAATCTTCTATTAAACGATCTGCACTACCATCTAGGCCTTAATTTTTGTTTTTGTAGATATACTGTAGATCTACGAAAATTGAAGGGTAAATAACTTAATATGTTATTAGCACCTATGAATGAAAACGAATGAAATGACTATATGAAAATGCATGCCATTGCTAAAACAGGTTTTATCTTAAGCTTAACAAATACTTCGGATGCATTTTCTATCCAATTTCTATCCATCCATTTTGTTGTTGTTGTTGTTCATATTAGTCAAAATGGGCTGATTTTCACTGAAGTTCATGCTTCCAATTTCATATTACAGTAGCAACATTATGTTATTTGCAACAAAGTGTTATTTTAATTCAGCTATGATGGAAGCTCATTACATTTCACAAACTATCCACAGCAAGTATTATTTTAAGAGTGGTAACTTCTGTAAATTTATTCAATAGTAAGTTTAAACTAGTTTTTTATATTAATGCCAAGACTAAATATAAAAAAGAATAATGTAGTAATCCATTTTTACTACATCATTACAAATTTTTTAAACGTTTGCTAGATTTCTGCTGCAAAATAAGTGGAAAATGCATCAGCACAACCCATGAAAGGGTTCATTACTGTAAAAGTATATATTTTTGTAAAATTATATCGGTAACACTTTACTATAAGGTTCCATTTGTTGATATTAGTTAACATTAACCATTGTAACAAATTAAAAATGTAAACAGAATTGATTCTCCAAGTGAGAATGGACAGCATTTAAAGAAACACTGATAGTTCTGGGCTTTTGGATATGGAAGAAAATAAAATGTTTGTATGCTATTATTCTGCCAAACAGGTATCGATGTTATCAACAGGTTTGATGTTACAATAGCTTCGCCCATCCGTATTTAATTGAATGTATTTAAAGGACGTACTTGGATATTCAGAAATGTGTTTTGCATGAGGGACATATAGACATTTCTTTAACATTTATAATCTCAGTATGCTTTATATGTTTGCATTTACTAATTGACAAAATACACTAAAAACATAAACATTACAATATTAAGGTAAAAATGTGCTTACTGTGGTCACATCTAAATTAACTGGTTTGATGTCAAATTAATGTAATAAACTTTGCTCCTAAACAAAAGTCCTAAATGTAATATAATTTGGTGGGAAATATAGACCTGGACTGTAATAATTGTTGGTCTTAAATGTAACAAAGATCCTAAATGTAATAAAATTTAGTCCTAAATGTAATACATGCCCTAAATGTAATAACATTTGGTCCCTTTTACTATGTAAAAAGGCTGTAAATGTAATACAATTGGGTCCTAAATGTAATAAAGAACCTAAATGTAATAACATTTGGTCCTAAATGTAATAACATTTGGTCCTAAATGTAATAAAGAACCTAAATGTAATAACATTTGGTCCTAAATGTAATAAAGAACCTAAATGTAATAACATTTGGTCCTTAATGTAAAAAGGCTGTAAATGTAATACAATTGGGTCCTAAATGTAATAAAGAACCTAAATGTAATAACATTTGGTCCTAAATGTAAAAAGGCTGTAAATGTAATACAATTGGGTCCTAAATGTAATAAAGAACCTAAATATAATAATATTTGGTCCTGAATGTAAAAAGGCTGTAAATGTAATACAATTTGGTCCTAAATGTAATAAAATTTGGTCCGAAATGTAAAAAGGCCCTAAATGTAATAACATTAGGGACTGTATTACATTTAGTACCAAATGTTATAACATTTCTGGCCTTATACTGTACATCCAGAAGTATTATCAATCAACAATCAACTTGATTATTTTACACCAACAAACCTAATTTTAAGGGTTAGATTAAGTAGAAACAACTCATTACGTTTACAAGGTACTAGCTATAAAACAGGCAAAACATTTGTGTATCCATGAAACCAGTTTATGTTAAACTGAACAGCATGATGACACTTAACCCTCAAAGGTTAGTCAATTTGTTTAGTTTAATTTAGGTATTGTTTATGTATAATGATATAGTATATGCTCCTCATTGTAATAATGATTGTTTGTCAAAGATGTGTGGTGGTGTGTCAGCACATGTCATCAATACAAGGTGTGGAAGCAAGTTAACTGATAGCATGTGCCAGTTATGTTTATAACCAGACTTTGAACCTATAGGAAGAGCAATAGATATTTAGACAATAAAAAGTATTTACTGATCTTTTCCTATTTAACTAGTGAACCCTAAACATGTGACGTTTCAGACAGTATATAAAGATCATTTGGTGGATTTTTCAGTGCGTATAGGAGTATCCTGACTAAACTGCAAGGCTTAAGGTAAAGCAATGTTTATTACCTACTATTTAGTAAACTTTCTTTACAAGTAAAATATACCATATAAATGTCATCACTTTACAATATGGTTCTATATTTTAACATTATTTAATACAAATGTTTTATGAAATAACAGTGAACAATACATTTTACAGTATTTTATAAATCTTGATTAATGCTAATTCATAATATAATATCGTTAATTATTAGTTTAAAATGTGTCATTAATGTTAGCAGTGTAGTATACAACGTTTAATGTTTAAAAATGAAATTAATATTAAACAAGATTTATAAATGCTGTGAAAGTGTTGTTCATTGTTGCTTCATGTTAATGGAATGTTCCAGGTTTAATACAAATTCAGCTCAGTTGATAGCATTTGTTGCACAACGTTGATTACCACAAAAATTAATTGAGTATATAATAATTATTTTCAAAAAGAAAATTAAAAAAATTAATTATTCTGAAATCTCACAGTTTCAAAAGTATTTCCACAAAATGTAAAGAATATGTGTCAACATGATTTTAGTGTAATATTAACCTTTAATTTGTAAAGTTAAATACAATTATACAACTTTGTTGCTATGACAACCTAACGCCGGGGACGGAGCCAGGAGTTTTTCAAAAGGGTAGCCAGGCAGGGGCAATCGATCAGTCTGTGGTGGCACAGAAACGTTTGGGCAGCATTTTTATATCGTCGGACTGTGGGGGTGGGGTGAATGGATACAATGACACCCGGGATGGAGAGGTTTGGCAACCTTGGTGTGCACACATGTTAAGTTTGTACATTTGTACAGAGATGATTTCACCTCTAAAGAACAAAATTGTGCAAAAAATGAAGAAAAAAATACAAATAAGACTAAAATAGCAATTGCTAGTGGGTTGGCCAATGGGGTGACCAGGCTTCGGTCCATGGTGGCCATGACCACCCCTGGTCACCCCCTAGCTCCGCCACTGCTAACGCCGTAAACACTAAAACCCCCAAAACGACCGTAAAAAAACAGACGATTTAAACAACTTAACAGCTCAAATAATTCATGAGTTTTAACAGAAGAATTAATGTAAGTGCTTTTATAAAATGATAAGCTTCACATTTCTGTGTTTAAACCCTCCAAAAATTGGCCACATTCACGTCCATTGTATGTGTCTCACTGGAACCTCGATTTTTGTCTTCTTTTTTTTTTTTAAGAAATGGAGAAATGTGTCAAAACACATTTTTGTGGTAATCAACATTATGCCACATATGCTGTTAACTGAACTTAACTTGTATTGAACCCAAAATATTCCTTTAACCTTAACATTTGTTTGTAGCCTAATATTTTCCCAATATTATACCTATGGAAAACCGATGTGGAAATGATACGAGCTTTTCTAAAATAGTTTCAGCATACATTTTCTGGACACACGTTTCTTTACCTGTCCTGGATCATGGAGGTGATGACATCACAGCCTAAATCATTTGCACCCAAAGACTTTCAGACGGACTTAATGAGCTGTTGTGATGACATGAGTGTGTGTAAGTCATTCCACGGCACTGAACACAAACACATAAAAGTCTTACCAGTGATAATGTGATTGACTATAACATCAATCCAATATTTGTATTAAAGGTTGTTGTGGCATCTTCTGCCTCCCCTGTTTGGGCTGTTCCATTGCTAAGGACATGAATGAGTGCTGTGCATGTGGTTTAGGCATGCCGATCAGAAGTGTATACCGTACTAAATACAACATCCCGGTTAGTACGGTTTGTCTGTCTGCCTATCTCAAACTATTTATCTCTTTTAGATGTTTGAATAGTGTTTGTTTTTGTCTGCAGGGTTCCATGTGTAATGACTTTATCGTCACTTACTTCTGCTCGTGTTGTGCGACCTGTCAGCTGAAGAGAGACATTGACATTAGGAAGCGAAATGGAGAATTCTGAAGAAGTCTGAATCTTACAGATGACTTTCAGATCAAATGAATACAGGGAAACTGTTTTTTATTTTTCTTTACTGAAGCATTATTTACTGAAAATAAATAACTGAAATGTTATTTGCAATAATGGACTAATAAAACTTTATGACTTAATACAACTGCAGATCATTGCTGGCATATGTTTAATGACTAATTTTGGACCATAGACAATGTAACACTTAACAAACTCTGCAGTTTGAGGCTGGATGGTCCATATCAATCAAAATGGGAAATGTTCATCAACATTTAATTCTTTTTATCATAAAATGCAACTAATAAGATTATAGGCAGAATTATTCTGATTATGTGACGTTGTTATATTGTGAGATTCAGAGTGTGTCCTGTTGGTTGTGGTGTGAAATGTGTGTGTGTGTGTGTGTGTGTGTGTGAGCGTGTATTTATCACTTTGTGGGGACCAAATGTCCCCATAAGGATAGTAAAACCCGAAATGTTTGACCTTGTGGGGACATTTTGTCGGTCCCCATGAGGAAAACAGCTTATAAATCATACTAAATTATGTTTTTTGAAAATGTAAAAATGCAGAAAGTTTTCTGTGAGGGTTAGGTTTAGGGGTAGGGTTAGGTTTAGGGGATAGAATATAAAGTTTGTACAGTATAAAAACCATTATGTCTATGGAAAGTCCTCATAAAACATGGAAACACAACTGTGTGTGTGTGTGTGTGTGTGTGTGTGTGCGCCTATATGTGAACAGTCAGAGCTTTAGAAAAAACAAAACAAACAAAAAATGGAATAGCAGATTTTTCCAAAATGTTGTCAAAGTAAATTTTTATAAGTGATTTACTTTAAGTAGGTTACCCCCATGGAAAGCTTTTACTTTTAATCTTTTCTTCAAATTTTGTTATTTCTAAGTAATTTAAGAAAACCTATTAAATCCTTTGATAAGATCATGTACATATTTTGATAGTATTATTAATAAGGTTATTACATTTATTTTTAAATTCTTGTCATTTATATTTATTTTAAAAAAAGTATACATTTAATTTAATTTAAGCATTAAGTTATACATTATTTAAAGCAAAGTGTTCTTGTATTACAGGTACATTTACTTTCAAGTATATTACATCTATATAAATTGACTTGGTATCCACTTAAAGTAAATTCTAACAGATATAATCTAATATTGTTTATGGTGTGTTATCATATATTGTGGTACATTATCATAAATGGTCTGTAAACAATTTCTGCAGAGCTTTATTTATTATAACTTCAAGTCCACTTTTGACAAACCCTTCCATTATAACATGAATAAAAAATAAAGAAAGAAAGAATGAAAAGAAAAGCCTCTGTTAGTATGTGATTCAATAAAATAATGTAATCTTATTGAGAAAAGCTTGTTCACATGAAAATGTACATTGTTTAGCGCTGTTTCTTTCATATCGGCCATGAATGCACAACAGTCGTCAAGATGTTCTCTTACAAGTTGTTTCTTTCCAAAACGTATGGACTACTTTTCTGATTTTGGGTCATTTTTAAGCCTTAAAGTGAGTCACTATCAATGGCCATTGTATTATATGGACCAGTATTTTCATCAAAATATCTCCTTTTGTGTTCTACATTAGAAAGAAAGTCTTTGGAACTGCATTAACATGAGGAAATTATGACAGAATGTTCAGTATGAATTATATTATATGAGAGACAAGAGAGGCATCATTTTAAACACTGGATCATTGTTGAACATGTACATATACTGCATCTGTAACATGTACAGCAGTGGTTCCCAACCCTGTTCCTGGGGTCCCCCAACACTGCACATTTTGGATATCTCCTTAATCAAACACACCTGATTCAACTCATCAGCTTGTTAGTGGAGACCTGAACTGGGTGTGTCAGAAAAGGGAGATATACTAAATATGCTGTGCTGGGGGGGGGGCCTCCAGGAACGGGGTTGGGTACCACTGACGTACAGTAATATCAGATAAGTGCTTATTAGCATTTACAAGATACAGAACATTACTGACACAAAACATTCCCCAGACAGAAAGATGTGAAGGCTAACAGGATTATACTAGCCTACCTTTACATTCTTATGTCTACAACATTAGAGAATAAATTGGCATTTATCTTAAACTCTTAATTGTTGGAGTAGACAGCAAAGCAAGTTAAGTATTTCACAATACAATTAGTAGGGAAACTGTAACTATAATACAATCATGACAAATGGATTCAGTACAACAATTTGTGTATACATAGTTTCATACACATTGCACAGACAGAAAATAGTTTACAACAAACAAGACTTTGCTTACCTTTAATTGGAGAGCAACGAGACAAAGAACAATATATTTTCTTGGGTGTTCTGGCCTATTGTGGCCAGACTGATTACACTGTTAAATCAGCAACAGTAGGTCGGAGGTTCTGCTGCTGTTTACTAAAATTCAAACCACTGCCCCCAGTGTCCGAAGCTGGACGTGTTGTTGAACAGTTTCAGGTGAAATGTCCACAGGGTGGTGCCAAATGTGAGTTGTATTTTTAGTCAGAAATTATGCAAAACTGTCAACAATTACTTGCTGGTTCCCATTGTCTGATGGGGGATGAGGTCTGTCAGTAATTCAGCAGAACTGGGTTGATTTTAGGATAAATAAACATTTGGAAGCAACATTTCCTGTGTGATCATTTTTGGTCCAACTCCTAGCTCAACCAATGGTCTTGTTTGGGTTTGGTGAAGGATGGAAGACAGGGGAGTTTTTGGGAAAATTGTTTGGAAACAATCATTGTTTTTGCAATTCCATTTGGTGCCAAAGATGGTGCAGAAATTTCCCACTTCACATTTACGCAGAGCCAATGAGATGAAAGAACCAGCAATGACAAAGTTGGCAATGACTGCATGGGAGCTTCCTGACTGGGTAGCTTGTTGCCTAAGGTCATTGCAGATCAGGACCAACTGGTCGCTCTGAGCCTCGGACAAGGTGCTGCAGCTCTGGTCAATTATAAAATTGGTCTTTCTCCCTGGAATGTTGCGTTCTCACACATGGTCTTCACCATCTTTGCTAACTAGTTTTTTTCCGAGAGCTTGACAGTTATACCTGTGCAGGGCAGTGAGGTTCACCACAAGTTTGATGAACAAATGAAAAGTAGTGTCTTCAAATGCATTGATTGAGGTCTGCGTTGGGTGTATTCTTTGTAGCTCTGCACTGGGAAGGTTTGAGGAGCATGTGGGGTAGCATAGAGGCAGCATTCTGGAGTGGACCTTCTACTTCTTCAGTTGAGATTGCTAAAATCCTGGTAGGTCCACTCTAGACACTCCAGTCCTGTTTCTGTGCTGAGTAAATGCACATCACCCCATTTTAAGGTGAGCTATGGAAGCCAGTACAGTGGCCAAACACCTTGGTGTTGTTGAGCCACACCAGGTTAAGGAGGCCTTTGGGATAGAAGCAACTCAAAAAACCATGTTTCCTAAGGAGTAACTCGTCAGCAAGGGTCTGCTTCATTGAATTGTGGAGTTTGTTGACTTTTCTTTTGAATTTGTGCTCCAAGTGCTTCTGCTAAAATTGGTCTTTCTCCCTGGAATGTTGCGTTCTCACACATGGTCTTCACCATCTTTGCTAACTTGTTTTTTCCGAGAGCTTGACAGTTATACCTGTGCAGGGCAGTGAGGTTGACCACAGTTTTGATGAACAGATGAAAAGGAGTGTCTTCAAATGCATTGCTTGAGGTCTGCGCTGGGTGTAATCTTTGTAGCTCTGCACTGGGTAGGTTTGAGGAGCATGTAGGGTAACATAGAGGCAGCATTCTGGAGTGGACCTTCTACTTCTTCAGTTGAGATCACTAAAATCCTGGTACGTCCACTCTAGACAATCCAGTTCTGTTTCTGTGCTGAGTAAATGCACATCACCCCATTTTAAGGTGAGCTATGGAAGCCAGTACAGTGGCCAAACACCTGGGTGTTGTTGAGCCACACCAGGTTATGGAGGTCAAAAGACCATGTTTCCTAAGGAGCAACTCGTCAGCAAGGGTCTGCTTCATTGAATTGTGGGGTTTGTTGACTTTTCTTTTGAATTTGAGCTCCAAGTGCTTCTGCTTGAGGGCTTCTTGGGACCTTTGGAACTCTATGGCTCTTCTAATAATGTAGCCGTAACGGTGCTCCTTCAGGTAGAATTCCAGGCCACATTGGTATTTAGCCAGAGAGTTGGGCTAATATTCTGAGCCATCCCTTTGGCGTGCATCCACATAGAAGGAGGCCAAGAAAATGTCCAACTCTTGGTGTGAAATAAGGTGTATCTCTCTGGTCTTGGTTGGATGCTTAGAAACGAGGAAGTCACGAAAGTTGCGGAGCGCTGTTTGGGTGCTACGAATGGTCTTCTCATTTTGTTCTCAGTATGCTCGCTCATTCATCTCTGTTGAAAAGGAAGAGGGTGGTCTTTTCAAATGTAAAGAACTGTAATAGTTAGGAAACAATTACCCAATGGACCTTAGTCAGGGAAGATGACATATTTCATTTGTTGCTAATTAAAATGACCTGGTAAGCGGTAAGAGTTTTTTGCCAACTGGAAATCTTTATTGAAAGATGTGTTTTCAATGTTTGGTTAGTTGAACAGTCAACACCAAGAACAGTAGAAGCCTGGTTTTCATTAACTTCATTAAATGTGCGTCATTAATTATGGAGCTCACATTGACTCTGGCCATTGCTGCCACAAAACACAGCAGTTTAGTGACTCTCAATCAAAGCTGGTATGTGCTCGGTATTGTGCAATCTAAAGGTAAAGATTGTTATTGAAGTTTCTCTTGGTCATCATAAAGCACTATTATTTTTGTCACTATGGTTTTTGACTTGTATTGAGTTAAGTAGTACCACAATAACGGCAATGTTCAACAAAATACACAAGCATCAAAGTAGTTTAACATTGATATCATTCTATTTATTTCTCAAAATATCAGTCATTGGACTTACTACTTAGTAAACAATGAATTTCAGATTTTCAGAGAGGAAGAGGTGTCATGGCAAAAAGCACAAACATACACTCTAGTTTGGGTATCCAATCATAAAATGGGTGAATCGTTATTACCTAATTACCTAAGGTTGTTTAATACAAGTTAAGGTTGTTAAACACTGTTCAGGCAAAATTATATTGATACAAGTCATACAAAACAATCATTTGATTAAATTTAAAAGTGCCAAATTGGCCAATGAAGAGAACACCATTGATATATAAAGTCACCAACACATAGTCCTGCCAAAAATCATTCACTTTGTGATCGACGAAGGCAAATGGAATACGAACAAGGCAGACATTAGCTAAATACGAGCTGGTTACTTAGAGCAGCAAACAGACATGTCCACTGTAAAGCAGGTAAGATCAATTAAATTCTTATGCTTTATTTGCTGACAATCGGGAGAAGTTCCCCCTTTGCTTTCATACTTTTAATTTTGGATTTGATGCTGTCATCCATAGCCTGGCGACATCTGACAGCATAGTGGGCCAATGTTTCTTCTTTCTCATCCCATGGTGGTAAAGCGTGGAAGACTTCTGGTGCCGCCAAACTGAGTTCTGCAATTGCTGCTGTCCTGGAAATGGTGTTGCGGTCCACACCGACTCTGTCAAAAGCCACTTTCATGGACACGCTACGTCGAAACTCTTGTAGTGCGGCCATATATCGTGCAATTACGCCAACAACATTTTTCACTGAAAAAATAGACAAACCATTCCTCAGTGTACAGACTGCAGACAAAATTTATGAAATGTTACTAAACTCTTTACTAAACTTTTTATAGATTGAGACTATCTAGTAAACCATTCACATTTTGTCAGAATTACCATAATTACAAGATGGCAATGCAGCCATGATAACTTTAGTCAATGAGTGAAAGTGTCAAATAACAGGTTACTGAGATTAAGTGAGTGGTATTCTGCTGATCATGTGATTCTAACATGGCTGCTCCCATGTGTGGACCCTCTCCATGTAGAATAAAACAGGTTTTATAAGGTTACTGATATGACTCAATTCTTCATTTTAATGTGAGTGGTCATGATTTCCTACATATATTGCAAAATTATAATTCATGTCATGAGGAAAAAAATTACTGAGTGCACCTTTAAGTACAGCTCTCAAAAGAATATAAGATAGCTAAACGTTGGCACCCTAAGGCCTCAATATTAAGGCAGACATTATTGACATGACTTACTTCGCACTCGAGTGTTCTCTCCTTCTCTGTTTCTCTTCGACGAAATCTTGATTGTCCTCGGCCTGTCCAGTGGAAGCAATTCCACCTCCTCAAAGGAGTCAAAGAGGGCTGGTGACTCATATGGAGCGCCCTCTTCAGGAATGGAGGTAATGATCTGATGAGAGCTGCTTGCTTCCATTTGACTTGAAGAATGTGTCCTCCTTTTATCTACCAGAATCAATGTGAAAGTCCTTATCGATAATCAAATTACTGGTTGAATCTCCATGCTTGCTTCCATGTCAAATTTAGCTTTCAACAGAATTAATATTTTTCTTATATGGCATATGATGATATTCTGAACAGTGCTCACCTGGCCGCAATTGGTCTTGAAGGAAGTCACAGATGAGCTCGGCTTTCTTAGTGAGTTCCTGCTGCAGAAGTTCTTTGTCCTGCTTCAGGCTGCTGATGGTGTCACCCATCAACTCACTTTTGCTTCTCTCAGCCTGCAGCAGGGCTTTCAGTCTCTCTATTTCATAGACAGCTGGAAAAACTGAAATAGAAAACAAGCTTAACCTCTGGAGTTTCTACAGGGAGCATTGAAAAGATACATCTTTATGTGAAATTTGAAATCTGATAAAAGAAATAGGGAAATCAGAAAAGAGCAATAATATACATTAGAGTCATGGGAAATAAAACTGGGAAACCAAAGAAGAATATGTGGCTGGTGATGAAAAAAAGAAAAGCCCAGGATGTGATACAAAGTGATGTCAGAAATCATAAACTATAATTAAGCAATAAGGTAAGCGGCCCATATCCTATTGTGAATCTATATTTAGTCATGGCTAAAGGGTGTTGTTTTTGCTTTTATTAAACAGTCACAAAGGACACAAAGTTTCATAAAAAAAAAATTATCAAGTAAATTCAGTGTGTTCATTCCTCTGGAAGATATAGTTTTTTTCATGTAAATTAAAGGTACAGTTCACCCAAAAATGAAAATTCTCTCATCATTTACTCACCCTCAAGTGTATAACTTTCTTTCTTCTGCAGGACAGAACTCTGAAGCTCCAAAAAGCATTTGATAGATGTGGGTGAGAAACAGATCAATTATTAAGTCCTTTTTTACTATAAATTCCCCTCCCTGTCCAGTAGATGGCGATATGCACAAAGAATGTGAATCACAAAAAAAAAAAAAAAAAAAAAGAATGTGAATATTTAAGACTTAAATATTGATCTGTTTCTCACCCACACCTATCATATCACTTCTGAAACATTGATTTAACCCTGGAGTTGTATGGATTACTTTTATGCTGCCTTTATGTGCTTTTTGGACCTTCAAAGCTCTGGCCTTCATTCACTGGCATTCTATGGACCTACAGAGCTGAAATATTAATCTAAAAATCTTAATTTGTGTTCTGCTGAAGACAGAAAGTCAAAAACATCAGGGATGGCATGAGGGTGAGTAAATGATGAGAGAATTTTCATTTTTGGGTGAACTGTCCCTTTAAGACTAATAGTAGGGCTCTATGGATGCTGTGCAGTGATACATACAATAGCTAGTGAACATGTGTTTCTCATCATTATAAGTTATAACTACTTAATGGATTTTAGAATTAGTCCATGCATTATATTAAGACCAAAAAGCAAAACATATTTGTAGAATACTTGAAGCTTTCTCTCTGAATAATTTATTTTAATTGTATTCCCCAGACGAGACAAAATTGATATTTCTTTGATACATTTTTTTAAAAGCTTTTTTGTGCTATTTTTATGAATGTAACAGTAAATCCTCACTGTGTATTTGTAAATTTGTTCTGCAATAAATTAAATAAAATGATTTTAGCATGGCTGAAACAAATGTACTGACCAATCAACATCCAGGATGCTATCCCTAACCCCCTAATGAACCCTTAAAGCTAAGACACTTTGAATTTTTAAGTTATGAAAATTGTTTGCAATTGTATAGAGAGATAATATAGAGATAATTCAATGTATGGAAAATAAAGTAAACAATTCAACTCAGATATGTCAAAGCAACGATTTTCTTATTTATTTTTTTAAAGTGGATTGGTTGACAATTAAAACCTGTGCTGTCAGTTGATGTGAAACAGCAGTTTCAGTATTTACTTGATATATACATTTGAGATGAATGATTAGTCTTTTTATTTGAGGTCTAAATTTAACATGATTTTATTTATGCTATTTTTATTTTATTTTATATAAGACTAACTTTAAAATTAGCTTAAGCGCCTCTAATATAAAGGCTACCAAATAATTAACGCAGAAATAAAATATACTTGTAAGCAGTCATGTTTCTAGTAAAATATAGAAAAAGCTCCTACCTTATAATTAAAATGGTAAGAACATGTACAAATAAGCTTCATCCATTCCAACAACGTATTCAAAGACAGAAATGGATCACAATCATAACATTTTGATCATTTATTTCATTGTAATGCATCAGAAGACAACAAGACCACTGATGACACAACAGAATGATCGACAATTTACACACTGAAAACAAACAGATCAGTAATCAGTCTTTGCAGAAGTGCTAAAATAGTTGAGGTAAATACAAAAGACCATTGTAGGTGGGTAAAAAACAAAACACTTAAACTGGTAAATACAAAATAATACACTGGAGAAGGATGTTTGAATCTTATCTGTTCAGAAAAGTTTGTCCTTTCTCATTATCAAAAACAGATTGATTCATTGTTCTAGCTCATTTTCTGTATTGTTTCTTTATATTAAACAATTTGAAGTATAGACAATGTGGTATGGTATGACACCTGAACAAATCTTTCACGGAAAACATATTTGGTTGCTAAAAGTAACAGCAAGATTTAAAATAATGGCCGTTCCATTCATTTGCATTAGCAAACCTAAAGTGTCCATCAATAAATACACAAGCCTCATTGAAATAGAATAATAAAGCAAATACATCATGGAGTGTCAGTAAAACAATTCTCTTTTTATACTTTTAAACACTTTAATATGCTAACATAATTCCTGCTACATAATACGACCCACCACGCCAATGAAACATGTCCTCTTTCAACCAAACTTCCCATATCTGGCAGTCATTTCATATACTGTGGTACAAATGGCAGGTGGAAGCTCTATCTTCACCTCAATAAATATGCAAAGGTAAAGATTATAATTACAAACATGATATGAAACGGAAGGCTAATGTAGAAAAAAAGCACAAACTTTGTGTTAACATACCTCATGTCAACTTATAAATCTCTTAAGCCATTTTAAGTCTGTCATGCACAAGCATGGAATGATGGCATTATTCAAAATTTGGTGTGATGCTGATTTTGACAAAAGAGGGAAGCACCGATTCAAAGCTTATGAATAACATCAGCAAATGAATCTACAGATAAAAAGACAAAAAAAGGCAATAAAATCCAATATAAGGTGGTTTGATGTAGCTCACATTTTTTCTATATTTTACGATATTGTGTAAGAGTAAAAACCATCAACATGGTTTGACAATGAATAACTCAAAAGTTTTAACTGTTACAATGCTACATGACTAAAATAAATAAGCTCTACTAGACTATTCTAAAGCTAATTTAAATGGATAAACAGTTGTGTTGACTGAAGGAGTTAAGAGTTGAATAACTATCACAGTATAGAACATGTTGGTTTTATTTAAATGAATGACAATGAAATAGTCAAATGTGCCCATGAATTGTTCCTCTCTTAGTGCAGTAAGAGAACTGAATCGACTCTCGCTTATGTCCAAAATGTCGATCACTAACTCTCTTTCCATCACTGAGACAAAGCAATGCTTCAACAGTGTTTCTGTATGTGTGATAATCATATTTGTCTCTGAATGGATATTTTTTGGGGCCTCAACAATTACATATATGAGGGGTCATTTTTTCCTGAAGGATCATCACAGAAAATAAAAGACTCTTGAGAAGACTCTTGCTTCTTTCTCTGGCCAATTCTAAGCCGACATTTATTAATGCAGGCTTTCTTCAGCTTAGATGATTCTACGGGAGTCCATCCGTCAATTGTAGAACAACGCAGAACATATGCTGCGAGGAAAAAATGAAAAACATTTCAATTTCAAAATTATAGAGCCTTTCAGACTAACTGTGGTTACATGATTGGGATGGGCAATACATCAATTTATACTTTTATATATTTGTAATGATTTTGCAGGCAATATAAAATGAAAGGAACATCTTGAATATCGCAATGACTTTAATGCGATTTATATTCAGCCATTGAGTTTCCTAAAGTCTGTTATTAGACTAGATTTATGATCCTTCCTTGCGACTTACGAGTATTAGATTGTTAAAACAGGATGTTTTAATAGCGCTGCTGATTTGAACTTCAGTGGCAAATATGTTAAGCAAGCAAGTTTGATTCATTTCCATGAATAACTCAATAACTCGATTACTCAAGTACTCTGAAGTGATGATCGATAATGATCATGCGTGATATAACTATACACAAACATGTCAAAGAGGGGCTTTATTTTTTATTCTGAGATTGTCATTATTTTCGACGGTACCTTGCAGTCTGAATCATCACAGCAACAAACTCAAACACAGTTTACCGTGACTTTCAGGCGAGTTCTTCCTTTCAAACAGATAGACGGAGCGCAGCTGAATGGAACAGATCATAGGGTCTACAAAACTATTTTCCACTTAACAAGATGTATTTAAAAAATTATGGTTTTGGGGACTCCGGTCAATCTAACCGCAGTTTAAAAATATACGTTTCAGCCAGCCACAGCAAAACAGTTGTGCATGTGTTAAAATAATTATGGCGACCTAAAGGAGAGCTGCTTGCTTGCTAAAGAGCAAAGAGACATGCTTTATGATCATTCTTTCATTGAGTTGGCCAGCGAGTCTTCACATAATGACAAAATGTGATGCATTATATTTTGATTCTGCCATCTTTTGTACTTTTTGTAATATACTCCGTTATAACAGCCTATAATTATGAATATGCGAGTCACTGGAACAACACCGAAATGCAATTCAGCGGCCAAAGATGTCTGTCTGACATATATGTACATAGATATTGTTTTTGATCAACAACTGACTGGGGCGGATGTGGCTCAGGTGGTAGAGCGGGTTGGCCACTAATCGCAGGGTTGGCGGTTCGATTCCTGGCCCACATAACTCCACATGCAGAAGCGTCCTTGGGCAAGACACTGAACCCCAAGTTGCTCCCAATGGCAGGCTAGCGCCTTGCATGGCAGCTCTGCCGTCATTGGTGTGTGTGTGTGTGTGTGTGTGTGTGTGTGTGTGTGTGTGTGTGTGTGTGTGTGTGTGTGTGTGTGTGTGTGAATGAGTCACAGTGTAAAGCACTTAGAAAACCTCTAAGGTTAAAAAAGCGCTATATAAGTGCTGACCATTTATCATTTAAAGAACAGAAAGGATATTAAAAGAGACATTATTCAATGACAAATGGGTTGCGTGAATCTCATCTTTGGACAAACCAAATTTTTACTCTCAACAGTTACTGGATCTCGTGATGAAATTCTCTACTATAGTACTCAATCAGTGGCGAATGAAATCTGAACATTTACTAGCCAATGGCTAGTCACAGACATTTTTAGTCACATAGCACAAACTCTGGTCACATATCAAGTGATTTAATCACATTTTAAAGGGTTATGGAGTAAAGAATCGATCTTGGATTTTGAATATTGAATTTTAGAATCAATATAATCACAATATTTTCACGATGCATCGAAAAAACAATTTAACCCAGCACGAATATATCTATTTCATCAAAATAAACTGAAAAGTATTAGAAAAAAAATATTGAATAGATATTAGTGATACCATAAAATATTGATATACCGATTATTGATCGGAAAACATATCTATTTTATCTATACATTTTTGAGGCATCAATATATAAAAATTAGCCGACATTTAAATTAGAAGACCAATTTGCATGCTATCCAATGCACTCAGTTGGCCTCTGTTTAACAGTTTGGCGTAATAGCGTTGTGAGACCACAAGAGGGTGATATAACATTTACTGAAGCTGGTCACGGGGTAAGAAAGGATGAACAGATGTAACACACACAGAGGACGAGCTGATGCGGCACAGCAGATAGCAGTCCAAATTGACGAAGGTTTTTTACTTCTTCAAGAATGAACAAAATTACGTTGATGAGTTTACAGGTTAGTGTATGAAACTGGTTTAACTTTGCAAACTGAACAACTAGAATTATTATACAATTTCTCTGTATGTAGCCTTGATTAGGGCCTTTTATTCAAGCTGTCAAACCACAAAATGACATACTTGTACCTGAAATTACATTGTGTAGTAGGCTATAAGAAAGATGTGATGGCTAGTGTAAATAATCTTTGTCCTCTGATAATGATTTGGGTTGAATTTAATGGAAAACTATACAAGTTGAGCTCAGTGGCATTGCAGAATTTGGATACTAAGCATTGCCGATGTATGCTTACCTTTGTAGAAAATAATTGTTATGAATTTTAGGACCCGCTCGGTGAGCAACCGCCTTTAATTTACCCTGCCACTCACACTTTACCAAAGTTATGTTGAGGAATATGTTTGAAAAGACAAAGACTATTGTGCAATGAGCAGCCCAATTAAATCTCAATGCGGGAAAAATGTATCGATCCCCAGCCTAAATATTAAAATTAAAATAAATATTTTTTTAGCGGGCCCACTTTATATTAGGTGTAGCTTTAACTACTATGTACTAACACTGAAATAAATACAATGTATTTATTGTGTAACTATATGTTGTTCTGCAAAATTCTCAAAAGATTCACATTTGCTGCTACTGAGGTTGAGGTACAGGTAGATTTAAGGTAGGTTTAAGAGTTAGAGTAGGGTTAGGTTATGGATTAGGGGTAAGGTTAACAGTGTATCTACAGATGTAATTAAATGCAGGTACTTTAAATGTAAGTACAATGCAACAACACATGTACCTAATAAGTACATTATATCAGTGTGGCAGGGCGGAGGGCGGGGCCGGGTCGTGATCATACACACCCGGTCCCTTATCAGGCTAACCAAGCCTCCAAGAGGGATAAAGCCTGACTGCGGAGGATAGTGCGGGAGAGAGATAGTTTACGGACATGTCCGATTAGCCTGATAAGGGACCGTGTGTGTATGATCACAACCTGGCCCGCCCTCCGCCCTGTCACAATCAAATGCTTGGTAGTGAAAGACACCTAATATAAAGTGGGTCCTTTTTAACTGTATCTCCATTTGAAATTCCATTAGAAATCCATAAAACATGGCCATCCCATTTATAATACTTACACATAATCCCATCCACTCTTCTTCTGTCTAAAATCTTCTTGCCGTCAGGTACCTTTCCTCTCTTCCCAAAAGCGACCGCTCCATTGAGGTCCTCCTCACTGAAGAAGTGTTCAAACAGCAGGTGAAAGAGTCTCATGCTGTCCTGTCTCGACTCCTGCAGCATGGACGCCAGTTTGTAGTGCGGCAGGTAGAGTCCGCTTCCTGGAAACAGCTCCTGCTCGCCCATTCGGGCTGGATTGGACAAAGGCATCTGCGTTCTCTCGTGAAACACGAGAACTCGATCAATGACTGTCTGCAGGTTTTGTAGAGTTATAGTATCTGCATAAACAATGAGACATAAATGAAAATATGTTTACCTTATGACATAACTAATGGTGCTTCAAACACAATGACATTTATTTTGTACTATTGTTTCTATGAGGTTGAGCTTGTTATTGATTTCATGTTTTATTGGTCTGCGAGCTCACCTATGCTTGTTAAAAACTCTTCCAGGTGTTTTCTCTCTTCAAAATACCTCTCACTGTTTGGACTGATGTCTGATTGACAGAACTCCTCTGAGCTTTGTGTAGCTGGTATCAAATGTTCTGTAATACATCAAATAAGCAATTTTAGGAGCAAAAACTCTCCCCTCCTCAGTACTCTATTGCAATACTATTGGAAATCAACAGCCAGAAACAAAATACACAATGCTTCAAATAAAATATGTTTCTCCACATAACATCACCGCGACTATGAAAGACTGGTGTGTATTTCAATTCACACAACTGCCAAGTCCACAAACAATAAAGCCAGTTTCATCAGAGAAATTTTATTTTATTTGCAATGATGAAAAGTTTCTTCCAAATTAATTTGCCTCATGCAAATTCTTCCATTATAAATATAAATACACAGGAGAAATGATTGCAGCATACTACAGTACAGCTATTAATATAGTATTAAATTGAATCTCATGAAACTTTCCAAATGAATTACTATAAAACAATATATATATATATTTTTTTAAATTTAAATTGGCATACATTAAAGACTCTCAAACAAAATACTATCATGATGTTTAAATACTTACAATTTCATTAGTAATGAATGAGATTTTTGCATTACAGTAATAAAACTGTAGTGCTTAATTGCAATGAAAATAATAATAATAATAATAATAATAATAATTCACAAATAAGCTTCATTTTTCATTAAGCACAATACAGTTCCTTATTTCTTTTGATTCTTTGATTTTGGGGTAAAATATCACCTGGATTACCAAAGATAGGTTTCGTGAGATTCACCCATTAATAAAGTAATTCAAATAGCAATATTTTTATAGTATAACAAAGACATGTCAAACTTCTTGCACAAACAACTAACCATGGAGGGCTTTCAAAATCGCAGCATAATCCATCTTCTCATGTGGACCTGTAAACAGAATAAAATTATAAATTGTCCTCAAAATTTTTTATTATTAATATTCTCTTAATTTATAAGCATTTTCATGCATGCTTATAATAAATAATATAAGACTTTAACAACATTAAATCTACTGACATCCATTTTCCTCTCAATAAAGAGAGAAAGTGATGAGAACACTCACCTGTTATTTTCGTTCGGTATATTTGGAGTTAAAGCAATAACAGCACCATCCATTTCCATCTTGAGAGAAATTTCAAATATCCCCAGAGTGACTTGAGATAACAGCTTCATGCTTTATTACAGAGTATCTAACTAAGACTAAATAACTGTCTGTGTGATGTTGAAATCATTCATGATGCTATGTAGAGAGCTAATAACTTACAAGATATCATTAGTTTAATTTCATTTCTGAAAACAATATACAGAGATTTTACAGTTTTATTTCATAGCTACCATTAAAACAAAAGCAAGCTATTAAAAAAATAAAAATAAAATTCTGATAAACTGATTCCAGTATCAGATTGATACCAATAAAAAATAAATAAAATGCAAGAGCGTAACAGTCTGGTTCCATAGAGGAACACATTTTTAATGCTAACTTAGTAACCTTTAAAGACAGACCTACCATGAGCTTTAAGTTTGTAAATCAATGGTATATGCTTCTGTTGAAGCCATCAATCTGCATTATTTCAACTTCATTTTTAAAGAATCGTGTTTATTAGCTGAATTTCTGATGAAGAACTACACTACCCATGAATCCTGAAGAGAGAGATCCACCAACCAGAGAATCACAGCAAACAAAAACCACGCCAAACAAGCTATGCAGTGACCGCACACCCCAATGATGCACTATGATTGATGCAATCAATCCCCTACACTCTCAAACTACTTAAATACTTGTATACACTGATGAGCCAAAACATTATGACCAACTGTCTAATATGCTCCCAAAACAGCGCCAACCCGCAGAGGCATGGACTCCACAAGAGCCCTGAAGGTGTCCTGTGGTATCTGGCACCAAGACATTAGCAGCAGATCCTTCAAGTCCTGTAACTTGCAAGGTGGAGTAACCATGGATCGGACTTGTTGGTCCGGCACATCCCACAGATGCACAACTGGATTGAGATCTGGGGAATTTGGAGGCCAGGGCAACACCATGAACTATTCATCATGTTCCTCAAACCATTCCTGAAAAATGTGTGCAGTGTGGCATGGCGCATCATCCTGCTGAAAGATGTCACTGCCATCCGGGAATACTATTGCCATGAAGGGGAGTACATGGTATGCAATGATGTTTAAGTAGGTGGCACGTTTCAAATTTACATCAACATGAATGGCCTGACCTAGGGTATCCCAGTAGAACATTGCCCAGAGCATCACACTCCCTCCACCTGCCAGTAGCGGTTTCAACCACCACACAAGCGACGCAATAAAGTAGGGCCGGCATCTTGCGGTTTCTTCAGTGTCTCACAGGACCCGCACATTTTTAGACACCGAGTCAAGTTAAAAAGAACTTCAGTTCAATCAGGAAGACTCGCAGATTTGAGTAAAGTTTCAGATTACATTTATTTGATGAATATAAAACAGGAATTTAATGTCTCTCTTTGGCATAAAGCCAGGCGGTCCGAAGAAGTTGTACTCAGAACCATCAGATCATGCCGGAGATAGGAGGCAGGGGCGAGGAGCCTAACCCCATGCAGGACGGGACTCAACTTGTGGACGTGGGGTGGTGGAGGTTGCCGTGTTAGCACACTGAAACAGCAATGTGATAGATTGTGAGCAGACTTATAAAGCAATGGCTTACATGTGATTGGCTAGGAGTTACCTAGCTAATGGTGCTAGGTGCTAATGGTTTAATTTGTTGCGCTGGTTTAGTTCGTTGCACAAAGATTGTTTTTTAGCTCAAGTTTCACAAAGACTTTATGTTCTGGACAATTTCAGCTTGCAAAGAGGTTCCTGTTACAATGTCCGTTCCGGTCAGTTTTATTGAATTGACAAACAATATGTTGGTACATCAGAAATAAGGAGGTGTCTACATTACAATATTGAATGTGCCCCACTCCCCACAACATCCCCACCCCAGCATTCAACCCCCATCCAAATTAACAAAACATAATAAAAAAACATGGACAAAACACAAAATCAACAGAAAAAACTATGCTTTACCACTAGACTCAGATGTAAAATTTTGCCCTTTAACAAAGTCCAAGAAGGAGCTCCAGGTCTTCTGGAAGGACTCAAGGGATCCTGTTAGTGAAAACCTTAACGTTTCAAGCCTGATACACTGAATGATCTCCTGGATCAAGCTGTCATATGTGGGAGGAGAGGCATGTCTGTCTAGCAAGGTGGTAAATGCAATAACATGCTGCGCTGATCTCAGGGGAACACCAAATAAAGCTGTTAATGTTTAAGGCTCAATATCTGGGTTAAGAGCCCATTGAAAGGTATCAAATATCCATAACCAAAAAAATTTCAACCACGGGCATGTCCAAAACCTATGTAAATGCTTGGCTGGAGATTGCTTACATCTGTTTTTAGAAGAAATGATAGAATAGAAATGATTGTATCATTTCTATGTATTGTTTCTATCTGAAAACATATTGGACAACTGAACATTGGTTAAATGGGCTTTATGAACCACCTTACAATGCAATAGACCGTGTCTGCCACATATGAATGAGGAGTGTACCAACTCTAGTGTGCCACTCCACTGATTGTCCAAAATAGAAATTCCCAGATCTTGCTCCCAAGAGCCTTTGAGAGATGCAATGGGATTTGCATTTAAGGAACTGATTAGTTTATAGATGACTGATATAAGTTGTTTACGGTTAGCACTTAGTTTAAGTAAATTATCAATTTGTGATTAAGTGGGATTGTCAGGAAAATTTATTCTTTACAAAATGCCTGATTTGAAAGTACCAAAAAATGTGGCTGTAGGGTATCTTAAACTTAGTGAACAAAGTTGCAAAGTAAACGAAAACACCATCTTTGTACAAATCACTAATGGAGGTAAGGTCATTAATCGACCATAAGCTGAAAGCTAAATCAGATATAGATGGAGAAAACAGATGTTTTTTTTAATAGGGGTAAGAATAGATGCTCTGTGTAAGCTGTAATGTTTTCTTAATTGAAACCAAATTTTAAGGGACAACTAATCTGAAATGAACCACCAAAGGGAGCTGAGATCAAATTTCGGAATACAATGAACTTTGAGATGTTGAAATCTCTGTGGACCCAGTGCAAACAACTATTGGATTGCACAATTGAGATTGAGTTTGATATTGAGTTGAGTTTGTTAATGTTTACAAGCCCAAAAGTATTGTCAAAAACTGGGAAGTGCAAGGCCCCCTTCGGACTAAGGAAGTTGAAGAATTGATCTCTTCAGACATGCAAGTTTGTTTCCCCATAAGAATTTGTGTAGGAGCCCATCAAAGGAGGTAAAGAAAGACTTATTGGGGACCTGGGTCGCTCAGCGAGTAAAGACACTGACTACCACACCTGGAGTCATGAGTTCGAATCCAGGGTGTGAGGAGTGACACCATCCAGGTCTACTAAGCAACCAAATTGGCCCAGTTGCTAGGTTGGGTAGAGTCACGTTGAGCTAACCTGGTAGCTATGATGTGGTTCTCGTTCTTGGTGGGGCACATGGCGAGTTGTGCATGGATGCCGCGGAGAACAGCGTGTAGCCTCCACCCGTGCCATGTCTCCGCGGTAATGTGCTCAACAAGCCATGTGATAAGATCCACGGATTGACGGTCTCAGATGCAGAGGCAACTGAGATTCGTCATCTGCCACACGGCTTGAGGCGAGTCACTACGCCACCATGAGGACTTAAGAGTGCATTGGGAATTGGGCATTTAAATTGGAATGTGTTGAAACCGATGCATGAGTTTTGGCAAAATGTTCACTTTAATCAGATTTACCCAGCCCATAAGGGTTAGGGGGTAGAGAGACCCAACTAGACATATCCGATTTACATTTGTCTTCTAATTAGTGAACATTTGACAAACAGATCAACATAGGAATCAGTAAAGAAACCCTCCAAATATTAAAATCCTTTATCATTTAAAGGGAAATTAGAAATGAGGGATGTCCCTCGCCTTGGAGTGAACAAAAGGTTTTTGGTAAATAAATTTTATACACTGATAATTGACTACATTTATCAATAATGTCCAAAATTATGGGTAGAGAAGAAACAGGGTTTAATAAGGGAATAATAAGAATTTGCCTGCATAAATTTTTTGAACTAAGCCGTATCACGAGATACCCACAAATCCATCATGGCTCCAGAGCCAGATAGCCAAAGGTTCTATGACTAGATTAAAAATAATAGGGGAAAGGGGACATCCCTGCGATTACTACTGTTACAATGTTTAACATGTTTCCAGATCATTCTGCACCAAGCAAAGTTTCAGAGCTTGACAAACGGCAATGTTTTTTTTCCCTTCTGCTCTAGTGTGCTAAGGGGCCTCAGAAATTGTAAACCCACCACTGCACCCGGCTTGTCGTCTTCCCACAGTGCATCCTAGTGCCACCACTTCCCCAGGTAAATGCCACACATGTACACGACCGTCCAAGTGATGTAAAAGAAAATGGGACTCATCTGACCAGACGACTTTCTTCCACTGCTCCAAGGTCCAGTTCTGACGCTCACGTGCCCATTGTAGGTGCTTTCAACGGTAGACAGGGGTCATCATGGGCACTCTGAATGGTCTGTGGCTACACGCCCCATACGCAGCAGGGTGCGATGCATTGTGTTTTGTGACATATTCCTCTCGTAACCATCATTAACATTTTATGTGACGTGTGCCACAGTAGACCGTCTGTTGGTTGGGACCAGACCGGGATAGCCTTTGTTGCCCTCGTGCATAGATGAGCCCTGGGCGCCCAACACCATGTCGCTGGTTTGTGCTTTGTCCCTCCTCAGACCACTGTCAGTAGGTACTCACCACTGCTGACTGGAAGCACCCCACAAGCATTGCTGTTTCAGAGAAGCTCTGACCCAGTTGTCTGGCCATAACAGTTTGGCCCTTGTCAAAGTCGCTCAGGTCTTTACTCCTGACCATTTCTCCTGCATTCAACACGTTTACTACAAGAACTGATTGTTCGCTTACCATCTAATCTACCCAGACCTTGACATGTGGCCATGTTAGGAGATGATCAACGTTAGTGGTCATAATGTTTTGTCTCATCGACATATATCTGAATATTTTGCAATGAACTTTAAAAGTATTGTTTCTATACTTAATATCATCATCTTTTAATTTGAACTAACTTGCCAACAGTATATACCTGTCTTTTTGCTTTGTTTTGTTTTTGGCTATAAATCAAAGTTTGTAAAGTTGTAATTTATCTTAGAGCTGGTTGGTTTTGTTCACGGCTTAGAACTCTCTTATTTAATGAAATCCCTATGAAAACAATTATAGTGAAATATACTTCCGGAACCAAGATGGCTGAAAAGGCGGGTGGGCATTATTGTGCTATCTGTACCAATATATATTCACAGATATATCCCTACTGCCAACCAAAATTCAGACACTAGACACTACAATATTAAAAGTGGATTTAAAAAACGCCATATCTAATTTGCCATATGTTGCCTGGTGACAAATTATCTCCATTTACAATACATTTGACTTTTATGCATTTGACAGACACTTTTATCCAAAGCAAGCTACAGTAAATTAGAATTTCTAGGTATACATTTTATCACATGTGTGTTCTCTGGGAATTAAACCTATAACTTTGCTGCTGTTCTATTTGCTCTACCAGTTGAGCTATGAAAAATCTTGCCATAAGTCTTCCTCAATGCAAGGGGCTGTTATAAATCCAACTTGTATGCAGCATCCATATTTACTGTTATATTACATAAACCTGTATTTTCTTTAGTGGGTTAATTCTCTTTCCTTTTTGAAAGAAATTATGTAACAGCTTTTCACCCCTACTACATATAATTGCTTTAATGCTGCATTTTTTCTTTTCTGATTATTGTCAGGCTTGATCTGCATCTGAGGTTTCAACAACAGCATGTCTGTTTCATGTCTACTGTATACAAATATTGTGTATTTTCACTTCTGCAGAATAAGATATTTGATTTATGGTCTTAACTTAGATGATGCCATAAACGTAATTAAGAAACTTTACCTGAGCGTAGACTCCACCACCCAGGCTACTCACTATATCACACACACTGCACTCACAAAAATGCATGCAGTGTTTCCTAAACCAAGTCTTTGAGTTTTTGTATTTCACATATGCAAGTACATTATATTTGAACATAGATTTTTGCTGATGCTGTAAGTCTATACATTTGCACTTCAATTCAAATTCTATACATTCAAAACATCTTTGATTTTAGGGCATAAAAAAAAGTGGCTTTCATGATTATATAATCATGTAGAAACATTCAATTTGCATTCAGTAAATGTTCATAATGACTTTATGAACATTTACTGTAATAATGAAAGGAATATTCTGGGTTCAATACAAATTAAGCTCAATCAACAGCATTTGTGGCATGATGTTACCACAAAAAAAAAATATATATATATAAAAAAAAGCAGCAAATATCGAGTTTACAGTTAATAAAAATTCAATAACATGTAATGGGGAAAATGTTATAGGGTTTAAAAGGCAGAAATGTGAAGCTTTTATAAAAGCACTAACATTCATTAATCTGTTAAAGCTTGTGTATTATTTGAGCTGTAAAGTAGTTGAAATAATTTTTACAGTCCTTTTAGGGTTTTAAGGTTTGTTGATGTTACAGCGTCATGGCAACAAAGTTGTAATATTGGCTATAACTTTACACAGAAAAGGTTAGAAAGTGATTTTATCACATTAAAATCATGTTAACACACATATTGTATACAAATTGGCCCAATTTACTTCCATTGTATGTGTCTCACTGTAACCCGAATTTCCATTTTTAAAGAAAATGAGGGGCAAGACAAAATACATTTTTGTAGTAATCAACATTACGCCACAAATGCTGTCGATTGAGCTTAACTGGTATTGAACCTGGAATATTCCTTTAATGTACTCTTTATAAATCCTAATAATCTTAAACATATAAAAACATAATAAATATTTGCAGTAATACTGAAGCTATCTATCTATTAATTTACACCTAGACCAACACTGGAGTTCCTGTTTATTTGTATAAATTTGTTTTAGACATTTTTAGTAAATGTTCAAACCAAATTTAAAATACACTTTATAAAGCCTAATCATTTTAAATATCTAAAATATTAAACATGATAATACTACTGCTACTACTAATAAAAATAATATAAAATAAATATTTGCAGTACCTCTGGAGCTATCTATACATGTACGCCTAGATAAACAGTGGAATTCGATTTTTCCAACAGGAAGAGCCGACCTTCATGTTAACCCACTTGAGATCATTAAGTTTAAATGTCCATTTTCACTATTTATAACTTGTCAGACTCTCATTACAATCATATACATTCAAATTCCAAACAGTGGCCACTCAAAAGTGTTTGGACACTTAAAGCCACACTTAAAAATGTATGAATGTCTTTGCATAACATATCAAACTAAGTGGCATTCATTTTCAAGAATGAACAAGCACACTTTTCAAGCAAAATATTTGACAAAAACTCTTTTTGGTTATCAACGTTAGAGGAGTATGTCCATAGTTAATGTAATGTACAACATCAGCGGTTACTCTACCTGAGTGAACTTCATACATCCACTGAAAATGAGCTTGACACCAGTTGGTGTTTAGATTTAGTTATAAGTGTGGCTCCAGTGTCCAAATACTTTTTGGGCAAAAAACATAGTCAACTGTTATCAACCAACCACATGCTTAGTGACTTAAAACCAGATATATGTTCTTGTATTACATTTCTTGCAGATAAAGTTTTTTACCTGTGTTGTCTCCTCTAGCTTCTCCACTAAGTGCCTGCGATGCTAGAAGATCCATCTCAGGGTTTCCACCAATTGACGCCTCTCCGTAAGACAATGAAGACCTGGCATATTCATCCCTATGTAGGACCCCCATAGCGTCAATCCTTCCAGAATGGGGTAAAGCTGCCATAGTTTGACTGCATGTCGGGTTTGAGTTCACATGCATTTTGTTCTGAGTAACGTGGTATGGTGCCCGCAAGGGTTTCGACATGGATGGAGAAGAGTTTTCAAGCGGAGAGGAAGACAACCCTATGGAGTCACCGTCTACAGAGGAAGGCTTTTGAGATGCCGAAGACCTAGATGAAGGTCTGACCTGGGGGTTTAGCCTGGGCGACTGGGTAACCCCAGTAGTTGACCGGTTACCCTCAGAGTTGCTTGCCATCTGTGGATTGGCCACACTGTAATAGTCTTCACCCCTTTCCTGTTTGATCTTCTTCAACACTGGGTCAGTGGGATCCTCATGTCCTGGTCCTTTACTGGGTCTTTTTCTGGGTGTGACGTTAGGGGTGTGGTTGGGCTCATAGTCGCCCTCTTCATCAGTAGCAGACGACTCGCAAACTATGTCGTAGATGTTGTTGTTGTATTCCTCGCCATTGTCGTCCATCTCCGAAGGTTCACTGCAGTTGGAAATGTCACAAGAATCGTGAATCTGACTGGAATCGCCTTGACTGGAATTGGCTTTGCTCTTTCCGGCATTGCCGTGGAACCGTTCTGCTGAGGTGTTCTGTATGACAGCAGCTGCCTGCATAATACTGTCTGTATTGATGCTCCGGCTGTTTTGGTAAGACATGCGTTCCTTGTATCCTGTTTTACAGGCGTTATTAAGTGGCCAGTGGTACGCATGGCCTGCGCTGCAGCCCCACAGAGCGGTGAAGGTACCGTGCGAGCCTTCGTTGAGCAGGTGTTTCAGGTTGGGGATAAGGGTGCAGATAGTTCCATGACTGTGGGCCCATTTCACCAATTTCGCTAGGTTTTCAGAGGAAGTGTGCAAGCAGTCTTCCATGTTGTGCGCCTTCCCCTGGGACAAGAAGATTCATTTTTTTTTATTACAAACCGTCTTTGAATATGAGCTAGTTAGTCAACGTGCAATGTCGTTTGGAACCCATTTTACTTAGGTAATGTGATACATTTTGGGATGAAAAAGCACATTTAATGAGAAAATAAATAATGTACAATGAGGCTTTTATCCATTAACCATTTTTAATCCATTAATGGAATGTATCCATTGGGAATTGTTTGGATTGTGAAAAGTTGATTATGGAAAATTGTGGATTGTACTGCAATGAATAGTTCACCCAAACATGGCAAATCTATCATTACTTACTCACCTTCATGACGTTCCAAACCCATATGATTTTCTTTCTCCTGCGGAACACAAAAATACATACATTTAAAACAATGTCATGTTCGCTGATCTACATATTGAGCAATTTGATTTGGTTTGATTTGAGAGTGAATAATGACTTAAATTTTTGTCTGTTCATTAAGTCATCAAAAGCCTTCAGAAGACTTGGAATATGATGCAGAATTTGCATGGACAACTTTTATGACACTTTTGGGTCCCTTTTAAGCTTTGACGTAAATCACTATCAACTTAATATAAGAACACCTGCGACCGTGAAATGAGATAGACCGTTAGTGGATTTTGCCGATACCGATATCTAAGGTGGTGGGAAAGGCCAATAACCGATTAATCGGCCGATCGTTTTTACAATAGATTTCTAGACTGTTAAAAAAGAAAATCTATTCTTTCTTTACTATGGCAGGCAATGACAAAGATTCCAAAATGAATAAAATCCTAGATGCAGTTTTTTGGTCAACCAAAATAACCAGAACGATAACGGGAATGACCTCTGTGGTCGTGAGCATGGGCAGAGAATCCAGAAAGACCTAAGTGGTCGTGAGCATGGGCAGAGACTTGCAAACAGAAGAAAAATTCTGATCTGGTGCATAACATGGGACTTTTAAGTATAAACAAGGCCGAATAGCACCAGGGACACTTATTTTATAATAACGAAATTATGAAAAAATTATTGGCAACTATCTACATACATTTTTGCAGAAAACCAATAGTTCCAATATATATAAAACCAATATATTGGTCTACTTCTAATTCTTAATATATCTCCTTTTGTATTCCTCAGAAAAAGGAAAGTCATATGGGTGTGGAACGACATGAGTGTGAGTAAATAATTACACAATTTTCATTTTTTAGTAAACTTAAAATTATTAAATTTTGATGATAGAGTAGGAAAACAAAAAAAAAAATTCCCCTTTGGAATAACATGCACAATAACACCTGAAATTGCACTTACAATGGAAGTGAATAGGAGGGCCAATTTTTGGAGGGTTTAAAGGCAGAAATGTGAAGCTTCTAATTTTATAATAGCACTTGCTTTAATTCTTCTGTATTTTTTAAGCTGTAAAGTTGTGTAAATTGTAGTTTTTGCGGGATTAAGTTATTCCGTCATCATTGCAACAAAGTTGTAAAATTATATATAACTTTACACAGAAAAGGTCAGTAAGTTGACTCCAGCTAGGTCTCCTAAGCATTGAAAAATTGGTACAGTTGCTAGGGAGGGTAGAGTCACATGGGGTAACCTCCTCGTGGTCGCTATAATATGGTTCTCGCTCTCGGTGTGGCACGTGGTGTGTTGTGCATGGATGATGCGGCGAATAGCGTGAAGCCTCCGCACGCGCTAGGTCTCCTTGGTAACGTGCTCAACAAGCCATGTGATAAAACTGGTGTCTCAGACCCGGATGCAACTGACATGCGTTCTCCGCCACCCGGATTGAGGTGAGTCACTACACCACCACGAGGACTTAGAGCGCATTGGGAATTCAAAATTGCGGAGAAAATATATAAAAAAAAGGAAAAGAATAAAAGGTTCGTAAGTGATTTTATCACACTAAAATCATGTTGTATTCGTCTTGGCTATACTTTTGAAACAAAAAGAGGGACTTAAGTTGAAATATTATTTTTCGGTAATAATAATCTTTTAGTAAAATAGTCCTATATATCAGGGGGAGTGAGGGAATAGACCTTTAGTTACTACAGATGTTTTAACATTTTTATATTTTGTATTAATAGTTTCTAAATGGGTTTATGTGCCATAATTTGCCATAAAATGCCAGTTTATATGTGGAATCATACATCTAACCATGCTAGTGAGGAGCCATGCACGGTTTTACTTTTACCATGAAGTTACAATGTTTTTATTGGAAATACAACAGTTGATATGTAGATATGGGAAGAGCTATATGGTAAATATTCATAAAGGCTGTGAATTATGGACCAAGTTTTCATATCAAAACTGTGCTAAATCTCTCTGAAAGTGGGAAAAAATAACTGGATTTGTCAGTCTTCAGATGACTGTATTTAATCACAAAGAAGCTGATGAAAGGAAACTGTAATAACAGTGAAACTATTCTGACAAGGGTACTAAAGAGTAATATACTCATATAACATGGTATTTACATGATACTTCAAAGGAAAACTTTATGCATGCGCAAAAAAAAACAATAACAACAACAACATGTAACTACTATCATGCATGTGTTAGCTCTATTTTGATCAGTTTTATCAAACATAATGCCGTTGATATCTAAAATGATCTTTCGTGCCAAATGCCAATGTGTCTCTGTCTCCAAACGCAGTGAGCTGCTTAACTAGCCCATAATTTATGTCGTCATCGCGTTAGTGAATCGAATGCTGTTTGTGTAGACAGCTCGCTCTGTTTTGAGGCGCAGCCCTTGTGTCCGTATATCTGCATACATACACACAAAGAACCCGATAAAGCATTATCATACCTTCATACAGGAGAAATATTCTCCAATAACCGCTCACATATGCTGTTCGCTTCCTCTTTGTTCGATATCAAGCGTCATTTGATAACGAATACTTTAAATTCGTCCGCGGTTATTCTATATTTGACAGTTATTTTATACAAAAGCCATTAATTTTGCTTTTAATGGACGTGCAGAGGGCACTTCCTCAACCGCCGGAAGTACGTGTCTGTGAGATACGGAGTGCGTGCATGTGTGATTTTAGGTTCTGATAAGAACAATATAAAAATAATAAAAAGAAAACACTTGTTATTAGATTTATTTGATATCTATAATTTGTTGTATTCTAGATGTCCCTTGTTGATGCACGTTTTACTTGTTTTATCTTTAGGGTTAGATGTTTTAGTGCGCCGAGCACTCCCATGTAAATTATATTTTACTCTCCCTTGTAAGACTCTGTAAGACTTTCTTTCTTATGAGGAACGCAAAAAGAGATGTTTTAATGCATGTCTCTGTCCGTTTGTGTGTCTTCAATGGTAGTGGATAGCTCCTTAAAGGATTTACACAATTAACTATGATTATAATTTTTTTATTTAGCACCTATTTTGTCAAAGATGATTGACGTGCAGCTCTGGGGACATGAGGAAATGAGAGAGACTAGTGCAGTAATTTTAAATTATTTAAAATGTGACTTTTAGACCCACAGTATGTAACAAATAGTCTTTATACTTTTAACCAAGCCTATTCAAATTGCAATCATGTGAACGTTGTTTATATCTTTGGGTATAAAGCCAAGATTTCTCAGGGTTTATTCACTCAGACAGACATACGATTATAGATAGATAGCTAACTAGCTAGAAAGACAGACAGACAGATAAAAGACAGTCAGATAATAGATAGACAGACAGTCAGATAATAGATAGACAGACAGACAGATGATAGCTAACTAAATAGAAAGACAGACGATGATATATAGATGGATAGATACTATAGATAGATTGGTAGACAGACAGACATACAGACAAATAATAGACAGACAGATGATGGTAGACAGATTGATTATAGACAGACAGACAGATGATAGCTAACTAAATAGAAAGACAGACAATGATATATATAGATGGATAGATACTATAGGTATATAGATAGACAGACAGACAGATAGATAATAGACAGACAGATGATAGCTAGCTAGATAGAAAGACAGACGATAATAAATGGATAGATACTATAGATAGATTGGTAGACAGACAGACATACAGACAAATAATAGACAGACAGATGATGGTAGACAGATTGATTATAGACAGACAGACAGATGATAGCTAACTAAATAGAAAGACAGACAATGATATATATAGATGGATAGATACTATAGGTATATAGATAGACAGACAGACAGATAGATAATAGACAGACAGATGATAGCTAGCCAGCTAGAAAGACAGACGATGATAGAATAATAGACAGACAGATGATGATAATAGAGAGATGGATAGACAGATATTAGACAGACAGACAGATAGATATTAATCAGACAGATGATAGCTAGCTCAATAGAAAGACAGACAGACAATGATAAATTGATAGATACTAGATGGATTGATAGACAAACAGACTGATAATAGACAGACTATGTTAAAAAGGCCATTACTAGTAATATGCCTTCTGACATAAATCTTTTTCTTTTGCCGAGATTGATCGACGCACAGCATACAGCATAGCAGCCAATCAGCGTTCGCTGATCTACGTGCATGCGAACATCCCGCCCACAGTGCTCTGTGTGAAGTTGAGAGTTGATTCTGTCGGAGCACTAACGCTGTATTTTTGCCGTTGTAAATAACATTTAGTTGTTAATTTCATGGGTGTTGTGCGTCAATGCAAAGTAAGTGTATTATACTTGATTTCTAGCAATTATATGTGCAATCCTAGACCTGTTCAATATTTAGTTTGCCGTTATAACGAGCATTAGCTCGTTGAGGTTAATTATAGGAGTTGTCACGTCTTTGGAACGATGTTGTGCTGTATATAGGATGTTATATATCTACTTAGTTGTTCATATTGATGTAATCTATGTATATTTCATCGGTGTTTGATGCATTTCAATTGTTAAAGACTGCGTTTGAGGTATTCTGAAGTTGTAAACTACTTAATGCGTGTGCGTGTAACAAGCCCAGACAGAGCACCGCTGACAAACTATGAGACGCAGATCAAACTGTTTAGAGTGTAATTTAATGTATGACATAGCAAGTTTGTTTTTCTTTCTTTATTAATCTCATTTCCGTATTTTGTTCATACTCATCATGTACCTGTTTTAAAACATATAATGTTATTATTATGTATGTTTACACTTGCCTATATTTTCTGTTACCATAGAAAAACCACACCTACTTATACACCTTGATTAACTACTTTGTTATCTGAGTTGATGTGGTGACAAATAAACGGGTTATTAACAAATATCGGACATCTACTGACCAGTCTCTTACCAGACACCCTGTGGCGGGTTTTCAACCTAACTAGCAACATAAATAAATGTGATTGAGCTGTCATCAGTCAATTCATTTCTTCAGACTATGATAGATAGACAAACAGATAATAGACAGATAGATAGATGATAGCTAGCTAGCTTGAAAGACAGACAATGATAGATGGATAAATACTATAGATCGATTTATAGATAGACAGACAAATAGATAATAGGCATAATATGATAGATAGACAGAGAGATAGTAGTTAACTAGATAGAAAGAAAGAAAGAAAGAAAGAAAGAAAGACAGACGATGATAAATGGATAGATACTAGATAGATTGATAGACAGACAGATAGATAGATGATAGCTATCTAGCTAGAAAGACAGATGATGATAGATGGATAAATACTAAAGATCGATTGATAGATAGACAGACAGATAGATAATAGACAGAATAAGATAGATAGATAGACAGAGAGACAGATAGATAGACGATGACAGATAGATAATAGACAGACAGATAGATGATAGATGAATAGATGATTGCTAGCTAGCTAGAAAGATAGATAGATGATGATAGATGGATAGACAGACAGATAATAATAATACATAGACAGACAGACAGATAATAGACAGATAGACAGACAGAGAGATAGATAATAGACAGACAGACAGACAGATAGATAATAGACAGACAGATAGATGATAGCTAGCTAGATAGAAAGACAGACGAAACTACAAACTAAATTATAACAAGACCAAATTAACTTAAACCAATGAAAAGACAAGACTAATAACAAAGTAATCAAACAGTGAACCAATGAAAACAAGACACATGATCAGGGGAAACACATGGCCAGATCACTTGAGGGAACAGGCATTCACATGACATGACACCACATGACCTGAACAGGAACTAAACTTTTCAAATAAAAGACATGAAAACAAGAAAAAAACACATAAATGTGACATATCACATGTGACATGTGATAAGTATCCCCCACTAGGGGCGACTCCTGATGCCCCCAAACATAAACACAAAATTCACAGTGGGTTGTGGGGGCTACATGGCATGACATGGAAACATGGTATAGCAGGATCCTAACTTTGCCATGGTAGGTGTGGATGCTGGACTTTTGAGCGGAGGCGGGCCTGGACCGTGGAGCAGAGGCGGGCCTCGACCGTGGAGTAGGCTGAGGAATGGCTGTGACATGGCATGAAGCAGGCTGAGGTGTTGCTGTGACATGGAGCAGGCTGACTCTGGCTTGGCTGTGACATGGCAGGGAGCAGTCAGACTCTGGCGTGGCTCGAGGGGCAAATCTGTGGAAGGCGGTGACGTGGGAGGCTCGAGGGGCAAAGGTGTATCCGTGGGAGGCTCGAGAGGTGAAGCCGTGGAAGGTGAAGCCGTGGGAGGCTCGAAGGGCGAAGCTGTGGAAGGCGGAGTCGTGGGAGGCTCGAGGGGAAGAGTCTTGGATGACAGGGAAACGACCTCTGTGGTCATGATCATGGGCAGAGACTCGGGAATGACCTCTGTGGTCGTGAGCATGGGCATAGACTCGGGACTGACCTCTGTGGTCGTGAGCATAGGCAGAGACTCGGGATTGACCTCTGTGGTCGTGAGCATGGGCAGAGACTTGGGAATTACCTCTGTGGTCGTGAGCATGGGCAGAGACTACAGAAAGACCTCAGTGGTCATGAGCATGGGCAGAGACTTGCAAACAGAAGCCTTCCTTCTCCTCCGGATGGCCGAAGCTGGCAATGCTGGCTCTGGAATGGACGCGGCTGGCAATGCTGGCTCTGGGACAGACAAGGCTTCCAGATCGTTGGCCGTGGCAGGTGTGGGCATTGACTTGTTGGCCGTGGCAGGCGTGGGCATTGGCTCATTGGCCGTGGCAGGAGTGGCCGCTGGCTCGTTGGCCCTGGCATGCGTGGGTGCTGGCTCATTGGCCCTCTCCCCTACAGTGAATGGTGTACCACCCATCAGTAGGGCAAGGTCGATATACTGAGCAAGGCTGTCTGCACACCAACCGTCAGGCATCAGAGAGGAAATTGGCTCATTCAGCCCAAAACGGAAACAGTCCTTGAAGGGCAACTCATTAAATTCTACCCTGCAGGCCAGAGCGTAGAATACCTCCACATAATCCTCCAGGGGACGACTCCCCTGGCGTAGACGAAGGAGCTGAACTGCTGGGTTCATCTTATGTTGGTCAGGTATTCTGTAGCTAAGCTCAGAAGGCAGTGACAGGCAGACGAAGACGATGAAGAAGTGAGAAACCCAAGTGCAGTTTATTTCCAGAATGTGATAACCAGAAACTCTAACTATAAACATGAACAAAACATAAACGTAACTTGACTTGACTTGACATGGAAAAAACATTACATTTACAATACCTGACAAACAACAATGGCAAACATGAGGGCTTAAATACAAGGACATGGTTAACTGGTAAACAAGACAACCAATCACAAGACTAAACTATAAACAAGATAACAAGACTAAATGAACTTATGAAATGAACTATATAATAACAAAGTAAAGAACAAAACACATAAACGTGACAACTATAGTGAAAGTGACTGAAGTAAATATTAAAGATGGCAACATCCATTACACTGGGATGTCTTATCACAATAAATGGCACATTATCAAATAAACAAGTCCAAATGAGGTGTTCATCATATTACAGAAGCCATATCATCCTGCAGCTCTTGCCTGGTTGGCCACTAATGCAAAGCAGGTTTGAGCCTGGCCAGTACCTGGATGGGAGACCTACTAGGGAAATCTAAGGTTGCTGCTGGAAGTGGTATTAGGGAGGCAAGCAGGGGGTGCTCACCCTGTGGTCTGTGCAGGTCCTAATGCCCCAGTATAATAACAGGGACACTATATTGTAAAAAAAACACTGGCTTTTGGACGAGATGTTAAACCGAGGGCCTGACTCTCTGTGGTAATTAAAAACCCCAGGGCACTTCTCGAAAAGAGTAGGGGTATAACCCTGGTGTCCTGGCCAAAGTTTCCCCCATTGGCCCTTATCATGGCCTCCTAATAATCTCCATCCCTGAATTGGCTAAATCATTCTACTCTCCTCTCCACCAATAGCTGGTGTGTGGTGTGTGTGTGTGGTGGGTGTATTGGCACTCTATATCTGCTGTTGCATCATCCAGGTGGATTCTGCACACCGGTGCTGGTTGAAGAGATTCCCCCCAAGTAAAGTGCTTTGAGTGTCTAGAAAAGCACTATAAAAAGTTTTTATTAATTATTATTAGATCATAATTAGCTGACAGATGCTTTGAATGCTTTTTAACCACATGCAGAGTGCAGCATTTGTTGCGTGGCTCACAATCTTCTGTGAAAGACAGTGGTTTGATCTTCAAATGACACGCTGTTCATATCTCTGTCTCTGAGTTAACAAAGCCACTCATGATTTGAGACACGCTTGTATACAGTGCAGCGTGGCTTTCATGTTAAATCATGAAAGATAAATAGATAGACAGATAGACAATGATAGATAGATAGATAGACAGACAGACGATAGAGAGATAGATTGATTGACAGCCGGACAATATATAGATGTAGATAGATAGAGATAGCCTATAGAAATACAGATGATGATAGATACTGTAGATAGTTAGATTGATAGATAGACAGACAATAGACAGACAGACAGAGAGAGAGAGAGAGAGAGAGAGAGAGAGATAGATAGATAGATAGATAGATAGATAGATAGATAGATAGATAGATAGATAGATGATACTAGGTAGCCAGATAGACAGACAGACAGACAATTGATAACTATATGATATATTGACAGACAGACAGTTGATAGTAGATGATAGATAGATTATTGTGGCAGCGGGGGCATGGTCAAGCGCCCGTCCGGGAGAGAAAAGCGGTAAGGGCGCTCACACCTGAGCTAAATTATGTCTAACACCTGTCTCTAATTGCAGTAGAGCGAGGAGAGCGGATAAAAAGCCAGCAGCCACAGAGCAGAGGGAGACCGACCTACAGCAACCCAGCGTTTCTGTGTTGATGTGTGTGTGTGTGTGTGTGTGCATTATAAAAAGACAATAAAAAAGGCTTACCTTGTGCCGGAGACCTGTTTTCCTGTCCTCTTTTGGAGAAAGCTACTACACTGGTGCCGAAACCCGGAACTTTGATAATGGAACAGAGTCAGCCCCATAGAGTCCTCCCAGCTGGCGGAAGTCCTCCAGTCCCTCGCGACACTCCATCAGAGCCACCAACAATCCCTGCTTGAGCTCCGGCAAGACCAGGACCGCCGGTTCTTCGAAATCATGCGGGCTCAAGCAGAGGACTGGCACGCCATCCGAGCCTCCTCAGCCAGGAGGCCGCTCCAGCCGCAGCCGCGACCCCGGACACCAGCGCCACATTGCCCCCACCAGCGTTACAGAAGATGGGGCCGGCAGATGATCCAGAGGCGTTCATCGATCTGTTTGAACGAACGGCGGAAATTTGGGGGTGGCCCCAAGACCAGTGGGCAGCCCGCCTAGTCCCTCTCTTGTCCGGGAAGCACAGCTCGCGGCGCAACAACTGCCGGCAACAAGCCTCCTGGCTTACCATGATCTGAGGAAAGCCATCTTGCAACGGGTTGGTCGGAGCCCGGAAGAAAGTCGCCAGCTCTTCCGGGCCTTGAAGCTCGAAAAAGCCGACCGCCCGTTTGCGTTCGCTCAGCGGCTCCGTGATGCCTGTCGGAGGTGGCTGCTCGCGCGGGACCGCGACGCCGAGGAACTAGTCGACCAGGTGGTACTGGAGCAGTTTGTCCAGCGTTTGCCCCGAAGACGGCCGAGTGGGTCCAGTGCCACCGCCGGCGCGCTGGAGGAAGCCGTCCGACTCGCGGAGGACCACATGGCGGCGATTCCCAGGGCGGATGAGCCCTCTCTCTCTGTCTCCCCTTCCCCTGTGTCTTCCCCTGTTTTTTTCCCTCCCCTCTTCCCTCTCGCTCTGCTCTCTCCCCAGGGTCCGTTCCTGCCCCGCAGGCGCTGAGCGTTTGTAAGACCAGCTTCCCGGCCTTGGGAACATCCGCCTAGCCCTTCCCCGTCCTTCAGCCGCTCTCCTCCTCAGGTGGGGGCACCCGCCAGCACGGGTGCGGCCGCAGCGCCTGGGCCGGTCTGCTGGAGGTGCGGAGACCCGGACCACTTCCGGGATCAGTGTCCGCTGATGGAAATAGGGGCAGTGGTGCGGGTCTCCGATGTTCCACAGGCTGCCCCCGATCGGGCTGGTGCGTACCAGATTCCGGTAAGAATCCAGGGGGGTACATACCAAGCTTTGTTGGATACCGGCTGTAACCAGACCACCATCCACCAACGCTTGGTTCAACCCGGGGCTTTGGGCTCAGCTAAACTGGTGTTAGCTAAACTGGCAGCTAAGCTGGGATATTCACAAGTATCCCGTGGTGACTCTGGCGATCAAATTCAGGGGAGAAAAACATAGTGTGGAGGCAGCGGTTAGCTCCCGCCTCACCCATCCGCTAATTTTGGGTACGGATTGGCCGAATTTTAGAAAGTTATTGGAGGGAGTTTGTGCGGATGGGTCCTGCGTGAAAGTGAAGGGGTGTGTGATGTGCGATGCTTTGGCGGGGAGGCGGAGCCAGGGCCGCCCTCTGCTGCTCCGAGTGACGTGGGAAGGGGCGAGGTGGACGCTCCTCCTCTCGGGAATTCTCGGAGGGGACTTCCCTTGGAGCAGTCGCGGGATGAAATCCTTAAGCACGCCTTTGACCAAGTGAGAGTAATCGATGGTCAACATCTCCGGCCGGGTGTCGCCGTTTCATACCCGTATTTTTCACTTATTAAAGATCGGTTATACAGGGTGACGCAGGACGCCCAAACAAAAGAGGACAGGAAAACAGGTCTCCGGCACAAGGTAAGCCTTTTTTATTGTCTTTTTATAATGCACACACACACATCAACACAGAAATGCTGGGTTGCTGTAGGTCGGTCTCCCTCTGCTCTGTGGCTGCTGGCTTTTTATCCGCTCTCCTCGCTCTACTGCAATTAGAGACAGGTGTTAGACATAATTTAGCTCAGGTGTGAGCGCCCTTACCGCTTTTCTCTCCCGGACGGGCGCTTGACCATGCCCCTCTGCCACAATTATAAATAGCTAGCTTGATAGACAGACAGTCAGATGATAATAGATGATAGACAGTCAAGCAGATAAAAAAAAGACAGTAATATTAGAAAGTATATTGGAAAAATGTGTTTAAAATGATGTACTCACATTAAATAGTCATAACAGTCTTAAGAGAAAAAGATGCTTTATTCTACTTATTGTATTGACACACAATCATGAGCGCCACTATGATGAGGTCATGTGACCAGTCGAATATAACTTACTTTATGTCAATAATCCCTTGTTGGATATGTTCATTTGCAAATTAATCATGGCATACTGCCAAAAAAACAAAAACAACAACAACAACAAAAAAAAACAATTATGATGGCATGAATAACTGTTTTTTCACTATGCTGCATCTTTGCCACTAGGTGTCAACGTAATCTGCACTGCTCTGTGTGCTGCAAATATCAGTATACTGTGGTCTGGTATGTTACGGTCACATTTGTTATGAGCCAGTTTTGTATGAAAGTAGACAAAGTTAAATAAACATGATAAATAGCCAAAAGGTTAACAGGTATATTAGAAAACAAGCATAATTCAGTCATGCAATCATGATTCATTTATCCTTAAAAACATCCACTCCATTTGTATTTTCAAATTTTAAAGGGATGGTTCACCCTAAAATGAAAATTCTCACATTGTTTACTCACCCTCATGCCATTCCAGATGTGTATGACTTTCTTTTTTCTGCTTAACACAAAAGACAATTTTTTAAATAATATTTCAGCTCTGTAGGCCCTTACAATGCAAGTGAATGGTGACCAAATTTTCGAGCTCTAAAAAGGAATTAAATGCAGCATTAAGGTAATCCATAAGACACCAGTGTTTACTCCATGTCCTCTGAAGCAATCTAAGCAGTTTTGGATGAGAACAGACAAATAATGTTAGGCTATTCACTGTACATCTTGCCATTGCTGTCTCTAGGCACGATCATGATTCCAAGCTCGATTACACTTCCATGTGCTTGACGCATGCGTAGAGCATGAGATAGAGCTAGAAAGTGCAACTGAGCTTGAAATCATAATCGGCAAGGAGACTGCAGATGTCAAAATTTATAGTGAAAAGGGAGTTTTTGTCTGTTCTTACCCAAAACCAATTGGATTGCTTCAGAAGACGCTGACTTTATGTGCTTTTTAGAGCTTAAACAGTTTGGTCACCTTTCACCTTTCTATAGATCTGATTTTGTTCTGCATAAGAAAGAAATTCATACACATCTGGGATGGCATATGGGTGAGTAAATGATGAGAGCATTTTTGGGTGAACGAGCCTGTTAAGTTTTCTCTGTCCAATATTCTTTTCTTCATTCACTGAATGTCAATACTATTTCCAGAGAGGCTTAGAAGGGGGAAATAGACGTCAGCAGACTCTGTAGGTATAAAAGGACAAATAGTATTTAAACACTGTGTATGTGTAATTTCACCTATTTACAGATTTACTTAATTATCATCAAGAATACCTCTGCATGGTCTCCTTTTAAAAACAACATCATCAATTGCAATATCACTTCTTATCGATGTTCCTCTGGTGGCTTCAAACACAATCTAAGTTATGATGACAAACACATAATATATTACAAAAAATGAGACTGACTTTTCAAACTAAAATTGTTCATAAGGACCCCATAAATGGCTTGATGAGCCCTATTTCTCACTGAACATTGTTGTGGAGTATCGAACAAAAATAGTGATGCTAGGAACTTAACTACGTTTTTCAGTAACATAAAGTTTGTCAAAACAGTAGCTTTTCCAGCAGCAAGCTACTTTTTCCAAAGAGTATCAGTGTAGCGCAACAAAGCGCTACATTGCTGTTTTAATATCACATTGTTCCCGCATGCAGGCCGCATCCATATTAATACGTTTTTGTTTGATTTCACTACGTTTCATTTCGAATTCACTAATGAGCCAAAACATTATGTCCAGCTGCCTAATATGCTAGGGTACGATTCACTGTGTGTTGTGACACATTCTTCCTGTAACCATCATTAAAATTTGCTGTGACTTGTGCTACAGTAGACCTTCTGTTGGTTCAGACCAGACATGATAGCCTTTGATGCCCTCGCGCATCCATGAGCCTTGTGCGCCCAACACCCTGTCGCCAGTTTGTGGTTTGTCCCTCCTTGGACCACTCTTGGTAGGTACTCACCACTGCTGACTGGGAGCACCCCACAAGCCTTACTGTTTCAGAGATGCTCTTACCCAGTCGTCTGGCCATAACAATTTGGCCCTTGTCAAAGTCGCACTCTCTTCCCCTGTCTTCCTGGAGGGGGGGCGTTGCCCTTCAGGCCATGCCTGCCGGCAGATCTTCCCTGCCTTTCTGTAGCCCTGGGAGAGATGAGGAGCTGAAAAGGGGAGAGGGAAAGAGCAAGGCAGAAAGACAGAGAGTTATCTTGATTCTGAGATAACCTTGGAGGAGCTTGGCGGGGTAATTAAGGCCTTGCCTACAGGCAAGGCTCCGTGGCAACCTCGCCTCCTGGTAGATGGCAGCGAGCTCCCCTGCTTCCCGGCAGATGTCAGTGGTTGTTCCACCTCCTGGCGGACAGCAGCAAACTACCCCGCCCCCTAGTGGATGGTAGTGGCTCCTCCGCCCTCTAGCGACTGGCAGCAGATTCTCCACTTCCTGGTGGACAGCAGAGAGATCCCCCGCCCCTGGCAGACGGCAGTGGACTGCAGCGGGCTCTCCTGTACCACTGTATCATACTTCCTTGGCGTCGTGATCTTCCACCAGTGGCGAGGGGTCTGACGGCGCATCTTCTTCTATTCCTGGGTTTCAAGTGTAACAGGGTTTGGGAAAGGAGGAGGTGGGAACCAGTTCAACACTCAACATGACTTTAACTATAACATAACATCAACCTGGAACATAATAACAGACATCGACCATGAACACACACACACACCTCCGTATGTGTGTCTCTCTTTCTCTGCATCCCCGGCTCCTCCTCTTATCGCTCTCCCTCTGATTGGGCTTCCCAGCGCCAGGAGTGCACCCTCATGGCCCGGCCATGCCCTCTTCCTCATCATAATAAACTATAGTCATATAGTATGAATTAACCTCTTCACGAACCCAGTCGGGAAGGGAGTTTATTTATAATGAAAGTGCTTGTGATTTGGCCAGAATGCATTCTTACACATTATTTCTAGGTTGAAAAACCTTGCGAATATGTTTTGAGAAGACCATCCTACTGCAAAACATATGGCTTGTAAAGACACACTGTTCGTCCAAGCCCATGAGGAGGCCATGCCTCCAGTTGAGTGTGCTTTAACATCAATTGGGCAAACCCTGCGACTCATTAGCCAGGGCAATTGCATCAACGATCCAGTGAGAAAGTATTTGCTTGGAGATGGACATTCCTTTCATGCATCGTGCATAGCACACAAAGAGCTGATGTATGCGTGTAGTGCCCGCACAGGGCATGAAAAACACAAGGATTGTTCCTCATCTAAATTAAATGGAGGAGGGAAGAAAGCTTGAAGGTGAACCACCTGCACTCTGATGGGCATGGTTAGAACCTTAGGCACATAGCATTTTCTGGGTTTGACAGTGGATTTTAAAAGACCGGGGCCAAACTCCAGACATGAAATTGTCAATTGATAGTGCATGTAAGTCACCAGCCCGTTTTACTGAGGCCAGAGCCAGCAGTAGTGCAGTTTTAATGGACAGCATGCGCATATCAACAGAGACCAAAGGCTTGAAAGGGGACCCTGTAAGCACTTTTAGGACCAAAGTTAGGTCCCAGATCTGGAATGCAGTTGACCGATGTGGATTTAAACGTCTTGCTTTATGTTTAAATCAGTGGCACCAGCTTCAGGTGTGTGATATGCAGATATAGTTGCCACATAAACTTTGAGCATTGATGGAGTGAGTCCTGCATCTAATCACTCTTGAAGAAATTTGAGAATTTCATGTATGGGGCAAATGCTATACTATACTGTGTCTTTGCCATGTGAAAGACACCAATCAGTGAACACATTCCATTTTAGCACATAGAAGTGTCTTGTGGATGGCGTTCTGGCCTGCAAAATGGTGTTCTTGACTGAATGCATCAGTTCTGGTGAGTTTAACATGCTCTGTTCAGGGGCCACACATGCAGTTTCCACAGCTTGGGCTGTGGATACCAGATTGTGCCTTTCGCCTGAAAGAGGAGCTCCCTCCTCAGCGGTATTTCCCATGGCGAGCTGTATAATATCTCTATCATTTCTGGAAACCATCATTGATTGGGCCATTTCAGGCCAGTAGTGCCTCTGACTAGCTAGTAATAACCAATCTCTAAGGTAATTCAAAACACACACACCATTCATTTTCAATGGAGCGAGCACCGCATCGATACATTTTGTGAAAGTGTGGGGAGCCAGAGACAGACTGAACTGAAGGACTTTAAACTGATATGCAGTTCTATCAAACACAAATTAAAAAATCCACCTGTAACTTGGTGCATTGGTACATGAAGTATGCGTCCTTAAGGTCTATTGACGCAAATCCAGATGGATGTGCGATAAGATCTGTTTTTGAGTTAATATTTTGAATTGGCGCATCGCAAATGCTCTATTCAAGCGTCTCAGGACTAGAATGGGCCGAAGCCTGCCGTCCTTCTCCAGAAAGAGGAATTAACATCTGTAAATCCCACTGTGTGTGTCGCAGTCTGTGCACGCAACATGGCATATCATGTCAGATTGTGTTTGATCGTTGTAATCACCAGCTCTGACACACCCATGAGGACTTGCCATGCATTTGTGCAGCAGGACAACTGGCTTATTAATTCATAGGAAAAAACCTCTATAATTTTTTGCAAGAAGATTGTGTATTTGGCTCCTAACACTGGAGCATATTCGGACGGAACCGTGGAAGACAGAACACTGTTGAAACGGGGCAACTGACATGCAACTTGGATCGTATAAACATGTTCGATGATTTTTAGTACCCAGTGGGAATGGCAGTAAGAGCTTTCCATGCGTCCACGTAACGTGATAGAGGGCAATTTGGTATGTTCATAGTATGATATAATGAAGCACTCACCATTGGGAAGCGGTTGTGCATAATGGGGGGGGGGGTCCCTTTGGCCCAGGGCTTGCACTGAGGCGGCTGCCTTCATTTGGGCCGTGGCTTGAGTGGCTTTACCTTTACCTGGCGGCGCTGAGGCAGCTGATGTTTGGTTTTTAGCCGGGCGCAGGACCAAGACAGAGTGGGAGCAAGCTGGTTGTGAAGAAGTCTCATAAACTGTGATTGTTTCTGATTCGTGATGTAGCGCTGAGCAATTCTATTCACAGAGCCTCCGAAAAGGCTGGATACTTTTCAAAGTAGCTTCCTCAACACTTCTACTGAAACAGGAAGTAGCTTTACATCACAGCTGTAAATCTTGTATTATTAGCTATTTCTAGTCAGAGGTAAGTGTTATTGGGGAGGGACATTCTAATTTTAGAGAGGATTTTATTGGACAATTTGGATATGTCTGTGAGTCAGTATGAGTCAATCAATGTTTTTAGTCCATTTTCTCTAAAGAAGACGCAAAACTCCAAAATTTGGTGACATACTGTAGGGTTTTAAAGGTAATGTAGTTCCATGCAACTGACCTGGTGTTGTTGGTCATACTGGTACGTTACTGATGCTCTGAGCCAGGAGATGCCCTGCTCTCCATGGCACGTCCATAACAGTTTGTCCTCATTCTCTTGTCCAGTCTGGAGGTAAACACTTAACTGGCCCGTCCCAGAGCCATACATGTGGTAGTAAAATTGCAAGCAGTGTGGCTCTTTAGAACCCCGCAGAGAGCTGGAGAGGAGGCTAGCTTTGTGACCAGGCAGCATCAGTGATGCCTCAATGTGCAAATAATGACCTACAACCAGAAAAAAAAGATTTCAAAGATTTAAAGGAAAGATCCTGGTTCAATATATTCAAAAAGTTAAGCTTTGATGACATCATCCAAAGCATGCCCCATAGACTTCCTTTGTTAGTGCTTTACTGAAAATACATTTTTTGCTTGTTTTTACTCACTGAAGGGTGAGGCATGCCATAGATGCAGTTGATTGGTCATAACTTGTTTTGAACCTGGAATATTCTTTTACTCCTTTCAGATGAAATTACTTTTTACAAAGTAAAGTGACTTTTTACTTTGTGAATGTGTAAACTGACCTAATCCAGTGGTGTGGTCTCCTCTCGGTCCTGTGAAGGAGGTTGGTGTTGCTCCTTTGGCCAGCATCCATTTGCCTGAGCCCCCTTCCTTATCTTGAGTGTATCCACAAAAACCAGCCTCAAAATCACAGTGAGATGGGCCTGACAGAGAAGATGCTGGGAACACAGAGAATTTCTGCATTTCTATTTTCAGTCGAAGTAAAAAGTTTGCAATGAACTGTGTCTTCTAATAAATTAACTTGTTTACCTAATGGTAGATTACAGTCTCCAAGGCTGACTTCGATGTCATCGAGACCAACAGGGCCACAACTCCAAATGTTTTTGCATGTACTGATGAAAACCACCTTCACGGCCGCCAGTGATGTGGAAAGAACATATAATTGAGGAAGATCAGCAAGCAAACTCAAAGGGGGGAATTCACTAAGAATGAATTGTGACATTAGCATTGTTTATTTGCACTCTGCATTTTTTTAGAGCCTCCTTCACTAAAAGCATTTTACAAATCAGGAAACGTTCTAGGTTGTGGAGGATACAGCAGACTACCATAACCTGGCATTCTTTACTGGAATTAAACAAAAAAAGGGTCTGTTCCAAAACCTAGTGAGATTCCTCTGTAGGCGCATTTAAGACATCATAGTGGCACTTCCGATGCAATGGCTTTTTCAGAAGATCTTAATTATGCTGCCTCCTAAGATATCTAGTTTTGTCCAAATTCTATGGTAGCATTGTATGTATCCTTCCTAGGGTAAGTGATCCCAGGAGGTGGAAAAATAAATCCAAGATGGCGGATGGAACAAGAGAAAATTTGATTATATACTTTTAATATATTTAATTCTGTAAAGTATTGCTAAATCTAGTTTAATATGAAAGAAAATTTGGGCATTTTATTTTATTAAATGTGTGTGTGCTATATATATATATATATATTCATGCTCATTAGAATATTGCGTCGCTCCTCTAGCTTCACCTGTATTGAATCAGTAGTGAGTCGAGACTCCCATGCGCTACGCGTGAGGAGCGCTATTTGAATGAGACGTAGAGCTGCTGCCTTTGTAGAAAATTCTAAATCGGTCCCTTATGAGGCTCCATTTGAGTTAGGAGTTGTTTTATTTGTTTTGGAGCAGTGCAATGTTTTTAATTTATCATTATAAATAGTGCTTATAAAATGACATAAAAATAGTATTGCAGGTTGTTAGTGATTAAGATGTAGGTTTTTGAGCTGAATACCATGTGCAAATGTGTCGAGCAACAAAAAAGCATCATAAAAGGGTTTAGAACAACATTCACATTTTACTTAAGATTATATTTTTTTTGCATAAAAGATTACAGAATTTTAAGTTTAGGTGAACTAAACCTTTGTTCCAATGGTGTTTACACCATCTTACCTGAGCATTCTTCTGGGTTTGTATGGTCAGTTCAACTGCAATCCAAACATTTCTTATATTCTCGTTCTGGGTCCAGATTTGTTCTGGTTTCGTATTATCTGTGTTATACAGATACACTGCCAATACTTGGTCTGTTCCACTAAGACTTCGCAGGGAGTAGTAGAACTTCAGACAATATTTCTGATTCTTGGCCATTGGCGGACCAAACAAACGGCTGACATATCGAGACTGTAAGTTGAAGCGGGAGTTTGCCAAAAGGAAAGAACCTGTTCAGAACAAATAAATAATGTTAGCTTCATACGCTTTAAAAGGAGCTCAGATTTAAACTGTGAAATTTAAACTTGCACCTGCTCCTCTGGTATGGTCTCCAGTGCTGTAGATGTTGGGCCTGATGGAGACTCTCCTCCACTGTGAACCATCTGACTGTTTCTGAGTGTACTGACAATATCCCCACTCAAAGTCACAGTTTGCCACTGATGGATTAAAGGTTGGCTCTAAACGGTTACACAGGAACTGGGTTAATTACTACTTATACGTTTCTGATATTGTTTGTATATGTCTTATACAGAGCTCAGACTTGGCATGAGGTGTTTAGTCATACCTGTTTCTGCATTACAGAACTCTGGAGAGAAGGAGATGTTATCAAGAACCATGTAACCTCCATGTGGACTGTTGAATGCCACCTCAAACACCAGCTTGGAACATGAAACACACATGCATAAAAACGTATTACACAGCTCTCTTTAATACTAATTGATTGGTCAATTACAAAATGGTCAAATATTTTGTATAATGACAGCTAAACTGTATAACTGACCATCGTCCCAGTCAACAGACTTCCCAAATGGTAAATGGTCTGCACTTATATAGTGCTTTTTTAACCTTAGCGGTTTTAAAAGTACTTTACACTGTGACTCTCTCACACACACACACACACACACACACACACACACACACACACACACACACACACACACACACACACACACACACACACCAATGGTAGCAGAGTTGCCATGCAAGGCGATAGCCTGCCATTGGGAGCAACTTGGGGTTTGGTGTCTTGCCCAAGGACACTTTGGCATGTGGAGTCATGTGGACCAGGAATCAAACCACCAACCCTGCGATTAGTGGCCAACCAGCTTTACCACCTAAGCCACAGCCGCCACAGATGTGCTAGTTTCATAATATGTGTCACCTTACACTATTTGTCACATAATAAAACATTTCAACTGTTTTATAGACAAAAAAAATCAACTATGCAGATTTTGTATTGCATAATCTTATGATACAAAAAACACTTTTATAGAAAGACTTTATTGTATAATCTTATAGTTTATACAATAAAGTCTTTCTATAAAAGTGTTTTTTGTATCATAAGATTATGCAATACAAAATCTGCATAGTCGATGTTTTTGTATTTTAAAAGATTATACAAGAAAATGATTTCATAGGTTTTTGTATCATATGACACATGATTCAATTTTCATAGATTTTTTTTTGTATCATATAAAATTATATAAAAATGTTTCATATCATAAAGGATTATTGTAAGGAAGACGATGGAGATCAGACTGAGGTTAGGACCCAAATGCTGGGACTTTTAATGGAAGAACCAAAACAGGCTACAAAAGGCAACAGCCCAAGAAAAACAGGATAAATAGCAAAACTAAATCCACAAAGATGTTGTAATAACCCTCACGGGAAAGAGGACAGGAAATTAGATTTCAACAAAATGGTAAGGCTTTAATTGCCGTCTTTCTCATAAAAGTTTACACAAATTGTCACACAACACAAGCACACTGGGTTGGCTTGTCGGGTTCTCTCGACTGAAGGCTCTGTCTCTGCTTTTATGCCGCTCTCCTCGTGCTCACTGGAATTAGAGACAGGTGTTAGGCATAATTTAGCTCAGGTGTAAGCGCCCTTACCGCTTTTCTCTCCCGGACGGGCGCTTGACCACGCCCCCGCTGCCACATACCCCCACTGCCGACTCAGGCCGGGGCGCCATCCGGCCTGCTTACCACCCCCCCCCCCCATTTCTGGAGAGAAAGTCGGCGACAGCCATCTGCACCCCCGGTCTGTGGACCACCTTGAATTTAAAGGGCTGGAAAGCCAGGTACCAACGGGTGATCTGGGCGTTAGTATCTTTCATGCGGTGGAGCCACTGGAGTGGGGCGTGATCTGAGCAGAGGGTGAAGGCCCGCCCCAGCAGGTAATACCGGAGGGTGAGGACCGCCCACTTGATGGCCAAACACTCCTTCTCCACGGTGCTGTACTTCGTCTCCCTCAAAGAGAGCTTCCGGCTAATGTACAGCACTGGGCGCTCCTCCCCCTCCACCACCTGCGAGAGTACGGCCCCCAGCCCTCTGTCTGAAGCGTCCGTCTGCAAAATAAAAGGGAGAGAGAAGTCAGGTGCATGTAAAAGCGGCCCCCCACAAAGTGCAGCTTTAACCCGCGTAAACGCCTGTTGGCACTGCTCCGACCACTGGACCGGATCTGGAGCCCACTTTTTAGTGAGGTCAGTCAGCGGGCTGTTGACATCCGAAAAATTAGGCACAAACCTTCTATAATAGCCAGCCAGCCCCAGGAACTGCCTCACCCCCTTTTTGGTCTTGGGTCTAGGGCAAGTCGCAATCGCCGCGGTCTTATCAATTTGGGGACGCACCTGGCCATGACCCAAGTGGAACCCCAGATACCGTACCTCCATACGCCCAATCGCGATACTTCTTGGGGTTTGCTGTGAGCCCCGCCCGCCGCAGCGATCTCAGGACGGCCCTCAGATGTTGCATGTGCCGCTGCCAATCATTGCTATAAATAATGATATCGTCTAAATAGGCAGCAGCGTAAGCGGCGCGTGGTCTGAGGATCCTATCCATGAGTCGTTGAAACGTGGCTGGCGCCCCAAACAAACCGAAAGGAAGCGTCAGAAATTGGTGTAATCCAAACGGCGTAGTGAAGGCCGTTTTCTCACGGGATATTGGTGTCAAGGGGATCTGCCAATAACCCTTCGTTAAATCCAAGGTCAAATAAAAACAAGCAGTACCTAACCGATCGAGCAGTTCATCAACATGGGGCATTGGGTACGCGTCATATTTAGACACCGCGTTAACTTTTCTATAATCCACACAGAATCGAACAGACCCATCGCTCTTGGGAACAAGAACAACCGGGCTGGACCAATCACTGTGGGATTCCTCTATTACTTCCATCTCAAGCATCGCATCTAATTCCTCCCGAACTATTTTCTTTTTATGTTCGGGTAAGAGATAGAGGCGGCAACGTACCACCACTCCTGGCTCGGTCTCGATGTGGTGCTGTATGATGTTTGTACGGCCCGGTAGAGGGGAAAACGCATCTGTAAATTCCTTCTGTAATTCGGAAACCTCTGTGAGTTGACATGGTGAGAGGTGATCTCCACAAGTAACCGGAGTGTTAAGATTGCAGTTTTTGTTTACCTCCGGCCCGAGCTCCGCCCTCTCCGGAACTACCGTAGCCAACGTCACAGAGGCCGCCTCCTCCCTCCATAATTTCAGGAGGTTGAGGTGATATATTTGACGTGTGCCCCCTCTATCGGTACGTTTACCCTCATAATCGAGTTCACCTACTTGTCGTGTGACCTCAAAGGGTCCTTGCCACTTGGCGAGCAATTTAGAGCTGGATGTTGGGAGTAATACAAGCACCTTATCTCCCTGTGCAAATTCCCGTTGCCGAGCACCCCTGTCATACAGCCGGCGTTGGCGTTCTTGAGCCTGGAGCAGATTCTCCTGTGTTAGTTGCCCCAGTGTGTGGAGTTTTGCTCTAAGATCGAGAACAAACTGAATTTCATTTTTGCTATTAGAATGTCCCTCCTACCAAACTTCACGGATGACGTCAAGGACCCTGCGTGGGCGTCGCCCGTACAGCAGCTCAAATGGGGAGAACCCTGTGGAGGCTTGTGGGACCTCTCGTACTGCAAACAACAGGGTGTCCTGCCACTTATCCCAATTTCTAGCGTCATCGTGTACGAATTTACGAATCATTTTCTTGAGCGTTTTATTAAATCGTTCCACTAGGCCATCGGTCTGGGGATGGTAAACGCTAGTGCGAATCGACTTAATGCCCAAGAGCTCGTAAAGTTCGCGGAGTGTTCATGACATGAAAGTCGTGCCTTGATCGGTGAGGATTTCTTTCAGAATCCCCACCCGGGAGATTATCTTGAAGAGTGCCCCTGCAACACTACGTGCGGAGATGTTGCTCAGGGGCACTGCTTCCGGATATCATGTCGCGTAATCCACTAGGACTAACACGAAGCGATGTCCGCATGCTGACCGTTCTAATGGCCCGACGAGGTCCATTCCAATTCTTTTGAAGGGGACCTCGATCAATGGTAGAGGGCGCAATGGCGCTTTTGGGGTGGCTGGTGGGTTTACCAGCTGACATTCATGGCACGCCGCACACCACCTGCAGACGTCACCGCCAATGCCCGGCCAATAGAAATGGGCTATTAGACAGAGACGTGTTTTTCGTTCCCCTAGGTGACCGGCCATAGGATTATAGTGAGCCGCCTGGAAAACCATTTCCCGGCGGCTCCGTGGAATCAATAATTGTGTCACTTCCTCCTTTGTTTGAGCGTCCTGCATCACTCTATATAGCTGATCTTTAATCATGGCAAAATATGGGTTGACCATCAACTACTCTCACTTGGTCAAGAGCATGTTTAAGGGTTTCATCCTGCGACTGCTCTAGAGGGAAGTCACCCTCAGGGAATTCCCTGAGAGGAGGGGTGGCCACCTTGCCCCTTCCCTCGTCATTCAGAGCAGCCAAGGACGGCCCCGGCTCCGCCTCCCCTGCCAAATCATCGCACACCGCACACCTCTTTATGCAGGACCCATCCACGCAAATACCCTCTAAAATATCTCTAAAATTCGGCCAATCAGTACCCAAGATTAGCGGATGGGTGAGGCGGGAACTAACCGCTGCCTCCACACTATGGTTTCTTCTCCTGAATTTAATCGCCAAAGTCACCATGGGATACTTGTGAACATCCCCGTGCACACACCTCACCCTCACCAGTTTAGCTAAACCCAAAGCCTCGGGTTGAACCAAGCGTTGGTGGATGGTGGTCTGATTGCAGCCGGTATCCAGCAAAGCTTGGTAAATACCCCCCCTGATCCTTACCGGAATCCGGTACGCTCCAGCCCGATCGGGGGCAGCCTGCAGGACGTCAGAGACCCGCACCACCATCCCCACCTCCATCAGCGGACACTGATCCCGGAAGTGGTCCGGGTCCCCGCATCTCCAACAGGCCGGCCCAGGCGTTACGCCCGCACTTGTGCTGGCGGGCACCCCCACCTGAGGAGGAGAGCGGCTGAAGGACGGGGAAGGAACATTCTCCCAAGGCCGGGAAGCTGGTCGCACATACACTCCACGCCTGCGCGGGGCAGGAACGGGCCCTGGGGAGAGAACAGAGCGAGAGAACACAGGGGAGGGGGAGGAGGGGGATGCAGACACAGGGGAAGGGGAGAGAGAGAAGAGGGCTCGTCCGCCCTCGGGATCGCCGCCAAATGGTCCTCCGCCAGACGAACAGCCTCCTCCAGCGACGCGGGGCGGTGGCACTGGACCCACTCCGCCGTCTTCCGGGGCAGCCGTTGGACGAATTGCTCCAGTACCACCTGGTCGATCACTCCCTCGATGTCGCGGTCCCCCGCGAGCAGCCACCTCCGACAGGCGTCCCGGAGCCATTGAGCAAATGCAAACGGGCGATCAGACTTTTCCAACTTCATGCCCCGGAAGAGCTCCGACCGACCCGATGCAGAATGGCTCTCTTCAGGTCTGTATAGGCCAGGAGGTTCGTCGCCGGCAGTTGTTGTGCCGCAAGTTGAGCTTCCCCGGACAGGAGAGGAATTAGGCGGGCTGCCCACTGTTCGAGAGGCCAGCCCCAGATTTCTGCCGTGCGCTCGAACAAATTGAGGAAGGCCTCCGGATCATCTGCTGCCCCATCTTCTGTAACGTGGGCGGGAGCAGCGTAGCGCGGGTGTCCGGGGTCGCGTTTGTGGCCGACGCGGTCTCCTGGCTGAGGAGGCTCCGGATGGCGTGCCGGTCCTCTGCCTGAGCCCGCATGATTTAAAAAAAACGGCGATCTTGGTTTTGCCGGAGCTCAAGCAGGGACTGCTGGTGGCTTTGGTGGAGCGTCGCGAGGGACTGGAGGACCTCCGCCAGCTGGGAGGACTCTATGGGGCGATCTTTCTCCATGTTTGGAACTTTTTTAATTCCCAGGTTTTGGCACCAGTGTATTAACCCTCATGGGAAGGACGACAGGAAACGAGATTTCAACAAAAAGATAAGGCTTTAATTGCATCTTTCTCATAAAAGTTTACACAAATTGTCACACAACACAAGCACACTGGGTTGGCTTGTCGGGTTCTCTCGACTGGAGGCTCTGTCTCTGCTTTTATGCCGCTCTCCTCGTGCTCATTGGAATTAGAGACAGGTGCATAATTTAGCTCAGGTGTAAGCGCCCTTACCGCTTTCCTCTCCCAGACGGGCGCTTGACCACGCCCCCGCTGCCACAGATGTATTTTACACAGGAGAAGAACTGGGTAAGTAGTGTCCCAAAACAAGACTAGACAACTAAAGACTATATTCAAGGGGTATAAATACACAGAGGAACTAATGAACTAACAACAAACAGGTGTGAGTGATTTGACTGAAACTAGGTCAGAAGGCTGGACAGGCAGATCTGTTGAGTGTGGGAGATGAAGAGACTGGTGAGGGTATAACAAGGAATGATTCGGAGGCCCCTGACAGGTAGGTCTGGGAGACTATGGTGGAATTCGGAGAGGAGGGCCGGATCTAAGATGTCATCCCTGGAAACCCAATACTGCGCCTCTAAACAGTACCCTTCTCATTCCACTAGATCCTGTAGCTTCCCCTGTCGACGTTAGCAGTCCACGAGTGTCTGAACTGCATAATCCGGACCATCCTCCAGAAGCAGCGGAAGAGTAGGAGCATTCGTCTCACGGGTCCCTATGGAAAATGGAGATTAAGAAGGCAGGTAAGGCTTCAATAGGAAAAGATGAAAAGGAGAAATTCGGTATTGACGAGGGAGTTGAAGTTGATAAGTCCTGGATCATCCTCTCGGTTTACCCATTCGACCGAGGATGGAAGCTGGATGGTGACTGACACTTCAAGAAGACTGAAGGAATTCCAGACCCGGAAGATGAACGGGGGACCTATCTGACACATTGTCATCGGGTAGGCCATAATTCCAATGAAGTCTACACCTCTATGGGACCAGGGTCTCTGAGGAACCGGTAAAGGCAAAACATTGCCAGCAGGGAGATGAAGAGGTACCTTGGTGGTAGAGAATTCCGAGCAGGTATGTACAAAGTTGGTCACATCCTTTGGAAGACGGGACCACCAGTACTTACCTTAGTAAGCCAGTCCAAGAGTCGAAGTCGAACGGCACTCAAGGCATACAGTTGAAGTCAGAAATGTACATACACCTTACCCTCAGTTAACTCAGTCCTGACATTTACTCGTATAAAACATTTCCTTTCTTAGGTCAGTTAGGATCACTACTTTATTTTAAGAATGTGAAATGCCAGAATAATAGTAGAGAGAATTATTTATATCAGCTTTTATTTCTTTCATCACATTCCCAGTGGGTCAGAAGTTTACATACACTGTTAGTATTTGGAAGCATTGCCTTTAAATTGTTTAACTTGGGTCAAACGTTTTGGGTAGCCTTTCACAAGCTTCTCACTTAATAAGTTGCTGGAATTTTGGCCAATTCCTCCAGACAGAACTGGTGTAACTGAGTGAGGTTTGTAGGCCTCCTTGCTCGCACAAACTTTTTCAGTTCTGCCCACTCGGACTGAGGTCAGGGCTTTGTGATGGCCACTCCAATACCTTAACTTTGTTGTCCTTAAGCCATTTTGCCACAACTTTGGAGGTACGCTTGTGGTCATTGACCATTTGGAAGACCCATTTGCAACTGAGCTTTAACTTCCTAGATGATGTGTTGAGATTTTGCTTCAATATATCCACATCATCTTCCTTCCACATGATGCCATCTATTTTGTGAAGTACACCAGTCCCACCTGTACCTCCACAACATGATGCTGCCACCCCCATGCTTTACGGTTGAGATGGTGTTCTTTGGCTTGCAAGCCACACACTTGTTCCTCCAAACATAATGATGGTTATTATTAACAGTTCAATTTTTGTTTCTGCAGACCAGAGGACATTTCTCCAAAAAGTAAGATCTTTGTCCCCAATGTGTACTTGCAAACTGTAGTTTTTTTTTATTGTGGTTTTGGAGCATTCTTCCTTGCTGAGCAGCCTTTCAGATTATGTCGATATAGGACTCAATTTACTGTGGATATAGATACTAGTCTAACTGTTTCATCCAGCATCTTCACAAGGTCCTTTGCTGTTGTTCTGGTTGATTTGCACTTTTCACACCAAACTACGTTCATCTCTAGGAGACAAAATACGTCTCCTTCCTGAGCTGTATGATGGCTGCATGGTCCCACGGTAAATATACTTGCGTGCTATTGTTTGTACAGATGAACTTTGTACCTTCAGGCATTTGGAAATTGCTCCCAAGGATGAACTACACTTGTGGAGGTCTACAATTATTTTCTTAGTTCTTAGCTGATTTCTTTAGATTTTTCCATGATGTCAAGCAAAGAGGCACTGAGTTTGAAGGTAGGCCTTAAAAGTATAGTCTAAGAGGACAACAGAGGAGAAGGAAGAGATAGTATGGCGCTGAGTGACACACAAATGAAAAGGTTTGACCAGGACCAGGATGCACTGCACTGAGTTTACCTAGATTCTCGGTGGACAAACAGGATAAGCAGGAAGGACATGACTTGCTGCTCCACATTACAGACAAAGGTTTCACTCCAGCCTTCATTTGAGTGGACCAGAGCTGCATGGGTTCTTTCCTGGAAAGACAAGCAGAGGTGCCATCCCATCAAGAAAGAGATCAATCACCACTATAGTGTGAAACCGATCATTGTCTGTTTTGACAGGATTGGAGACGGTGGTCTACTTGGATGGAGAGTTGTACGAGCTGCTCCAGCCCCACTGAGACATCCTTTCCAGCCAGTAAAGCATGGTTTAAACCCTAGCAGTGGGTAGTGATCAGAGCTACTAGTGGCAGCCAGGATGTGGAACCATGTTGCTAAGGACAGACTCCCTTTTCTGAGGTGGGACTGGGTGTTCAGAGGAGTGTTACATGAAGGAGTCGACTGACAATAGAACCATGCCACCCTGCTGCATTGCCCTACTGTATTGCCTCACCTGACAGTAGGGAGATGATGAGCTATATTGCTCCGGTACCCCAGAGTAACTAGATGGTGTGGCCAGAGGACTGGAAGGTGGAGGAAATGTGGAGGTTGATTCGGCACTGAAGCCTGGTGAGAGCCCTTAGCCTGAGGGATGGATCCCGCTGGGTCCATGACGATCTGATGCAGATCAGACAGGGGTTAGGACCCAAATGCTGTGACCTTTAATGAAAGAACCAAAACAGGCTACAAAAGGCAACAGCCAAAGAAAAGAAGAATAAACAACAAAAATAAATCAACAAAGAAACTTTTTACACTGAAGAACTAGGTCAGTAGCATCCCAATACAAGACTAGACAACTAAAGACTGAATTCAAGGGGTATAAATATACAGAGGAACTAATGAACAAATGACAAACAGGTGACGCTGGAGAGGTGGATCTGTTGAGAGTGGGAGATGGAGAGACTTGTAAGGGTGTCACAGTTATATGTACATTTGGAAATATTTTTTTTATCGTATAACATAAGATACAACTTCTAGATTTTTTTTGTTTTGTATAAGATTACACCATAAAACAATGTGAAGAAGATTTTTTGTTTTGTATAAGATTACAGATAAATCATTTTCATAGAAGATTTTGGGTTGCGGAAGACATGGGTTGCGGAATGAACCGCCCCTCCCTCTTGTCATGATTGCACCACCTCTTAGGGCTGTCTTTCAACCATGCTCACAATGTGAGTGTGCTGGAGACAAGGATAGGCACAACTTTATGATTCGGCCTGGTTGAGGAAATGTTAGCATAGTTCTAGCGGGAGACTCGCAGCTGTACATCATCACGCCATTATCTAATTAGCTCCTAGCCAATCATTCATCTGCCATTGCTTTAAAAGCCTACTTACAATCTACCAATTTGCTGTTTCATTGTGCCAACATGTAACCTCCAACTCTCCACCGCTACCAGTCAAGCCCTATCCTGCACGGGGGTAGGCTCAGGAAGAACGACCAGCCCCTCCCTCTCGTCATCATCGCCCCACCTCTGAAAATTGTATAGAAGATTTTTTTTATCGTAAAAGATAATACGAGGTTTTTCGTATCTTACAACATAACATTTTCATACATGTATATAAGATTACATGATAGAAAAATTGTGTAGAAGATTTTTCGTATTGCAAAAGTTTATATGTTAAACCTTTTTCATAGACAATTTTTCAAATCGAATAGCATGATACATTTTTTGAAACTTTTTCGTATTGTATAAGATTATACAATAAATGTTTTTATAAATAAATGTTGGATCATATAACATATGATAAAACTTTCATAGAATATTTTTGTATTGTATAAGATTATATGATAAAACATTTTGTTAAAGTTTTTTTTGTTTTGTTTAGCATTAATTAATTAAGCTTTTCCGCAACTGTTCTCCACTTCATAGCAGGTCCTGATTATCCTACTTGGGTTATATTATTTTAATGACTGGCTGACAGTACAGTGTACAGTATACCTTAGATAAAATCTCTATTACAAACAGTATCCTTTACACTTAAGATCAAATCTAAGTGTCTGAATCTTGATTACTATTAGATATGAGACAGATCTGAAGAAATATAGGAGTGAAAATAGGTACAGCACTACATTGACATCTGTTTCCAACCTGTTAAGCATTCAGTGAATGAAGTGCAGACTGTAATAATCTTTTATATTCTGTAAGATCCATTCAGGTGCTGTGACACTGAATCCATTTTACTTTTCTTGTGGAAGATGAATACTCCCCTTTCCTCTATCAAAAACCAATGTCACCAGTCAGAATCAGAATCTCTGGAATTACTGGTCCTAGAAATGTACTGGAAGGAACTGGAATTTACCTTGGTCCCATTGACATCCAAGTCAAAAATGTGCAGTCGCCACCACTTGTGTGGTCAGTATTATGGTACTGGATGGACGGACAGGCAATCAAACAGACAGACAAAGTCCACATCATAAACTAAATACAGGAAATTTAAACAATATTGACATTACCTCAATGGGATATGGAGCTTTCAGGTCCACTTGTGCAGGTATCCAGACTCTGGCCTCTGGACTCCAGTCCACATGGTTGTTCTCGGTTAAGTCAGCTCTCCAGAGTTCCTGATATTGTCCAGCTTGATCCCTGCTAAAGACAGTGAACAGATGGTCCTCGGCATGATACTGCTGGTACTGGAAACTCAAGCAGCCTGACATGGGCACTGTGGTCATCGGAGACACCAGTTTGGCCACCTCCTGGAAGCTTTTGTTCTCGGTAGAGTCAACATACAGGTACTGACCTGCGTAATCAAATAAACATGTGACAAATTAATATTGTGCCATTACAGTGTGTTGGATAGTGTACCAGGAAGTGGATCTCATGTGCATTCGCGCATAACTAACTATTTTACAATACTTTTTTAAATTTATTTAATTGTATTTGTATTGTACAAGATTATACTTTTTAGTATGTGATTTTTCATATTAAATGAGATTATATGATACAACATTGTCATTGATAATTGAAAATTTAAGGTTTTATCTTACAAGATAATACAATAAAAAATTATTATAAAATGTTTCTTATCATATAAGAATATCCACGAAAACTTTATGAAAAATTTTCATAAAATTTTATGACTTTTTTTTGTATTGTATTTGATACAACTATTTCAAATAAACTATTTTTTTTCCATACATGATTCATGAAGTTCACCCGTCCTGTCTCTCTGTGTAGTATCTTCTGTTCTTCCCACTCGCCAGTTCATGTATTTGTTCCACTGGTTTGTGTATCCACACAGATGAGGCTCTTCAAAGTCACACTCTTTCAGGTCACATTGATCAGAGACAGGAATAATTATTTGCATGAAAATGTAAATAGTGTTTTGCTTTGTGAGTCATTTGAGCCCAGTTTGTATTAGTTAGGAGTAGGACAAGGCTGACTCATAACAGAATAGAAAAACAGAAATCTGGGTTCATTTAAAAGATTGTTTTCTCTCTGAGGAATGTTATAAAGGGCTGGTTCTCTTGCAATAGCCTTTAGAAAGTTGTTTATAGGGAACAGCACTTTCTCTGTGCCTAATGTCCCTTTTTATGCCAAAAAAAAAAATACCCCGGATCTGCTGAACACTGCTTTATGCTTAACAAGACTTAAAGGATTTACTAAGCAAAAAACAGAAATTAATGTTATAATTTGTAACATCTGGAGCAGCACTGACCTATACAGTATTTGTCAGAGATCTGTATCTCAAAGATGGAGACACTGCTGCCTTCTTCATCTCCTAGTTTGCCTTCAATGACAATCTACAGGAGAGTAGAAAACATCCCATTAGCTGAGGGCGACATGATAACATTAAAATAATGCATACAGTAGGTCAACATAGCAAATGCAGATAATATAAAGAGTGGGTTCTCACCTGGAATGGTTCTGTAGAGTTCTGAAGGTCAATGCTGGCTATAAGCCAGCTATCAGAAGAACTTTGGGTTTTCCAGAGAACATGATCAAAACTCTCTCCATCTGTTCGTTTCTGCACCTGTAGGGAGGTGCTGCCTGTGACCTGATACACCATCCTGAAACAACTCCAGTCCTGTGCTTCCACATCTGGACCCAATAGAACCGCCTTTCCTTGCTCTTCCTGGACTTGCACATCAACCGTGATAAAGTGTCCTTATTAAAGTAGAAGGAAAATAACATTTATGGCAATGGTTTGCACTAATACTGCCAGGAAAAGCAAATGAAAAAAAGCAGTGTGTCATTTCTGCATCATTAACAGCACCAACGGAATTGCAAAAAGAAACATTACTTTTAAACAATGTCTGCCATTGGTTAAAAAAGCATATAGTCCCGCCCCAAACTCATGCCATTGTTAAAGTCCATGCGGACTGGTCAGGAATCCTTAAAAAAAGCACTGTTTTGATAATGCCACCAAGCCACAGTATTTAGGCTACATTTTTCAACCAAAACAACCTACAAATGGTTTTCTTTAGTTGTCTTTGCATATTAAACTGGGATGGGTGAAAATATTTTAACACTGAAAAAATTGCACACAACACCTTTAAACAGTAAAATAAATGTGCTCTGCTGTCTATAGGTGCACATAAAACAGTGTATGTGGAATAAAGTGATCACACACACACAAAAAAAGCTACTGTTCTCTCCACATTTGTGTCCTGAATCAAACCAGAGATTCCTTGTTCATTTCCTGAGCTATTTAGATTCAATCAAAAACAAATGACACAGGAGGCTTGTGCAAACGATGCATGCCACAGTTTAAAAACAAATCACGCATCCAAAAATATGCTGTTTTACTATCTACAGATGTGGTAATCGGCCATGACCTCCAGATGTGAGTTTTTCTAAACACCATTTTGGCATTTTTTGTAATAAAATATGTACACATTTCACAGAAATAAGGAGAGATGACACAGTAAATTAAAACAAAAAATTATTTATTAAAAAAATACAATAAAAAAATGGGTGTGAACACAAATGGCCCAGAAAAAAAAACAACCCATGAGAGTGTAAAACCGAAAAGAAAAACAGACTAGGCAAAAAACTTACAGACTAGAAAAACAAACAAAAAACACAGGATCATAATCTGAAATCAAAACAGAGAAACCAGAAAACCAACTTGACCGAGAAGGTGAGGAAAACAGACAGAAGAATTATCCAGTCCAAGACAAGAGACACAAGGGTAATATAAAGAGGGAGAAATCAGGAGGCAAACGAGGAGGGCAGGTGTGACAAATTAAATAAGACAGATAACAAGCGATGCAGGGTCAAAACATGAGACACATAGGAGAGAGAATCTTGCACAAGCCCAAAACATGAAAATGGGGTAAAAAAAAACTCAAGAAAAAAAAAAAAACAGGTGACAGGATCCAGACACTAAATAAAAACTGCACAATAGTGTCAGGAATCTGACATTACCCCTCCCCACAGGATGAGTTCCAGGTATCCAAACATAACCAATAAAGCAAGGAGCAAAACACCCCTACGGCAACACTGTAGTGTCACACAAGCAGAATGGCTAAGGGGATAAATCTTTCCCTTGGGGTTGGCAACCCCTTGAGGTATCTAGCTAATAATCCTATGAAATATGAAAACCAATGCACTCAGTCATAATGCTACGGCGTACCTGGCAGGCAACGCAACTGCTTAAAAAGTGAATCTCTTCAAATCGAAACCATTAAACTTAAGTGCTTTAAATGTTCGAACATTGTTACAAACTGGTCAACAAGCTTTATTGGCCAAAACTCTTAGTGATCTGAATGTACACATATGCTGTCTATCTGAAATGTGCCTGCCCGACTCAGGAACATGTAGCATAAAATTCTCAGGCATAAACGAATGTTTTACCCTATATTTTAGTGGAGCGCCTCACGATGGGGAACTCCGAGGCCTATATGGCATCAGAGTTGCTATAAATAGCAAACTGGCAACATCAGTGATTGAATGGAAACCAATACAGTTTTTCTCAATCGATTTGGTACATTTCTCCAAACTGGGGTAACTGCTCTCAAAACATTTAACACAGTGATCTGTACACTTCGTAATTGTCCTAAACAGATAGTAAATTCTCCTTCATTTCATAAAAATTACAAATCAAAAGCATAATTTTCTCAAAACACTGTGCACAAAATTCCCAAATGTTATCACAGCAGTTCATACAGCCAACCAAATCTTTAATATACCAGGAAAAACTTTTGCAGCTTTTTCATTGGTCTTCACAAAGATCACAAGCATTTTTGTACCATTTTCAAAACACAACAAACAAAACTCTATGAACTGTAAAATAGTCAGTTGCACACCTTATGTCCTCAATTAACCCCAAATTGATATCTGATGAGTTAATAATCCACTCAACACAGAAAAAGCCAATTTCCTAATTGTTCACACAGCTGTCTTAATTACAACAACTACAAAAGGGGAAGAGAAGAAGAACAAAGATGAATGAGGAGAAAAGACAATAAAAAGAATGAGCAGTGGAAAAGGAAGAGGTGTAAGAGTGAGAGGTGGTGGACAGGGTAGAGGGAAAAGAAGAGGAAGAGGAAGAGGAAGAGGAGATGGAGATGGAGATGGAGAAGGAGAAGGAGCAAGAAGAGCTGAATATGTAGGAGAAAGAAGAGCTGAGGATGTAGGAGAAAGAGAAAGAAGGGCTGAGGATGAAAGAGAAAGAAGAGCTGAGGATGAAAGAGAAAGAAGAGCTGAGGATGTAGGAAGAGGAGAGAGAGGAGTAGAGGGAGAAGAGATGGATAGATTGGAGGGCAATGGTATAGTGGAAAGAGAAAGAGTAGAACATATAAGAAGAGATGGACAGAGAGGAAGAGGAGGGCGAGGTGTAAGGCAAGGTGTAAGAGGAGGGCAAGGTGTAAGAGGAGGGAGGAGAGGTAGAAGGATAGGGTACACGTGTGTTTCAAATGAAATCTGAGCCACACTGATTGACCATGTCATAAATCATGGTCTCTCACTGAGAGAAGCTGGGCAGAGAGTTCAGCCCAATATAAACAGATCCACAGTGGCTTCAATTATCCGCACATTTCAGAGGGAAAACCAGTAAGTAACTATATCATTCTACTTCTACAATGATAGTCCATGTAGTCTTGTTTGACATAGGTCTAGATTTCTACAGTAAATGTTCCTGCTTGTCCAAACATTTTTCAGAATTGAAGTTCGAGAACATTCAGGTGGACGAACAAGACTTCTTTCAACTGAACAAGAGCATGCCATTGTTGACATGGTGGTCCAGAACAACACCCTCCGCCTCAAAGAAATTCAGCAAAGGATAACACAGGACAATCAACTGTTCCACAATATCCACCAATGCAGTCTCTCCACAATTGATCGTGTTCTAAGGAGAAATTCAATCCGAATGAAGCAAGTATACAAAGTGCCCTTTGAGAGGAACTCCGTTAGAGTGAAGGAGTTGCGATTCCAGTTTGTTCAAGTATGTGCAACCCAATTACTGCACTTTTATTGTCAAAACAAAGATATATTTTTTCTGAATTTTAAGTATGTGTCAAACTATTCCATGCTACTGTAAGTGAAGAGATTTAGGCATATCTATGTATACTGCTGCGTCAAAGTGTGAACTCAAAAACTTCAGCAACAGTTTCACAGTAGTATTGACTGCAATCAATGCCATTACTGTAAAACACTAACTTACTGTATTGTACCTTGTGTTCTTTTTACTCTAGAGAATCTTGGAGTTGGATAGCATTGCAACTCATTATGAGTACCTGTATATTGATGAAGCAGGCTTCAATCTTCACAAAAAAAGGAGAAGAGGGAGAAATGTGATCGGCTGTCGTGCTACAGTCAGTGTCCCTGGACAACGAGGAGGCAACATCACTCTCTGTGCCACAATTTCTACAACTGGTGTTGTGGCACACAATGCTGTCTTGGGACCATACAACACAGCAAGGCTCCTACATTTTTTAAATCTCAATGAAATCCTCTTTCCGCAGGGTGATCAGGAGCAAATGGTGCGGAATTTTGTAGTTGTTTGGGACAATGTCCAATTCCACCATTCAGCACTAGTGCGAGAGTGGTTTGAGAATCACCCACGTTTCAGGATGGTGTTCCTTCCACCATATTCTCCTTTCCTGAATCCAATTGAGGAATTCTTCTCCTCTTGGAGATGGAAAGTACATGACCGCAACCCTTACAACCAAGTAAGTCTTCAAGCGATGGAAGAGGCCTGTGGAGATATTGGGGCACAAGCATGTCAAGGATGGATACAGCATTCAAGGTGTTTTTTTCCCACGATGCATGACTCGTGAAAACATTTGCTGTGATGTTGATGTAATTCTCTGGCCAGATGTAATTGAGAGGCATGATCAATAAATTAATTGATTCAATGAATGCAGTTTTTTTTTTTTTGTGGGGTGACAACTCATTGTAATACACCTGGACTCATCATTAAAGAACTTAATGAAAAACATGTATTTGCATTTATTTCTTTGTATCTTCAGCTGAATTTGTTATCAAATCAACAGAGAACATACTTTTAGTTTTGGTGATAATATTGAATTTTAATAAATGCATTACTAGAATAAAATGCTGTGTTTCATTGTGCAGTGAATACTTAACTGTTTCGCCAACATAAGAGTGTGTTTAGTTTGCTGTGGTAACTGTTTTGAGAGCAGTTACCTGAGTTTGGAGAAATGTACCAAATCGATTGAGAAAAACTGTAAATGAACTGATGACAAAAATTTGCCTAGAGGCTAAGCCTGCTAATATCACCATCATTGCAGTCTATGCCCCTACCAATGCAGCCCAAGATGAAACAAAAGACACCTTTTACGATACCTTGATGACAGAGATAGATCATGTCCCTGCCCATGACTTCCTAGAAATTGCATGTGACTTTAATGCTCAACTAGGGCCCCACATACCGAGCAGAAAAGATACTGGGCTAAACACCTTAGGCACGCTGTGTGAAAATGGTGAACAACTATTCTTAGCCGCTAACTACCATCTTGTTGTGGCAACCACACTTTTCCACCACAAACATTGTCACCTACAGACGTGGGTAAGCTCAGATGGAAAAACAAGAAATCAAATAGACCATATTCTAATCAGGAGACATTGGCAACATTCCCTAGTCGATGCATGAGTGTGGTGACTGATCATGCACTCAAAATTAAGCTCAAACCCCATTGCAAAAGAAGAAAATTCAACATCAACCAATTAAATAAAAAAACTATTCCCAGGGAAAAGCATGAGTTCACCACTACATATACAAGAATAAAACCTACCTTACACTTAGGATCTGTTGACACCAAATGGTCCCAAATAAATTATTCACTCACTAAAATGGCCACAATGGTTTCTCGGCCATACTAGAACCCATACAACAGATTGGATTAGCCCAGAAACACTAACTCTATCAGATCAAAGAATGACTGCAAGAAACAACAACAACCATGCACTGGCAGCTGACCTGGCAAAACAAGTAAAACGCTCAGCCAGACAGGACAAGGAAACATTCTGGACCAATCAAGCAATTGAACTCGAGAAGGAGTGAAGAGAAAATACCATGTGACTGGCAGAAGGCCACTGTAATACAAATATTCAAAAAGGGGAACAAGAAAAACTTCCACAACTATCGTGGCATCTCCCTACTAGCCATTGCCTATAAAATAATGGAAAAAAGAATACTAAATCGAATTCTCATACATCGTGACCAAAACACGAGAGAAAGCCAAGCCGGCTTTAGACCAGGTTGAAGCTGTACTGACCAGATTTTCTCACTGAGGCAAATAATTGAACAGTGCCAAGAGTTCCGGCAACCGACAGTCATAGCCTTCTTAGATTTCACGGCTGCATTTGATAGTGTTGACAGATCTACTATCTGGTCACTACTCCAGGCAGACGGAACTCCCCAGAAACTATTTAACCTCTGTGTCTACAGAGAAGACAGTCAATCTTTCAACACTAAGGCAGGCATTAGGCAGGGGGGCATACTCTCTCCATGCCTATTGGAGATAGTGCCTAATATTTCTGGAATCGGAGTGATATAAAAATTAAGACCAAAGTCAGAATTTACTGTGCCATTGTTTGGGCCACTCTCCTGTATGCCTCAGAAACATGGCCCTTAAAAGCCAACCAGTTAAAGAAATCAGAGGCCTTCGACCATAGATGACTCCGCCGTATAGCCAAAATCAGATGGGCAGATTACATTTCCAATGAACGTGTCCGTGAACATTGTGGTATAAAAGAACCCCTATGCTCCACAATAACTTTACGGCGCTGGAAATGGATAGGACATGGCCTGCGGATGCATCTGAATCATCTCCCCATACAAACTTTCACAGCACTACCTGGACCAACCTGGAAATGTTCGAAAGGTGGCGTCCGGAAGACGACCCAGAGATACTTCCACAAAGAAGCACAATCATTCATTATGAAACCATTCAGCCTCAGCCAAAAACAATACGACAAATCATGGCAACAACATCTCGCTTCAATCGCAGCTGACAGACTGCAATGGCGACATATTTCAAAGGATATCGCCTATACCCACCATGGGTGACACAGCGCTTAAGCAAGCAATAAAGCAAGACCAACAAAAACAGTAGAAAGGGAGGATAGTGTCTAACTAAAATAAAAGAATTATAAAAAACAGTCAAAAGAGACCAAGGAGGACTTGCACCGGAGGGATGCACCGGAGAAATTGCATGGGGGTGGAGGGGCTGTGTTAGCCAGCGAGACGGACCAGGGCGAGGCCAGCAGAATGGTCCAGGGCAGGCCTTTGGAATAGTCAAGGGGGATTCTGACAAGGCAAGCCAGGGGAAAGCAGGAGGGCAGGGTGTGGGCCAAGGTTGAGTTGGTGGGACCAACCAGGGCTGCATTTCCCAAAAGCTTTGTAAGCCCAAGTAGATTATAGAAACCATTGGCACAAAAGGTGGCTATGATCAATTTAAGCTTGCAATGCTTTTAGAAAATGCAGTTCAGGAGGATTCCAACGGGATACACTAGAGGGGGCACCAGCATAATGGAAATAACAGGAGAGTTCAGACAAGGCAGGCCAGGGAGGTTTAGGTTGGGTATGAACCAGGGGAGCCCTACAGTGCAGATCAGACCACAGGGAAGCTGGGGAAGCTGGAGAGCAAAGGGGCACAGCAGGGCAGGGCAGGGCAGCAAAGGAATGGTGAGTGTGGAAGCCATGGTGGTGGCTCTGAGGGGGGTTTAGGCAGCTCCAGAGTGGGGATGAGGGCGGGTGGCTCCTGATTTGGAGTAGAGTCGCCGGTGGTTGTAGGAGTGGGTAGGGAAGAATGGTCTCCAAGACGGAGGGAGCTGGAGCAGATAGGGCAACTCAAGGAGTGCTGCACCTGAGAGGTTGGGCGACACTAGGGGGACTACATTGGAGAGGACACCCCCAGAAAGTCCAGGATTTCACATCCCCCAGCACCTCCTAATCAAAGGACTCATCCAATCCAGCAAGAAAAAGATGTATAAGGCCGGTCTCACCCAGGAAGAAATCAGGAGGCAAACGAAGAGGGCAGGTGTGACAAATGAAATGATAATCAGACAGATGACGGCAAACAAGGGGAATGGGGTCAAAATATAAGACAGAGAGCACATAAGAAAAAAGCGCACAAGACCAAAACAAATACATGACAGACAAAAACACACAAGGCTGAAACAAAACATAAAACAGGTGGCAGGATCCCGATATTAAGTAAAAACTGAACAAGAGTGTCGGAAATATTCTGAAATCAAATTAAAGTTTTGCTGCTTTTTGTCCATGTGTGTGTGTGTGTGTGTGTGTGTGTATATATATATATACACACATGGACAAAAATATATATATATATATATATATATATATATATAGATATATATATATATATATAGATATATATATATAGATCTAAGCATTTAAAATCTGCTGTCTCTCTCTTGCTGCTAAAAAGACTCAGGAACATACAAGCCATCACATAGAGTTTAAGAAACCTTGTCCAATCATATGCTTTCTAGATCGAGAACACACCCTCCCCCTACAAATGTTCAGCTGTGTTCTAACTGGCACTGATTATGTCTTTGCAGGGCACTTCAAAGGTGGCACAATCCATGCTGTAGGGTTATTCCAAACAGATTTTCCACTAAGAATCACTTAAAAAGTGAGTTCTGACTGACTGTTATCACTTTATGAGCCATCTGAAGCTATTGCAGTGGAGGGTAGTTGTCTTTGAAGGGAATATAGACCATAGGGATGATTACCTCAGAATGGGACGTGCCAATGTGGCAGCTGGGCGTGAGGAAAGTTGCTGTAGTTTATTCACATTTTTTTGTGCAGCTGGAGGTTTCTTAGGATATGCAGCTTGAGTAAGTGTACTTTATTCTTTATGCTTTGTGTATTCAAGACTTGGATATTATCTTTTACTCGCTTATTTCTTATTCATCTGCATTGGACTGCAACAGCTCCTGTCTCATCGTAAGCAAAGATCGCAATATGCTGTGTGCGTTTGCAGCTTATGAATTAATGTTATCAGTTAAATGATCGTTCGGGTCTCAAGTTTTAAGGAAAAGCTGGCCTGTATTGAGATTGGTTCTCAAGCATCTTGGTAAGCGTCTCTGGCATGAGCAGCATGGTAGAAAGGGATATGTTTGTGTGTGTGTGGCTGTAAACTCAAATCTATTGGCACATTTCTGCTTCTTAACCCTCCGCAATGTCTTGGCTCATAGATGTCAATTGTTAGTTACTGTTAATGCGATTTAGGTTGTTTTTTCAAACTGAGGGAGAAGAAAATATTTTCTGTGATAATCGACACCATGATACAGATGCTGTTGTAAGAATTGTAGGGTATTTACATATATAATTTAGAGATATGGACGGGGTCAGTTAAAATGGGTATTTTGCACGCATTTTACCGCCATTGTATGTAGGGTAATTTGCACGTATGCTAAATTTAGGAGGGAATTTAGTGTCTCAAAATATGTAAGCTATGGACTGGATTAAACTGTCCTTGTTGTACCTTATTAGTTAATGAAATGTATAACAGAATTAGTCGCGTTCGACAACCATTATAAATTAGATAAATAACAAATAACTAGATTATTTGTCTTTAATAGATTCTCCACCATTGAAATTGTAATACAACGTCTCACTGTATCCGCTTACAATTTGTACTGTAAGGAATTCACTATAATAAGTGAATTCATATTAATTCACATATAGGAGTGATATTATTCTCATGGCTTATTGAAAATAATATCACATGTATTTAGGTACAGCTTTGAAGCTAAATCTTTCAGAAAAAGGGATGAGATTATTTATCAAAATACACCACAGTCAAGTCGTCTTTGAACACAGACAAACTTTATTATTATTCTAAACATAAATCTAATCTAACACATATATACAAGAGACAGGTTGGTGAGTAGTGACAGAATGTGAAATAACTGATCAGTACAGTGAAGATGAAATCTACAGAGTCTGAAGTCTGTTGACAATATCTTAAGAACCATTTCATCCTTCTTTGAGTCTACATCGATCGGATTACCCAAATTATTTAATCAATTCACCAGCACTTTGAGCACAATATTGGAGGTGTTACTTGCGTGTCCTGGCGTCCTTTATTTTGCTCGGTTCTTGGTCGAAAGTTTGTTCCGTTGATGTTTTGACCTCTGTATGGTCGAAGTTTATTGTCTGTATGAATTAGATTGATTGTGAAGTGAGGCCTTCTCACTACTTCTCGGGACGGCGAGTCCCGAGTTCCCTTGGATCTCACATGGGAGGAAGAGTGTTCAGAGAGCATCTGAAGAGCAAGATGAAGAGAGGGCAAGAGAGCAAGAGGACAAAGAGTAAAGAGAGAAACTTCTTCCTGTTTGGAGCTATTTGAACTGAGATTGGCCGCATCCCCAAAGGTGTCCTGCGCCAATCAGAAGTGACTTTTCAGAGTCACATGGTCATCTGGGCTGTCTTTTCAGACAGTCGAGTTATGGTCCTTTGTTTCAGACTCTTAAAAATGTCCTGCTCAAAAATAGTGCATATTTATTCATAAGCTTTCTATCTTGAAAATGGTACAAAATACATGATATTGTCATCAGATTTTTCTTCATACACAAACAAATGTTTACATGCTAAACATTACATGTTTTTATGGATATTATAAGTGTAGGTAATAAAACGTGAAAATCTCTGGTTACAAAATCATATTGGTTTTACACATCATTCCATTTGATCAAGTTAAACCTTATAGTTACCATTCTTAGTAGAATGAGATAAATCATACAAAATTAAAGATTATATTTATCAATTATAGGTGATTGCACATCACTACACACATTTTAAAGAGTTCCATCAGTCTATAATCCTTAATTTGTTAGGTACAAACTTTACCACAGTTCAAAGTGATTTTCAGCATTATCTAGGAAGGCTAGATTAAGATGAAATGTCTTAGAGTTCTTAGTGGTCCTTGTAACCTTACAAAAGAGAAGTCTGCTTTAACTGTGTGTGGAAGATCAGGTTGCAGAGGGGCCTTTCTGACCAATCAGGATGCCTGGGCCATTTGATTTATGAAGGTGAAACATTCTAAACTGAAAGGCTGTTTTTTTTCTAGGTCCAGATATATGTTGTTTCAATTCTTCTGCATATATAATCTTACAGAATTGTATAATAGAATGCTAAATATAATGGGAAGATTTAAATAAACCCGCATTTATCCACCATTAATATGTAGGGAAAGTGGTAGTATAAATGTACATGGTATGGATTAAAGTACCCACGTACCTCTCGACATTATGAAGGAAATTTGTGATTTGCATATCTCCAACAACAATATGTAGGAACTAGAGGTCGACCGATTAATCAGCCGATTTTATGAATTTTTTACATAATCGGCATCGGCCAATATCCACGCATATCAAGCCGATTATTAGGCAGGCGCATCTGTGGGCAGCCTAGTGTTGTTGTGGAACACGTGTTCAATGCACGCTGCCCCTAGAGTCATTTTCCAGCAGAGTGAGCAGACCTCATCCAGTGCCTAAGGAAGGAGCTAAGTTCCTTGGAGAAAACAGTAAGGGTTAAATTCGTATAACTTCTTTAGATTTAATTAAAAACTTTTGATATGTTACTGCCAACTTCAAGAAAAACATGACAAACGCGATAGTTGACATGACGTTCGGCTACTTTGGATATTGATAGCGTAGTTGAAGTTGCATTATCACAGCAGAAGGGTTGCTATCATGTCACAATAAGCAAGCAAGAATTTTGCAATTACAGTGAATCTGAGACTTTTATTTGTTCTGTTTGTGTGTCTTATATTTGAGAGGGTTGTCACTCAATGCAGATAAATAAGTAATAAAAATATACCAACGCAGTATAGGCTATTGAAGGACTGGCTTTGGTAAGCTCGGACGTTATCGGTTCTACTGTCGGTACTGTAGAAATTAAGAAAATACATGCATTATTGCTATAAAGAGAAAGTTATTTTATCTCGCCAGCCATTTCTATGTATAATAATATGAAACCATTTGTCTGTGATGCAATTTAGCTATTCGCAGTCAGAGAGAGAGAGAGAGAAAGAGAGAACTCGCTCACGCAGTGCCACAGCGAGCACAAAACGAGCCCTGCTTAATGAGTGACAGAACTAAACATTCAGACATAGCCTGGTTTAGATCTGTGATATTAGTCTGATTTTATTTTAGATTTCACCTTCAAAGATTATAAAAAGAATATTTATACATAAGCCGCATTCTGTCCAGCACAACTTCCTTCCCTTCACATCGGTGCACTGACATTTCTCCCTAAAACTCAAACTTAACGTCAGAATCAGCACGATCAGTGATTGTTGTAAAATACAGTCTAGCTACTGTTGCTAAATTGCGGGACGCGTTTAATAATAAAAAGAGCGCAAGAGACACCGTTCCCAAGGCGGCGCGCGCTCCGAAACACACCGCAAAGAGACAAGAAAACTATAGGCTATTTTGGGTTTCATGTGCGCGTCTAAACGATCAAATATACACAAAAATATGTCAAAACGACCGGCTTGGAGATTCACTTAAACACAGTTTATGTCTTAAATGGACGTAGTTATGGAAATAGTTGGGAGAAAATATGCTGCATCAGGAGCCTATTAGACTCGGTCTTAAAGGGGAAGCTGTCTATTAAACATGTGACGATTGAGCCATTACTGCGAATCAAACTTGAATGAATAACTTCTGCATTAATAAGCATTAATCTATCTATGATAAACTATGCAGTGTTATTTTACAATTGATTACTTTATTAGATTTCTTTTTAGACCACACGTGAAGAGTAGGTAATGTTAGGAGACCTTCCTGAAATTAAATCACTGTGCCTATATAACGTTTATATTTGTGTAATATATATATATATATATATATAAAACAAAAAGAACCGTTAAGAATACCGTTAAAGTACCGGATCGATAAACAGTATCGGTAAGATTGTAATACCATTAAAACCTTAACGATACCCATCCCTAGTTATGCCTGTGCTTCTCTTGGATGCTCTGAATATTGGATTACGTGTCTGGATTGCCCCTTAATTAAAGCTGCATTTGAATCTCAACCTTCGTGTCTCGGAGCAGTTCGTAACACCTGCTTTGTTTATTTAATATATTTGTTATACATTATTTATAAAATATGTTTTTACATTATACATTTTTAATTTTAAGTGTACAAGTGCAGATTGGTCAAGTGTTCAATAAATGTATTTGTTGAGAAATTGTCTATCTTAAGTAATTATTTGTGTTACATTTTATCTTTCAAATAAAAGGTTCAAATAAGAGGTTCAAAACAAGCACATATCGGCCAAAATAAATCGGCAGCAATAATCGGCCATCAGCCGGCCCGGATTTCAAAAGATCGGCATCGGCATCGGCCTGAAAAAAACAATATCGGTCGACCTCTAGTAGGAACTTGTATAATGGGATTAGCAGCATTTGATCACCATTATAAAAAGAATAAATTACAAATGATTAGATTATAAATCTGAATAAAGATTCTCCACCATAAAGTATGTAATACTAAAGGCTTGTTGTATCCGCTCACAATTTATATGTAAGGAATTCGCTTAATAAGGGAATTATGATTATTCACTTATTGAAAGAATGAATGTATGCGTCAATATGATGAGTTGACATGATGCATCTGTTAACTCTTAGGACAAATATTATTCTCATGGCTTATTGAAAATAATATCACAAATATGTTAAGATATGGATCAAGCTTTGGAGTGCAGATCTTTTAAAAAATTAAGTGACGAAACTATTTATCAAAACAAACCACAGTCAAATTAACTTTGAATACAAACAAGACTTTATTGCTAATCTAAAACATCAAACTAACCTAACACATAGACAAACATGGAAAAAAGGTTGGTGAGTGATCTGCAATAGGGAAAATTGAATTTTAAGGAGTCTATAGACAATACTTTGTGAACCATCAATACTTCATTTAGAATACCTCAATTTGCATTCGGGTTACTCAAATGATATTAATGGGCATCTATTATGGAATTTATAAAATTACCTTTCATGTAGTGTGTAACATAGATTTAAGTGAACAAAAACATCCTGCAAAGTTTTATATATGAAAGTTCACCGTAAAAAAAAGTTATTGTCTCTCAAAAGTAGGAGTCGACTCTGAGTCAATGTAATGAATCGTTTTTCCAAAGAGTCATTTTCCTTTTCGTTGTGACGTCAAGACGAAAAATTATCAAATTGGCCACGCCCACTCATTGCGCGCGCAGACACCAGGGAAAACTTGAAAACATCATGTCTACAGCAAGACGCTGTGTTCTGAAGTGCATATCAAAAGCGACCTTTTTTTCACTGCCCAAGGACGAGCATGTGAAGAATCAGTGGCTAGAGTGTATATTTACAACTATACCACACAAGTATAGCCCGAACCTTGTGCTGTGTTCGCGTCATTTTAATGACGATTGCTTTACGAACATGAATGCTTTCAAGTGTGGATTTGTGAGCCGGTTGATACTGAAGGAAGGTTCAGTACCAAGTTAATTTGGATCAGCTTCCTCCGACGAATCACAACCTGTAAGTATTATTAATAATTGTTGCTTTTATGTGTTTTTTAGCATGTTTAATAAGTATTTGTGTGTGTTGTGTAAGTTACGCTCAGCGCACATTTTTACTATCAATAATAGACTGTGCATGGGGGGGGCCTGGGTAGTTCAGCAAGTTTTGACGCTGACTATCACACTTGGAGTCACGAGTTCGAATCCAAGGTATGCTGAGTGACTCCCACCAGGTCTCCTAAGCAACCAAATTGGCCCAGTTGCTAGGGAGGGTAGAGTCACATGGAGTTACCTCCTTGTGGTCATGATTAGTGGTTCTCGCTCTCAATGGGGATTGCTGAGAGTAGCATGAGCCTCCACATGCGGAGTCTCTGAGGTGTTATGTGCAATGAGCCACGTGATAAGATGCGCGGACTGACTGTCTCAGAAGCGGAGGCAACTGAGACTTGTCCTCTGCCACCCGGATTAAGGTGAGTAACCGTGCTACCACAAGGACCTTCTAAGTAGTGGGAACTGGGCATTCCAAATTGGGAGAAATGGGGATAAAATAAATAAATAAATAAATAAACAAAAAATAGACTGCTGTGCAGTGTAGAACGATACAATGAAGTCTTTTAATAGTGCTATAGCTCATAATACATGTATATGCATTGTTAAAACCTAAGAAAAGTTAGTTTTGCGATTTTGTAAAATCGGCCATATCAAAGGACAAAGACTGTTCTGAGAGGGGTTTTTGTAGACTGTTGGGCATCAGCAGGCAAAGTTATTAATTTATGACATTGAGGAATTTCAGGGTAAAAGGTTGGGTTTTAATGGACACCCTCCCTTGTCTTGTGACAGTTTCCTTAGTCAGATGCAGATCAGCTCAGACTCGGTGGCACCAGTCTGATTTTTCTTAGCTTCTTACAGTTTTTCACAATTGTTTAGACACATTTCTTGAAACCTTCACCCAGTTTATCAAAACTTTAAACATAAAAAAAAAAATCTTTAAACAACATTCACAAAACCCCTGACTCTTCTGACAAAATCAAACAATCGCCACAAAACCATTTTATCTGTTTTCAAAATCAAGCAATGCTTTCAGATCTTACACACAGCCAGTCAATATATAAACACTACAGAGCATTTATTAGATACTACATAAAAAACTGTACAGGTATTTGGTTGCAGATTTTTTTTTAAATTGTATATAGTAAACGCATTTCAGTAATTATATCCTAGTACAGTGAATATTTTGTATACTGTGAGTCCTGCAAGTAATACAGGATTGAAAGTCTGTATATTCAGTGCTTGCATACTGTAAAAATACAGTAGTCCAACTGCAAAACCCCAAAGAACAAAGAAAACTCTCAGTGAAAAGCACATTACAGTACACTCAATGTTGTGCATCTGCAAAATTGAAGTCAATGAGAGATTACAGTAATTCTGCCTCAGCATCAACTTTGTGAATTTTGTACAATTGGTTTGATCACATCATTAGAAACAAGTTTGAACAATTTTGAGTCATTGTGTTTAAACGATGACAACTGTGTAATATGTGTAGTAACAACTGTGTAGTTGTTTGTAACTTTTGCTGCTCCTACTGTTGCAACGCAAGTGCATCACAGTGTGAAATGTGTTTTAGTGAGTGAGAGTGTATTAAGAGTTTTGCAAAAAAGAGTAGATGAGATTTGCAAATGGTGTCTAACTACCTGAACTTGATAAAGGTTTGGTCAAAAGAGTGAATGATTTGACAAATGGGTTTAGGCCACTGAGCATTTGGTTCATAGAATGGAGTTTAGTGTTTTAGCAATTCAGAAAAAGCTGCAGTGAGTCACCTGTAGGGTCGAGGGTCCAGCTGAGGAAGTCCGGGTCAGACGTGTAGCCACAGGTGCTCTCCTCAAAGATGCAGGAACCTTGTAGAAGCTCTGCTTTAACTGTCGCTGAGATATGGGAGAATGTGCAGTGACTAGCAAGGTAGCTGTGGCATCAAAAGCAATTATTCCTATTATAATCAATAATGCTGTCTACACTGGATGTGTCCGTTGAGTAGCGCTGACAGTATGTTGTAATTTTGATGCATCGTAGAGCTACTCCAGCCGCTTTATTATCCCGTCCAGTTTTACAGTTTTGATCTGCGAGTCCCTCTAATTGATTGTGTTGTTTAGTGGAAAAGTTAATGTGAGCAGATCTACAGTGACTACAATCTCAACAAAAAAGAAGAAGCGGGAGGAATGGCATTGGAAGAGGAAGAGCATGGACAGCTAGAAATTTAGATTTTATGAGAACACATGGAAAAAGGTCTTTACTGTAAAATTTTATGATAAATGTGTTAATTCAATAGTAGAGTTGTGTGTCTGAACATGTTATAAATTTAACAGAGAACACATCTATTGTTTTGATATTAGTATTTAATTTTAATAAATGCATTATCAGAAAATAATACATTGCTTTATTATGCAGTGAAATGTATTTGTTCTACAAATTTGAATGTCTGTTTATACGGCTGTGTGAATTGTTCTGAGAGCACTGATTATAGTTGAAAAACTGTAATTAACGAAAATCAGATGTGTGAATCACTTTTGCCATAAAATGTATTTGTTGTATATTTAAATAATTTCTGACCATTACATTAAGCCATCTTGTGATGTTTCTGGTCTCTGGAATACTCATTTAAATACTCTTGTTTCTAACCACATGTGGCTAAAAAGAAGTTAATAATCATATTTATAATTGTATGTATACAATTAAATATGTATTTAACAATATTAATAAAATGTAAGTATATTTCTTTACAAATTAATTTCCTTTGAAACTGACGCAGGTATAGCTCAAGTCTAGCTGCAAGCTGATTGGTCCATCCATGTTAGCTGCATATAATTTTGAATGTTTACATCAGTGTAGACAGTGCTTTCTCCCTGATAAACACATATTGAAGTACACACATCAATACATTTTGTTCTTACCAATCAAACTCAGGAGGCAGAATGGAAGCATCATTTTGCAATCCTTATTTGTGTTTTGTCCTTTAAATAAAAAACTAAACAAAAAAAATGTTTTTCAGAAAAGACCTAGTTCAGTACATGTTAAGAAGCAGACTGCATTCTCTCCCTGTGTCCGTCTCTCAGGCTGGCAGTGCATAACCAAATCTCAGATGTGAACCTTCTGTCTGGCTGTTAAAAAGAGCGAGAGAGAGAGAGAGCGAGAGCGAGAGAGAGAGAGAGAGATGGGAAGGATGAGGTTTCAGTAATGTGTACCAGATTCTGAGGTTACCTTCTCTTACTTCAGATGTTTTGACAGCTTCACCTCTACACATACTTTTATATCAGTAATCCATAACATTACTTTCACTTCCATAATACAGATGTTTATATTTGATCCAAAAGGAGAGTTTTTTTGTTTTTAATTGTGTAGTATGTGTATTCATCTTAAAATCAGACAATGGCCTGTAAAGTATTTGGAATTCTGACATCTGGAGCATTAAAATGTTGCTCATTCTCCCTCTTGTTTTATTTATGAGGCAGGAAACCAGTGTGAACAGTGTTTTCTAGGTATGACAAAAATTGATTTGAGCACATTTGCAATTTAGTTAAGTTGTCAAAATATTTAGTTATTAAATGAAAATATAGCTTCAGGCAATTATGGGACCAATCCCGACATCATCAGTGGATACATTATATCTTAAAAACAATATAAAGTAATCAAAGTTTCCCTTTCAGGTCGTCACTTCGACGCTGCGTCAGAAGCTGAAACTATGGAATTGAGGAGTGCCGATCTCTGAAAACCTACAAAACTACAGCAATTTCAATTGTTGATAATTTTTGGCAAAAAATGAATGTGAAATTTTTGGTGAGAAATGGGTGCGCTCTGGTGAGGTGCTTACGTGTGCTTCCTGTAATTTCCTCATCCACGCAGGCAAACTGGACAAAGTGGCCTCTGAAACTGAGAAGCTTGAAGTTTCTTACTTGAGCCTAAACACCCCCAAAAAAATATCCACAAATCGGCATTTCGTCCACCAAGGTCTGGTGTCTGTGGAGTGACACCCCTGGCAAAATTTGTCAGTAATTCGCTTCTGTCTTTCCCTACCATGTGTGCCGAATAAGAGTGTAACATCTCCTCTGCAACAGCACTGTTTTGCTAGTCAAGTGTTTTTTATTGTCGTTCAACCATATACAGTTAGTACAGTACACAGCGAAACGAGACAACATTGCTCCTGGACCGTTATGCTACATAAAACAACATAGGACAAACACAGAACCACATGAGACTACACAGACTAAATAACAATTCTACATTAAGTGCACATGCAAACGTGTGCAAAAAATATGGGACAGTACCATAAATTACTAAAGGGAACAGGACAATAGGCACAGTGAGAGACAGTGCAGCGCCGACCAGTACACATTTGTAATGAATAGTGCAAAAAGATGACACTTTCTAAAATGCTAAATGTAAACATAACATACTATGAAATAGTGTTCTATGGGCATAGCAGTTATTGAGGTAGCAGCAAGGTATAAAGTGACAATGAATTACAGTACAACTCTGGACATGTGCAAAAGTTGGATTGTGTACAGGTGTTTGTGTTTGTGTGTGTGTGTGTGTGTGTGTGTATGTGTATGTGTGTCAGTCCAGTCCCTGAGTATTGAGGAGTCTGATGGCACCAAAACGTTGCAAGTCCCAAACCAGGCAGTGATGCAGCTGCTCAGGATGCTCTCAATAGTCCCTCTATAGAATAAAGTGAGGATGGGGGGTGGGAGATGTGCTAGAGACGCTGCTGGGCTTTCTTGGTAATAGAGCTGGTGTTGAGGAACCAGGTGAGTTTCTTGGTCTCCACAGAGGATCCGTCGATGTTCAGTGGACTGTGTTCACTATGTGCTCTCCTGAAGTCAAAAACCATTTTATTTGTTTTGTCCACATTCAGAGACAGGTTGTTGGCTCTGCATGCTGACTCATCGTTCTTGCTGATGAGACCCACCACGGTCGTGTCATCGGCGAACTTGACGATGTGGTTCGAGCTGTGCATGGCTGCACAGTCATGTGTCAGCAGAGTGAACAGCAGTGGACTGAGCACACAGCCCTGGGGGGCCCCAGTGCTCAGTGTGGTGGTGGTGGACTGACCACATTACTACACTTTTGGCTAGTGATTACTGATCCGGACTGACTGAGGTCTCCCAGTCAGGAAGTCCAGGATCCAGTTGCAGAGGGAGGTGTCGAGGGTGGTGTCCAGGCCCAGCAGGTTCAGCTTTCCAATCAGGTGCTGAGGAATGATTGTGTTGTATGCTGAGCTGAAGTCTATGAACAGCATTCAAACGTATGAGTCCTTTTTTCTAGGTGGGTGAGGGCCAGATGGAGGGTGGTGGTAATGGCGTCGTCTGCTGAACAGTTGTGACGATACGCGAACTGCAGTGGGTCTAGTGAGGCGGGCAGCTGGGTCTTAATGTTCCTCATGACAAGCCTCTCGAAGCACTTCATGATGATGGGTGTGAGTGCGACGGGACGGCAGTCATGAGGCAGGACACTGAAGACTTCTTTGGCATGGGGACGATGGTGGTGGCCTTGAAGCACGTTGGAACGACTGCGTTGCTCAGAGAGATGTTGAAGATGTCGGTAAGAACATCTGCCAGCTGGTCTGCACATCCTCTAAGCACTCTGCCAGGAATTTTGTCTGGTCCAGCAGCCTTCCATGGGTTGACTCTGCGTAGAGTTTTTCTCACATCAGCCGTGGTAAGACAGCACCTGGTCGTTGGGAGGAGGGGTGGTCTTCCTCGCCACCACGTTGTTCTACACCTCAAACCAAGCGTAGGAGTCATTCAGCACATCTGGAAGGGAGGCATCTTTGTCACAGGCAATTGATGTTGTCCTGTAGTTGGTGATGGCCTGGATGCCCTGCCACATATGCTGCGTGTCGCCGCTGTCCTGGAAGTGACTATGGATTATCTGTGCGTGTGCGCGCTTTGCCTCCCAGATGGCCCGGGACAGTTTGGCCCTCGCTGTTCTTAGGGCTGCCTTGTCACCTGCTCTGAAGGCGGAGTCTCAGGCCCTCAGCAGCGCACACACCTCCGCAGTCATCCACGGCTTCTGGTTGGAGCGTATGGTGATGGTCTTGGAGTAAGTAACATCATCAATGCACTTGCTGATGTAGCTGATAACTAATGCTGTGTATTCCTCCAAGTTGGTAGAGTCGCCATATGTTGCAGCCTCTCTGAACATGTGCCAGTCAGTACACTCAAAACAGTCCTGAAGAGCAGAGATGGCTCCTGCTGGCCAGGTTTTCACCTGCTTCTGAAGCGGTTTTGTGCACCTGACGAGCGGTCTGTATACTGGAATTAGCATAACAGAGATGTGGTCTGAGTAGCCGAGGTGGGGACGGGGCTCCGCCCGGTTTGCGTCTGGGATGTATGAGTAAACAAGATCAAGCGTGTTCGCCCCTCTTGTTGCAAAGTCCACATACTGATGGAATCGTGAGGACCCAGCGCATTGCCCTGTGGACTTACTCCATCCATGCTTAAAGTGTGATGTATGGTAAAAAGACAATAATATGTAGATGTAACCATTCAAAATATTTTTTATACAATCTGTGCACATTCAGTTGAATTGAATTTATTCTGATCCTGGAAACTTCAGTATGCACAGTATATGCCTCAGTATAACTAACACACCAGAACCAATGCTCCTCATGCATGCTCTTTTAAATAATTAGAGGCTGAAGTCAACATTGGGTGTTACATAAAGATCCATGAATAATCTGAGGCTAAAGTCACACAATATAATCCACAGACCAAGTTTGGTAAAATGATACACATATGTAATGCTGGGAGAATGTGACTAAGCCAGAGCAAGCTGGATGTTTGTTCATCTAAACCCTAGGGTCCGGCATAATGTTGGGCTGCAGTGGGATTGGTGGGATTCTAGACAACATAAAACATTCCCCTGGGGAGTCCATTAATTGAACCTTTGTCCCTTCAGGCCAAAAGAACTGACATTTGTTTCCAGTTTGGTCATGTTATGCAGTTCACCCTCTGTAGATATATTATTTACAGAGCAAGTAATACTTTGACTAGTATTTAGTATACAAAACTTTGACTCATATGGCTATTAACATTTGCACACAAACATTGGCCAGCGCTTGGGCTAGGCTTCCAGCACATAAGCCACAAATGCTTTCCGTAAAGCCCTGAATATTTTATCATCTTGTAGTGGTTTCAGAAGTACCAGTGCTTCGGTATCAAGTTAAACATAAACATATAATATTTTAATATTTTTACAATGTAGCAATATAATATATGTAATTGTTGGCAGCTGCCTTCCAGCACTCATGCGTATGTGCGTGCATGCTGGAAGTGCGCTCACGACTCACGATTGCTGCTGGTCAACATTCCTATCTTGGTGAGATGTGTTGGTGTTGAATTGGTCCATCCAGATGCAATGAGTACCAAATATTAAATATATAACCCTGAAAACAAAACCCCATTATAAAAACACATAGGAAAATCCTGAGGGAACCCATGGCGAATTCTCTTCCGGGTTTTTGGACTGCAAGCTGAACAGCTTTATTGCACGAATTGGTGAACAGCAGTACTTTGCCTTCACAGTGCACATGGACTACTCCACACATGTTTCCATGTATACACAGAACAGCCCGTCACCTTTTGTGTGTTTTGCCGCTTGAACGGGGACCCTGACATATGGGGCTCCAAGCATGTGTGTGGTGGTTAACACAGCTACTCCGTGACATATTCTCTTGTTGTGTGCTACAGGCATGGAGCGGTTCACATGCACTGTGAATGTAAAGTGCTGCAGGTTCACCAATTCATACAATTACAAACATTTGAAGCCACTGAATGTTATTATACAAATATAACTAATTTAAAATCGAAATCAGTATCACAGTAATGGAGGAGGTGACAGCGTTTCATCAGATTTGTAATGAGGAACATTGTAAAATGTGAAATACATACCGGCAATGCAGTGCATCATTTGTTACATAAAAATAAAAGCCCCAGGTAAAGAAGTCAATACAACAGAAATACGTATATTACTATTATATAAAACAAAACCTCAACATAATTACACTATTTCAGCATCATATTATAATAATATACTTGACTGGACAATAATAAATAATATTCAGCTAGGTTCCAAAATATAAGTATTATAAGGATAAATAAGTATAAATAGAATAAATAAAAGCATTTTATTATTAATTAAATACCAATGGGATAAAAAAAGGTTGTAAATTGAATATAAAATAAAACTTACACTTTCACATGTGTATGTGTGTGTGTGTGGCTATATAGTACCACCCCTTCCCCTGTCCCGGTTTAACACTCACCTTAACTATAACGTGATGGGTGAATGACACGAGAAGATGGTCAGAGGTGTCAAAATGACTGTGTTTTTTTTTGGAGTTTCATGAACACAGAGGCACATATCAGTATGTCCACAGTGTAGGTAGGATCTTGTGAATTAATAAATGAAGTACTCTTGATTTAAAACCTCCCGCTCTGCTTCCAGTTGTTATGACATCCACTGAACACTTTAAAATACTCATGACAACTTTTAGCAACTCTATTACCTGTAAATCGACTTTGCTAGCTAATTACACTTTGACATTAACACCATAGATAGCTACATATAAAATGCTTACATTCTCTGGTGCATAATATGAATTAACATCAGATGGGATGTTGAAAGACACAATACCATTGGCTGAGAAAAATGCAAGAGTGGGCCAACCTCATGATAGGATGGAGCCATAAGTAGCTTTTTCTTTGCAATTCTTCCCATTAGGCCTGCACCCCTGAGTCTTCGCTTTACTGTTGTACATGAAACTGGTGTTGAGCGGGTAGAATTCAATGAAGCTGTCAGCTGAGGACATGTGAGGCGTCTATTTCTCAAACTAGAGACTCTGATGTACTTATCCTCTTGTTTAGTTGTACATCTGACCTTCCACATCTCTTTCTGTCCTTGTTAGTGCCAGTTGTCCTTTGTCTTTGAAGACTGTAGTGTATTAAATTTTCAGTTGTTGTTTTTTTTTTTTTGCCAATTTCAAGCATTGTATAGCCTTCACTTCTCAAAACAATGATTTAATGATGAGTTTCTAGAGAAAGCCGTTTCTTTTTTGCCCTTTTTGACCTAATATTGACCTTAAGATATGCCAGTCTATTACATACTGTGACTCAAAAACAAACACAAAGACAATGTTAAGCTTAATTTAATGAACCAAATATCTTTCAACTGTGTTTGATATAATGGCAAGTGATTTTCTAGTACCAAATTAGCAATTTAGCATGAATACGCAAGCATAAGGTGTTGGAGTGATGGCTGCTGGAAATGGGGCCTGTGTAGATTTGATAAAAAATTATAAATAGTGATGGTGCTGTTTTTTTACATCTGTAATGTCCTGACTATACTTTGATCAGTTGAATGCCACTTTGGTGAATTAAAGTACCAATTTCCTTCCGAAACAGCAGAATCTGTACATTATTCCAAACTTTTGGCCACCAGTGTACATATATACACATTCTGTATATATCACAATAATACTGTGGTATTCTTTAAAGTACCATGGTACATGTATATGGTAGTTATTTGGTACCATGGTATTAAAGTGCCATGGCATTACCATCTGTCACCATCACTGCACCACTCACCACCAAAGTACTTTTTGTCAGGGGTGTAATGATGTGTAAAAACTGTAGTAAGTAGCAATATCTGAATTTTCAAACATCCTGGAAAAAATTACTTCCATGATCTTGATGTTTCTGAGCATTATATAATTTGAATGAAAATACTCCTCTTCAAGGACAAGGGGACAAATAACAATGGCTTTGTAGAGCAATAAGTATCCAGTATTGTTTAACAGTGCCACCTACTGAACAGTTCATTGCACTCTACTTTTAAAAGGCAGGACAACCTTTTAACTTAGTGGAATGGAAAATAACTGCTTCTGGCTTGAGTTCTGAAGGAATTAGTGAATCCAGGAACTATTCGGAAAAAAAAAAATATATAATAAACATCCATCCATCGTCAACCGCTTATCCTGTGTACAGGGTCACGGGGGGCTGGAGCCTATCCCAGCTAACATTGGGCAAAAGGCAGGGGACACCCTGGACAGGTCACCAGTCCATCGCAGGGCCACACATAGACAGACATACACTCACACTCACACTCACACTCACCTCCACATCCACACCTACAATTTTTTTTTTTTGGAGACACCAATTAACCTAGCCTGCATGTCTTTTGGATGGTGGGAGGAAGCCAGAGTACCTGGAGAGAACCCAAGCAGACACAGGGAGAACATGCAAACTCCACACAGAAAGGCCGGGGCAACCAGGGTTTGAACCCACAACCTTCTTTCTGTGAGGCGACAGTGCTAACCGCTGCACCACCGTGCCGCCCTTATAATAAACATATATAATTAATCTAAACCTCTCTCCACAGCCCCTCCCCGAGGAGGAATTTTGTGTCCCACAAAAACACCAAATACCTGCCCCACTTCCTAGCAAACAAATCTGGAACCTCCAGCCCTCTGCACGACATTTCCTCAAAAGCCGCCACCCTCCCCATCTCCGCACACCACTCGAGGGAGCCCCATCTGACTTCCATTCCCTTAAAATAATGTGCCTGCAAATCAAAATATGGGTTAGGACACAATTTTCTTTGTGTTTGTCCCCCAAATTTATGACTGCCCCATTGCTCAAAATACAGAATCTGGGGCAAAACGAAATTTTAGTGCCCAAAATGTCACATATGACCCTCTGAACCTTCAACCAAAACTCTTGGATCTTAAAATGGGTTAAGTCTCCATCTTCTGATTGGAAGCGTAGTCCCTGGACTTCAGCCCTGTATGGGGTATCAGCTTGAACACGTAAGTGTCTTTTAATATCCCTAGAGTGCAATGATTTTGAATTCTTTGACATATTGTCTTCATAACACAGTTAAGAATCAGGGTGTATCAAATCTCACCGGTTTAGTACATAAAAAGTATTAAAAACTAGCAAAGTGGGCAGAACTCAGCTTTCATATGTCCGCTCCTTGCATGACGTCACGTGACAACATCTACAATTTAATTTATTTTATTCATTACATATAACTGACTTTCAGTGAAGTTAGTTCATTTTAATTATTTTTACTTGGTGGTATATACATATTTCTAAAACATATGTAGGATACATTTAAAACATGAATTGCACTAATTTATGCAGTGCATTTTGTGAGAGTTAATAGGCGTGCACCCCCTAACAAGTCAAGGAACAAGAGGGAAATGTAGACATTATTTGGAATTTGTAGAGCAGAAACACAAAAGCTTTCTTTGAAAAGTGTTTATAGAAAGTAACTTAAAAGTAATTAGTAACAAGGACATCCTAAGCAAAGGGCGTGGCCCATGCCATGTTGAATGTGCGGGGCCTCTCGATGTCCGACGGGGGAAATGTTGGAAGGTGCATTTCTGTCCCCTCAATAGCAATCGCCAAAATACACTAACTGAGCACTTGGAACACTATGGTCCAAATAAATTGCCTGACGTGCAGTTGCGAAAATTTCATCAAAATGTTGGGGGGGATTGGTTGGGGACAATAAACATAACAATTTTCAAGAGCAAATTTTGAAGGGGACACCAAGGGTTTTTTTATTGTTGCCCCGTTTGCATTTGTATTATTTTATTTCTTAAACAATTATTTTAAGAATATATTATATAATTTACAATACACATATTTTAATTAGGGGGACAACCCTCAGATGGGGGGGTTAACTGAAGCTCCTGACCCATATCTGGATGATTCGGCTTTCACACGATTAGCTGATTAGATAATCACATTAATAAGTAGGTGTACAATTGTTCTCAATAAAGCGCTCAGTGAGTGTATTCATACCACTCACCTGGTTAAAGAACGTACTTTATTAACTAACTAGAAGTAGGCTTCGTTCTTGATCAAATGCAGTGCATACTTAAACGCGACGTGACTCGAATTTAAACGCATCTGACGCAGCTTCAGATATCTCTCTCACTCACTCAATTAATAAATTACTTTAAGGATAGTGATTTAAATACTTTATTTTTAAGTACTCCAATTTAAATACTGTACTTGAACTGTGGTCTATTCACAGTGTCAACTTACCTAACCAGCCGCCAAATAACTGGCGAAGACACAATTCCACCCAGCGCTATGATTCACCTAATTGAGCGGTATTTTGGACCAATGAGATTTCACTGTGGGCGGGGCTACCCAGCGCTATACGTTTTACTGGATTTAGCACTGCGTTATCGGGTTTTGTTTGGTTTGGACACAGGGGGAAATCTATTTACATTCAACAGAAAATAAATTCAGAGAGACTCGAGTTCTTATATGAGAAAAATAACATCTGAACATATTAATACAGAATATTTTTGTTTGAGAAAAATTTAATCTGAACATATTAATAAAAACACAATGGCTCTCTATAGGAAGAGTAAGTGATCCAAAATCAAAAGGCAGATGGTATGATTTGTTGCGGCGTGGTTTGGGGGCAGGGAGGGTATTTAATGGAGTATAATCCGCTTTGATGTCACTGTATGTTGAAGGAGGGGTCTGAGATCCGGCACGGAGCTCGCATAATCCAAATGTGTTGATAAGAACAACCGACAAAGGAAAGCCGAAGAGCTTCTTCGTCGCCTATTTTCATAACAGGTAAGCGAGGACAAGCAATATTAAGCCATATAATGAATGATACTGTAAAGAGCCGACCGAGTGCCACTGTATGCCGTCTTTTAATGACTGTAATGGTTCGTACCGTACGTGCACCTGCCGGATAAATTCATCGGGGATGGATGTCTTTGCCATAGCGCAGGCCCGTTACTATGAAAGAATAACACACTTTTAACTTTTATCTGCTCTATAAAGTTTACAAAACAAACCGTTAAATCGTATGTTATATTTTACTGCGTGTTTGTATCTATAAAATAAATCACCTGGTTATAATTTTATGGCACGAAATTGTCCATATGGTCAGCTACCTGTACGTGACAGCAGCAGAAAAAATGCTTCGATTGCTGAATAATCGTGGCGATTCGTAAGATATGATAAGGGCAATGTTTACACGTTTGTTTTTAAAGATATTTGTCTAAAACTAAGACGAATGGAGGCACGTTGCTTATTGGGAAGAAGTCCAATGCGCATAAATAGATTTTAGTCATCAAATATTTAGTAGTCACGTGATTCAGAGATAACATTTATAATGTTTGTCGACAGTAGAACAGTGATCAAACTATTTTCCACATACTCACTCATTTCCCTTTTGAATTATAATGCTAGTTTATAAAATACTTCACTACATTATTACATATATTTTTTTAATAAGGAGGAAGACATAACAGACAGAAAAATGCTTAATATCACGTAATTATTTATATTTTATATATAAAGTCATTTTAATTTCAAGCATCATAACAGGGTAACACCACACGAATCATTCAAAATCTGAATATATTTCAATAGATTCACAATAAACTATGTAAAGTTACAGTGTGTATAGTTTTAATAGGAATTGTGTACATTGCAGCTAACTTTACACCATCTGAAAGTGAGTGAGAGCATCTGCCACTGCAATTGTAAAATGACCCTTATATGCATGCATGAATGCTCTCATTTGTAAACAATACAGAGAGGTTGCATGGTGAAAGTGGCAGATCTCTGGGTTAATAGGGAGGTAAATCCCCTGGCTTTGGGTTGTCATGGTAGGTTTGACAAATAAATGTGCTGAACTCCAGAACTGGTGGAGTATGATGTGAGAAGGCTGCCTGTGGTGAGGCCATCTGCCCATTAACCATCTCTCTGGGCAGGAACAGAAATGCAATGTGCAATTCTGTTGTATACAGTACATGAAAGAGATTCACATTTATCTTCTCTTATTTATAAACAAACCAAATGCATATGAGTTAAAACATGTTCCTCAATTAAAATTTCTCTGCAATATCTAAAAATATATATTTTAATCAATCACTATCAATCGACTAAAAAAAATTAATTGAATAAATGTTATGCAGTTTAATTCATTGAATTAATCACATACATCAGTATATCCCAGGAAAGGCCCCCAAATAAAAATAATTTAAAATGTAGTGATTATATATATACACTATACATATATATATATATATATGTGTGTGTGTGTGTGTGTGTGTGTGTATTACAGAAAAAAATATGCATTTGTTCCACAATATATAATATTTAAATCAGCAAAAAAAACAATTATTGTAGTACTAAGAGAGTACTACCATGATATATACATAATTTACAATTTATATAATATATATTTTTCATATTGCGGTAATAAGAATATCATAAAGACCCATTTTTTGCATTGTGGTAATGAGAACTGGGGGGTAAAATGACATAAAATGTCACAAAGTAAAGAAAATCTTAATGGCCCTTAAAATAGGCTTACTTTTGATTTTGGAGTAAAAAAGGACCAGGACATTTTTGACAGTTTTTTGAGAATCAAACTTTAATAATCTGGAACAGAATAATTAAAGATGCTAATCTACTAGCTTAAGTGTGAGTCATGACGTTTTAGCGACAACTCTTGTTTAGTCAGAGCTATTTTGTCATGACACATTTTAGATTAAAATGATACTAACAAAAAAGTACCAGAAAATACCATTATTATTACCATGTTTGTTGCATAGTATGTAGTACCATGGTATTCTTTCATTTACATTGAAGTATCATGTAAATACCATTGAATATGAATATGGTCATTATTCAGTATCATATATCAAAGTACCATAGTATTACAGTCTGAACCATCTCTGTACAGTGGTACTATCACACTACTTTTTTTGTAAGTGGCAACCCATCAAACTGCTTTGCCATGTGACTTTTTGTATAGTTGCATAGCAAAGCCAGAAGATCAAGGATAATTGTCAACTTTGCTAGGTTAATCATAAGGCAGGGATTGGCAAGCTATTTTTAATTTTTCTTGCAAATCACAATAATACTTTTCACACTAATGCTTTTACTGAAGTGCAAATGTTTTTGTGTGTCATTCAGGCTATTTAGCAGCATTTAAACAATGAGCAGTGAGTGGGAGCCATGAGCCATAGGGAGGAACCAGAGGATGTTGGTCTTAAGGGTCCTCCGCCTCATCGCAGCAAACAACCTAATGGGACTGCTCTAGAGGCAGGTCGCCCAAGATGGAGGCCATGCCAGCTGCACAATCCAGAAGCAGAAGGCCAAGGTCACCATCATAATCACCATCATCACTACCATCACCAAACTAACCAGTCTGGATCTAGCAGAGCTCCACCACGTCACCATAGACGGCATATCCCCAGTCAAGGACAGCGCAGGCGGACTGAGAGTGTATATACAGAAGCAAAAGCTGGCCAACAGCCTAAGCCAGGGGCAGCAAGATGCCAACAAAGTGGAGAAAGACTCCATCAACAGAGATATAGACAGCAGTTCAAAGAGGAAGAACATCAGGTGGTAAAACCTTCTCAAAATGAAGAAGTTGCAGAAACGTTATTTCCAGAAGATTCCTCTCAAGGTATGTTGACTCCATCTCCTCAGGAAGAACTCAGCACTGATAGACTGGCCGGAGACAGTGCAGACAATTCCGGATCATTTGATACACAGATTGATCAATGTCCAAATGAACCAGATCATACAGATCAACCAGAGTCTTCAATGGAACTGTTGGAGAAGGTGCCATACGAAGAATCAACATTTGGTGATGAGGAATTAAAAGAGAAAAAGGAACAAGAAGACTATTCAAGAGAATTAACTGAGCAAAGTGAGCAGGTCTTTGTTTCAGCTAAGATTGCTTCAAAAAGTGTCTTTCGTCTTGAAAGTAAAAAATGTAGCCCTCTAAGAGTAGACGTTCCCCCGTGTGACACATCTACTCATCAGATAATGAACAAATCTCTTTTCCAGTCTCAACAAACATTCACCGAGTCACTTCGAACCTACAATACTGAGCCAAAGTCCAACCCTACACATTTGAACATAAGTTACACTTCCCCAAGTAAGGAAATAGAACTTGATTGTAGGTACCAGTTTAAAGACCACCAAGAGGACCTCTCAATCTCTAGTCCCGAGGCATGCTGTGATTCATACTCACAACTAAGTCCAGATTCAGAGTCCTATCAAGAGATTCCAACAGAATTTATGATTGAATCATACCAGGCTGACCTAATAGAGCCCAACCCAGAGCCTGAGGAATATCAAACCTTTAAGAGCAACCAGAACATGTCCATATATGAGTATGATTATTGTGACTCACAGGAAGACGTCACTCAGCATAGTTCAGTGGGGT